>NW_005842102.1:1637007-1733295 GCF_000455745.1 Alligator sinensis | reverse complement strand
AGTACGTCTATCCCGGGGCATCCCAGGGAGCAGGCAGCTAAGACTGTGCCTCACTGCCAGGCAACAGGTTGCCTGTAGCAAACAAATGCTCCTGGATGCACACAGGCAGATCAAACCTAACCTGGTATATATTACACCAGAAGTGTTTCACTCCAGTTCTTTGCTTCATCTGTCCACTGCTGCTTCCACACCGGTGACATGTGTCTAGAGCGGGTAATTAGCAAGTCCCAGGGTACCCGGTCATTTGGGCTAGGAAAGCAAAAGACAGCCAGGCATCCCACTCGTCCCATCAGTCCCTTGTGAGCCAGTGGCTACAGCAACTGAAATGCCTCATCCACACTAGCCCAATGGCTTGCTATGTTTGGCAGGACTGGGGACCTTGACCGCCCATTACACCGGGTGAAATGTTTGTCTGTCCTTGCCTGCAGAAGTTCTTGCCCTGGTATCTGGACAGTTTAATCCCTGCACACAGCCAGGTCCAGGGGACTCTCACTGACTCAGTTTCCCCATCTGTAATGTGGGAACAACCCCACTCCTTTCCTCCCATGCTGAGGTCTGTCTCACCAGTTTCGACTGCAGGCAGTTCAGCATGGGGCTTCCCTGGGTACAGGGATAGCACCTAGTGCAAGTTGCACTGTAATGCCGATGAGGAATAACTCGCATCTCCTGTCATCCTATGGTGGCTGGGTCCGGAGGTGACAGGAGCTGCTGCCTCAGGTCCCCTGGAGGGATGGGACCACTTGCAGGAGCAAAGCAGCGGCTCCAAACACAAGACTTGAGAGCGATAGAGGAAACCAAGCCCACTGATAACACAATTGAGATGCTCGCGCTTTCCCTTTACAAGGTGTTAAAGTTAATTCGGGCTGATGAAAAGCTTGGTTTTTTGTGTGTCTTCCTCCAGCACCCCCCTGCTCCCCGCATCTTCCCCCCAATCACGGCAGGGGACGCAGAGCAGACGATTGCTCTCTGTCTGTCTGCTTCTTTATCATTTGTATTTGATTCCTGACAGAAACCTGATGCTAAAAGACTGTGGATCTGGGAGCCTTTGACAGTCGGAGTACGAACTACTGCGCAAGGAGGGGAGGGAGATGACAGCCGCGCTTCCAGCGTCGCCATGGAGGAGACAAGAGACACCTTCAAAGTGACACTCACAGCGTCTCCAAGTGTCTATTTTCATCTCCCCGTGTTTACAGGAAAAAGACAGAGGTGTCAGCGATACAGCCTGGCAGCACTTCAATCACACCATAATTACTGCTGAGAAAGGGGCTGGGGGGTGGGGGGAGTGGACAGGGATAAAAAGGGGGGGGAACGGAGACAGCTGCTGCTGCTTAAAATTTTCTAATTTGTAACCTCTGCTGTCAGCTTACCTCGAATTGAGCAAACAGCCTGGCAGCAGTTCAATCACACCATAATTACTGCTGAGAAAGGGGCTGGGGGGTGGGGGGAGTGGACGGGGATAAAAAGGGGGGGGAACGGAGACAGCTGCTGCTGCTTAAAATTTTCTAATTTGTAACCTCTGCTGTCAGCTTACCTCGAATTGAGCAATTTCGCCGTATTGACTGTGATCCGTCAATTTGAACAGGGATCAATGTGCTGACATTCCACAGGCGAGAGCGCAGCGGGTTCCCGACAGGCAGGGACCCAAAGGGATGAGACACACCATGGGAAAATAGCACTAGGCAAGAGACACCCCCCAGGACGGCGGGATGCACAGTCAGCGGCCAGCAGACCCAGGGGCAGGCAGGGGTGTCAGACTGCAAGCTCCTGCGGGGCAGTGGCTCTCACATTCAAAGTGCCCACCCTGCATCCAGAACAAGGGCACCCTATTGGGGCTATGGCAATATCAATGGAGTCATGAGAGCAGCAAGGAGAGGGGGGGACTGCGATGGGTGGGGGAACAAGGAAGAAGAAATGTCTGGACATCTACTGCTGTGGTTCCCACTGGCCGTGCACTTTCAGAGCAGCGCTGAGACCAAGCAGCTGAGCTCGCCATGGGCAGGAAGTCCCTCCAAAGCTCCCAGCCATTATGGGCTGAGGTGGGGGGCACTGGGCAAGCCCCTCTCTACCTCCACGTGGCACTGTTCCAACATGCTGTGGCCACCCGCCCAGCTGGACCGCTCCGTGGACAAGGACGAGGCTGTGCCTGCCTGACCAAGGAGTCTGAGGGAGAGCAAGAGAAAGGAGGAAAGAGCCCCGGGGAACGGCAAAGCTCTGCTCCTCCGATGGCGACGGAGGCAAGAAGCCCAAGCCATCCCCTCCCTTCCTGCTTCCTCCCCACTGATTTCATTTACTTCACTTAATTAGCCCCCCTTCGGAGTTAAAAAGATAATTTGATAATGAGGATGTGAAAAGACGCACTAGGCAGGAAAGCTACTCCCCTGCGCAACCGCCCCTCTTCTGCCGCCCCACGGCGCTTGGCAGCACAGCCCCATTGTCGGCGGCAGGCAGGAGCCGAGCTGCAAGCCCGAGGCTCCCAGACCACCTATTCATTAGCCACCTTCCTCGCTCTGCAACAAACACAACCAAAGCCGGGAGTCAAAGGCGGGCGCAGGGCTGCCTGCCTTGCTCTCTCCTATTAGCCCTTAATGAACCTCAATTAGGTGCTTGGTAAAAAAAAAAAAGAAATCAATATAAATGAATTGCACTTCCTCCCACCACCTCCTGCTCCAGTTGACTCCTCAGGGCTTGGACAACGGGCATGGAGGAACGTCTAGGGAAGCTCTAGCACAGGTGGTCATTAAGGGATGGGCTATGGAGAGGAAGGAAGATTTGATCCCTTTCTCCCCCCTCCCGCCTGGGGTGGGGCGGCAGTGTTTAAGTCACCTTGTAATGCTCTCGAGGCTGGAGTTGGAGCCTTGTGCTGAAGCCAACCTAGTCCATGGGTACAGGATGGCCACGGCACTGCCTTGGAGACCACTGCCTACAGAAACCAGCGTGCTCTAAGCACACCGGCCCAAAGGGCCACTAGGCTCAGACAGCCGTCTTGGCTTCACTCATGCCCAGGAGGGATCAAGCAGCTCTGGCTGGCATAAGCAGAGAAGCAACGGGTAGATTCAGCTTTCCATAAGCAGTGGAGAAGGAGCAGCCCCACGGACCACACTTGGGTCTGCAGAGTTCCAGCACGGACCCCCATGGGCACCGTCTCCCATGCCGAAGCAGCCTGTGGAGGCTCCTGATCCCAGCACACACCTTGCCACTTCCACCTGCACTCCACTCGCAGCCAGGCCCCAACCCTGCCAAGAGAACCAGGCGGGCAGAGACTTTTGCCCATGGGGAGCCCCACTGAAATTAGGTGGCTCAACCCAGAGGGGTTTGCCCACCTCGTTGTCTTTGATGAAATGCAGCCTAAGTCAGGCTGGACGTCCCACGAGAGCTATCGCATGGCGGTAGCATGCTCCTTGCCTGAAATCCAGGAAGAAACAAACACCGAGACCAGATTTGCCATTCCCAGGGTCCAGGTGGCCTCTCTGTAGTCAAGAGGACAGTAATGTGCTGCAGAAAATATAGGACAAGCCTGATGAGCTCCCCCCGCCACACACTAACATCCCTGAGAGCTTAACTGTGGGACACTGGTTCAACACATGTTACATACAGGACACTGCCAAAGTAGCTCTTGCTCGGGCACTATTTGTACGTCCCACTGTATCAACACCCAGCCCTCCTGGGTGCCTCTTACAGGGATCATCAGGCTTACTCAGCTGCCCCTTGCTTTGTCCCTGTTTCCTCTGAGAACCAAGACGGATCCCCATGCCACCGGTGTCTACATGGAAGAGTTCCCTCATCGTTGCACATCCCAGGCTCTGAGCATGTATCACTGGGGCACTCACCTGCTCAACCAACTACTTCATTCCTGTGCTCAAGGCAGTCCCTAAGGCCTTGTCTAAACACAAGTTGTTTGGCTTTTACCTAGTTAAAGCTTTTACCTAGTTAAAGGAGGACAACACCCTCCCCCACGATGCAAGTACAATTATGCCAGCGCTAGGGCCTTGTCTGCATGGACACACTCTGGAAAGTTAATCCTATCCAACAGAAAATGTACATTGAAAGCGGTCTGACTAAACCACATTAAAACCCTGTGTGGACATACTCATTCAGAATGAAACTGAGCTGAATTCATCCTTAGAAGTAAACTAAGCTCCACTGATGAGGTTCATTTTAATTCTGACTCTGAGTGACCATGTACAAGAGATTAAATCACTTTAACTAATACAATTTGAAAAGTTAATTTGGATTCAGTTTCTCAAGTGCATCCCAAGTGCACAGGCCCTGAGGTTAGACAAAGATACTTTAGGGGATGGACTAAGGAACAAGTAACGGAGAGTGAAAACGGGAGGGGGACCATACGATGTATCCGTTGCTACGTGCTAATCCAAGTGCCAGCTCTTACCCCAGGGTTAGGGGCAGCTAAACTACAGTAGCCACCTCTCCAATGAGCACGGACTAAATCCAGATGGCTAGACCTGTCCTGGGCACTTCTCTATCTCTTAGAGCTCATGCCACTTCGCAGCCTGACCGACTGAAGTGTGCCAGCACAAAGCTGTCGCCTACCCTAAGGTACCGCTATACCACTATAACTGCATCCACACTAGGGACCATAATATTATACTGGCTGAGAAAAGCACCTCACTAACTCTTTCTACTGGTACAGATCTTGTGTAGCAACAGCCCCTGTTCAGCAAAGCGACTAGGCATGAGCTGAAGTCTCATTCAAGTCACTGGGACACAAGAACGTGCTTGAAGTTACACGTGCACTTAAATCCTTTGCCAAATAAAGAGGGGCTCAAGCATGTGCCTACATGTTTTGGCCTCATCCATCAGAGCATCACCACCCCATCCACCCATTCAGTCCTGGATCAGGGCCCCTTGAAGAAGCTGCCTGCAAGGGATACATCATCTGTTTACACACAAACATGTAGGCGATCACTCAGAGACAGCGCGCCATAGATGAGCGTGACAGTTAAATGGAGTCTTGAGAAATTATTAGATGTTGCAAGGGTCACTGGAGCGTGTCAGTGGCTCTTTAAAAACCAGGAAATCTCCACCAATTACTCGACGCCCTGGAACTCGCGGGCTAATGTCGGGGCTTTTCTGGATTTCTTTTCTCTCTGTCTTTCAACAGCACTTACTAAAAATCAAACCGGGTTTTCAGAACCCAGCAACAAGCTTGGGAAGAAAGCTCTCCTCTGGTGCGCTGAGGGCAGAAGAGGGAGGATTAGAGTTGGTTGTGAAATGTTATCATAATATTTAGCCCTGCCTTGCTGCGAAGGGCAAGGTCAACAAAGGAAGCACTTAATTAGATATTAACGAGATTTAAAACAAAAAGGGAAGGAGACAATGGAAGGGAGTGGATAACTAGCCACCTTGTTATTCAATGCTGAATAGGGCAGCTCCTGCCCCTGGGATTTGCAATTAAGTGGATTGTAAGCAATGCTGGATGGGTTAAGGCCAATCCCAAGAGTTTAAACCAGGCCTACAAGGACAAGTCGAAAGGATACATTGAAAACATAATGTGATTTTTTTTAAATAGTGAGAAATTTGGGGGCGTTCGTTGCCCATCTGAAGGCAAACATCTGTTGTGATGCATCCTATGCTTTCCCCAGCAACATGCAGAGCTAGAAGCTTGCATTTGCCAAGAAAAGCTGAGAGTCTCACGTAATCACCTGACTCCAGAGGCTGGGACTTGCAGAAAACCCACTGGCAGGTAAGAGAGGCCTGGGTTTCACTGTACTTTAGCTGCTCCGCAGTAAAGCACTGAAAAGCAGGTAGCCAGAGAGGTGGTGGACGCCCCATCCTTCGAGGTTTTTAAGACCTGGCTGGGATGATCTAGTTGGGGTTGGTCCTGCTCTGAGCAGGGGGTTGGACGAGATGTGACCTCCTGGTCCCTTCCAACCTGCATTTTCTATCATTCTATGTGCCCATGTGTGAGCTCCTACCTCGGTGTAAATGGAAACTAAACTACAGTAGTTAAGCCTTCAGTGACAGGGGGGTGAGTTACCCCAGGTGAACTCCCATTTCCCATGGGGCACAAGCACACACAGGCAGTTCCTACAGTGCTCCTGACACACAGTGAAGCATTAGTATGTCCATACCCCAAATAAAGCAAGACTTTGACCACAAAAAAAAAAATCTCATGAGAGTTGGTAAACACGGTTGCTGCCAAAATATTTTTCTAGTGATAAAATAGAACTGGCATTAAGTGTCCGCTGTGTCCCCTGGCAAGATTCATCACTGAAGAGGAAAATTTAAGGTCCCCTTCAAATGAAAACCTTGATCCTAAACTCAGCAAATCAAAACCGAAGGAAAAGAGGAGATTAAGAATGTTCTTTTTAGTTACTCTGAGTTACGTTGGTGCTTAGAGATTGCAGACAGACCCCACTGTACGAGGCACTTTATGTATCGTAGAATCACAGAAGATGAGGGCTGGAAGGGTCTGCAGAAGGTCACATCTAGTCCAACCCCCTGCTCCAAACAGGACCAGCCCCACCTAGATCACCCCAGCTAAGGCTTTGTCGAGCCGGGTCTTAAAAACCTCCAAGGCTGGAGAGTGCACAACCTCTCTGGGTAACCTGTTCCAATGGTTTACTACCTTCCTGGTGAGAAAATTCTTCCTAATAGCTAACCTAAACTTCCCTTGATGCAACTTGAGACGATTGCTCCTTGTCTTGTCATCCACCACCACTGAGGACAGTCCAGCTCCATCCCCCTTGCAACCACCCTCCAGGGAGTTGAAGGCTGCTATTAAATCCCGCCTCGGTCTTCTCTTCTCCAGACTAAGCACAATTCCCTCAGCCCCTCCTCATCAGTCATGGCCCCAGCCCTCAAACCATTTTCACTGCCCTCCACTGGGCTCTCTCCAATTTGTCCACATCTTTTCTGTAGTGGGGGGCCTAAAACTGAACCCAGTACTCCAGATGTGAATGCATACAGATGTACACACACACACATACATGCATGCACCCAGCCTGCAACTCAAGCAGCCTACAGTTACAGGCCACAATCATGGGCCTTTATACCACCAGCATCAGTTGCAATTAGCAGAGACTGTTATTAGGAGGGGAGACCATTGTTAATGACCAGATACTTGCCTACTACGACAACAGAGACCATACAGGTAGATTCATAAGGAGAAATCCTGGCGATAGGCATACGTTCCCTTTCACTTCCATTAGCAAAGCCAGAACTGCAGGCATGGTGGACTCAGAGCCTGGATCCTGCACTGTTTCCAAGTACCACAGAGCAGGGGTTGCAAGAAACATGTGCAACTCCTTGAATCAGAGCCGTCTGGCCATAGCACAAGCTCAGCCCATGCAATATGGGGGGCTGGATCTCCCAATCCTCCTGTCTGGGACAGGACTGGGTCCTGGGAGAAGGCAACTTATCTAGGAAAGGAGCTCTTACCTCTGGACTTCATCCCAATGAATCGGTTCTCCACAATGTCAATGCGCCCAACACCGTGCTTGCCACTGTGAGGAGAAAGCAAAGGAGAGGTTGGGACCTGCATCGCGATCTCCCAGGGACTGTGCAGTCCTGGCATCTCATGAGGACTGCCAAGTGCTGCTCACAGGGACCATGGAGAAAGGGGCCAGAAGAAAGGGATCTCCCCAGGAGGGCCCAAACTGATACCCAGAGAGGTCACTGGCTTTGCGGAAATATCTGTTTAAAGGCTGGAGCCCTGATACCTAGGTCAGATGATCTCCCAGAGAACAGAAATGTATTGGGTAAGGCCCAGGGGCAGACTGGAACAGAACTTGCTCCCCATCACACAGAACCACCCTCTCCTTCAGGAGTTTCTCACACAAGAGCTCATACCGTCAACCCCCCTATTCATCATATGCCATTGATCTGAAGGTGTCCACAGTGCGAGCAAAGACCTGTACTACAGTCAGGAGCCCACTCCACGAAAGCCTAGCTTTGGGCAGGACTTCTGGACACCCCATGCGGTGACACTAAGGAGCACCGACTGGAAGCTACAGGGATTGAGAGGACCCCTGGGTCTTTCTGCATCCAGCTGCTTCAATAGAGACCCCGCTTTGCAGAGCCAAATCCTGTCCCTGCTGATGGAAATGAAAACACCATCTTCACGTCTACGATGTGCAGTTAGCTGCTACTGCACCATATTGGCACGCTACACCCAGCCTCAGCATCATCACATGTTCGTAGCTCCGGGCACAGACTAGGAACCCACAGGGTGAGCAATGCATCTTGAGACCACACCGTGACACCGCTCTTTCTGACTTGTCCCACAGAGCCTAGCACCATCCTGGAGACACACGACAGCATGACAAGACAGGGAAGTCCTCCGTGCTGAAGCCATCAATAAGGTTCTGTCAGGAGTCGAGCTGCCTCACAGCGGGTGGCGTGGGCTGCATAGGATGTGCTATGGAGTCCTCCCTCCCCCCCTTTACCCCTCTTTGCAGTTTGGTTGGTGAAGGGAAAGTGGGACCCTTCCCAACCCCCAGTGCTGAACCTCGTTGCCAATGCAAATCCCCCTTCCATCTCCGCTCACCGCCGGGGCAGGAAAGAGCCCCGAGGAAATCCACCATTCGACGTGGCATGGCTAGCCACGAGACAAATAAGCAGGCGAGAGCAGGGAGCGGGGGAGAGGTGCTGCTGCCACGGCAGCTGTATTCATGATCGGTGAAGTCATTTTAAAACCACTTAATTAACATTTAAAAAGAGAACTACATGGAAAAGTTCATTCCCATTCAGCTCCAGGGGGATAAAGGCAGAGGCACAAAGGAGGAACGGGACAGGGGAATCTGTGTGGCACTTGGCAAGGGGATGGATGAATGGTTCCCCAGTGCCTGCCTAGTCCCAAGCCAAAGACCGTCTAACTGTGGGACCACTTCCCGCCGAGCAGCAGTGCAACGCAAGGCCATGCTGACCATGTGTTGAGAGAAAGGGGCGCAGGCCCGTATGCCGGGGGGCCATGAAGGCATGCAGTGACCCGCTGAAAAGGCACTGGACCACTATGTAGGACAGTGTGCTTAGAGTCCTGACCCCAGGGCTGCAACAGGGGCCAGAAGCCAGATCCTGCGCTCACCCCTTGAGTGTAAGTCAGAGGCAACCTTATGGGTATCAGTGGAGCAACACTGGTGCCAGCAAAGGACAAATCAGGGTTGGTGTGGGGGCACGCAGGCACCCCTTCCCTTCCTTAGGAAATGGTACTGACAGCCCTTTTAAGGGGAACGCACTCCCGCGGCCCCTCTTTGAAGGATGTGAGGTTGTGTTTTGGGGGCTCAGAGGTGGAGGGGGAACCCCCAAATATCAGAATCGTACTCAGCAGAAACTTCCCAGGAGCCCACTTACTGGTGCAGAAAGGAGAGGAGAGGGCTGCATTACCAAACCTCCTCCTGCATCTGGTGTCACCATAACTGCAGGAGTAACTTGGACGATCAGAGACAAGGACAGGGATGGGCTGAGAGGATGGGATCCACCTAGCAAACTGGTACCTGGGGTGAGACAACTGGCCAACAGGTACAGAGTGAGGGTCCGGGGCATCTGGTGTTGGCAAGACAGCCCAGCCTGTACTTGGCTGACAGCCCTGGGGCAAGGCTACATCTGAAATCAAATATCAACATGTTCTGGTGCATATTGGGAATGAGGAGACCAGAGCCCTGCCACTGGCACCTAGGGCAGCTTGGCCAAACCCTAGCTCCTTCCTCACTGAGCCACCCAAAGACACGTCCTGTTATCCAGCTTGCTTGTCCCTCATGTGTGCACCCATGGAGTCTCACGCAGCCTGCTCTCGGGGCGTGCGCACATGGCAGCGGGTGATTTTCTGTGCTCACGGCTGGGAAAGATGGAGCGCATGAGATCCAGCAAGAGAGCCCCCCCCCGCCGCACTTACGCTATCTCGTTCAGGTACACAAACAGCTCCAGGGAGGACCGGTGAGTGGCCCTGTCCTTGACGTTAGTGACCTTCACAGGGACACCTGCGGAGTGAGAGAGAGAGACAGAGAGAGGAGGAGACGGGGAGAGGGAGCGGGATCAGCTTTATGATGTCAAGACCACGTCTTAACATCACCCGGAGTGCATTAAATAGATGTGACAGATATGAACTCTAAATAACTTCTTAAAAAGGCATGTCCAAGCTGCCGCACATGGGGAGGGGGGATAGGGGGAGTCAGAAAAACCCTCAGGAGAGAGAAATAAATAATAATAAAAAAAGGGGGCCATAAAAAACGCCCCCTTTCCCTCTCCCCTCTCTCTTTTTTAGGGCCTGTGAAATTGCAACCAGGCCCTTAACTAATTGAATTTCACGCTCCGCAATTGTCTTATGGCAGGGGGGGGTGCAATGGAGGTTCGGGTGTGCACACACATGCACACACACACACACACGCACACACACGCACGCACACGCACACACAGCCGCTGTAGCGTCTGTTCTGCAGACAAACACAACACATGCTTCCAGTTATCCGCTTGACAAGAGTGAATGGGAACCCATCTCAGGCCGGTCCCTGGCAGGCTGCGATGAGGTCCGAGGGCTCCATTAATTAATTATTACACCTTTTTTTTTTTTTATAAAGGCACTGGGTGGGAGGGAGAGGAGCGGGGCGGGAGGGGGGCGGCTGTGAATAGAAAAAGGCATTTTCTTTAGCAGTGTGAAATGAGCAATAAATGTATTAGGAAGCTGACAAGGGGGCTGCGGGGCCCACAAAGAAAAGCTGTGGAGAGTTGGAGGCTAATCTCTCCTCCATCTGCCCTCCTCATTACCATTTAGCGCACTATCAGTTGCCAATCAGGCCTCAATGCCTCCCTTTCTAGTCTTTATTACGGAGGCGCCCGCTAGAGCCGCTGTGTAGTGAAGGGCTCTGTCAGCTTTCCCCATTCTAAACCCCCTATTTTCCAGGGGTTTATCAACTCGGTTGTAAATTGCTATTAAATGTAAGTCTCAGCAATAATGAACCTTAAGCCCCTTCTTCACTGAGCACCCCCCTCCCGCCCGCACCCTCCCTTCTCCCCTTCTCTTTCTATTATCATCTTTCGCCAGGGTATTGGATGCAGTCCACCCGGAGGAGAGCTGACATTGTTGGGCCCGTTGTTGGAGAAAGCTGCTTATCCTTTAAAATAGTTAATAATTAGATTAAAACTTCAAATAAATTAACTAGGGGATGAATGAGGGAGCCAGGAGGGGGGTGCAGGGGAGGGGTTCTTCATGCCCAGAGAGGATCATTAAAATGGAGCAGGGCTCTCCGGCCCGTCTGGAGGGTGGGAGGGAGGCTGGCCGCAGACCCACAGGCCTAAGGGGTCTCTCCGCCATCTCAGGAGGTGCCCGCAGAGAAGGGAATGGGAGATGTCCCCTCAGGTCAAGAGTCTCCCAGCCTGCAAGAAGACAACTTTGCACCTTCCACAGAGCCCTGTGACAGGATGCCAAGCCCCATGGCAGGCAGGTGGAGCACAGCATAACGCCCCAAAACCAGATGCCAAGGCAGCACCAAGAGAACCCAGGTGCCCTGGCTCTGCCCACCAGCTAATGACACCTCCCTGCAGACTGGAGCCTGCTTGTGCTTCTCTCTCTCTGCACTTGCACTTGCCTGTGGCCCCCAAATGCGACCCCAGACCCCAATGCTCATCCTTACTCCATGACTTCAAGGCCAAGCCTCACGCACTTGCTGCTTTTAGCAGCCCAGTACGCTCCACCTTCAGCTTCCATCTGTATAACCTGGAGGTTCAAAGTCTCGGGTCTTCAACCTCCAGCCTAGACCTCCATGGAAGGCAGACACGCTTTGCCAATCAATACATCTGCAGGTTTGAGCAGACTTGCTTAAAGGACTCTCTGTGTCTCTGTAGCAGGGGCCTCTACACATCCCTCTACACTGGGTGTCAGATCAAAGACCTTAAATCTGCACGTGCTGGGTTCCTTTCTCACGGTGGACAAGTATCTTCTCAATTCACTCTGTAGCAGCAAGGGGATGTGTCCCTGACCTGCCGCCCCATTCTCCTTGCAGCAACCCAATTTCGGCATTGAGAGTGGGGGCTGATCCGTCAGCTCCAAGCCCCCCAGAAAGGCGGTGCTCATCAGCACAGAAAGATGCAGACCACCAGCGAGATGGGAAGCCAAGGGAGATGTCCTTGGACACCACAGCCACAAGGGCAAATTTATTGGCTGCTTTCTAGATGCAGAAAGGGGCAAGAGCAGAGATGGAGCAAACAACTTAACTATGGGGGAAAGTTTGGAGGCAACTCCACGACCAAACCTGGAACCCACCCAGGTTCAGCCACAAACTTCCAGCATCCAAATTCTTCTACACCCCCAGTTAAAAAAATCTTGCCTAAAAGGAAAGACAAGATGGCTGAAATGCTGGTCTTGCTGGAGCCCATAGCTAAATGCTCAGGCCCTTGGGTGAGATGCAGATTTATCTCAAAAAAGGAAAAATAAAAGCAGGGAGACAAAGCACTTACCTTTCTTGAACTCAATCTCTAGAACATCTGGAGTGTCCGGAGCGCTGGCAGGATCTTTGGTCTTTGTATAGAGCCCGGGGGGAGCATGGCTCTGCAGGAAAGAGAAAGGACTGAGAACTGCTACCTGTGAATACCCACGAAAGCACGCCTTGCACCCTATGGAGAACACGCATCACCAGTGCACTGGTTTCCCATTGCACGCCGGCCCTATACCACAGATTTAACATCACAGGCACGAGGGTAGGGCCCATCCCCTCACCTTTCTCTTATATAACCTGCTCCCTCTCAAGAAGCACCATCCTCCCCATCCCCATGCGGGCTGGGCCCCAGGATGGTGTTGATAGCTCACTTCACCATTGACTAAAGGGCTGTGTCCTTGACTTCAGGCAGCAAAGGCTTGTGCTTTGGGGCCCAGAGGTCCCAGCTTTGAGCCCTTCTGGATGCAACCCATTCGGGGTGACACCATTCTAGCCCCGTCTCCTACCCAACTCAGAGCAGCGCCGCCTTGCAAGCTGCCTTGAAAGCTACCTTTAAAACACGGACTTCAGAGTAGACGGAGGCAGCCGCAGATCCCACCTACCCGCCTTACTTCACTTGGGCTCCATTTGCCTACACACGCACCCGTGCCGTCTCCCGGGAGAAAACCGCGCTTGCCTCCGCGACAAAACCTGCCTAGCAAAGAGCTCTGACGTCGTCACAAAGGCGAGCGCTGGAGCTTGCGAGGGGTCTGGAACAAAGGGCTAGGAAAATCAGACAATTTTTCCCCTCAACTTGATCTCATCTTTTTCTTTGACGCCCCCACAGCTGGAGATGGAATAGCTGTGGAGGAACAAGTCAGGCAGGAAAAAGTGCAAGTTGGGCAGAGAGACAGAGAGCGAGGCAGGGCGCGCACACTTCCCACGAACGACGCCGACGCAGAGAATTGGGGTTTATTCTGCACTGACCGAAAAAACTAATGACTAGTCCTGACCTCAGCAGGTGCTCCTGCCGCATGTGCTTTTTTACAGTGTCCCCAAGGTTAATACACCCAGGGGGAAAATGGAGGAACAAAGCAAAAACCCATTTCAAAACACATCAACCTTTATGTATATTTTTTTCCAGATTTAGAGTAAAGAGGCATCTTATCTCTTTTAAAGCCGGCCAGTGGAAACAGCCACGCTCTCACAATTAGTTTATGCCTCGGGACTCGGGCGACTCCAATGAATTGCCACAATTGGAAGCACATACCAGAAAAAAAAAAAAAGAAAAAGAAAAAGTCTTTCTGTCCGGGATTGTGAATGTAGCCGCCTTTGGGAGAAAGCTTTGCAATTTAGTGCGTCCCCTCCCCTCCCTCTCCCCCTCACATGTGTGCGACTGGATGCAGTGGCCCTGAAAGGCTTTCAGACCAAATGCATGGGGCTAATAGCCAATGCAACTGGGCCTGATTTTCCAAGTGCTAAGCGCCCACAGCTCCTCCGAACTTCGAGGGGGCCCATGGCACGCTCTGAACTCATGACAACAAAGCTCCTAAATAACGGTGGGCATCCGAATGGTTAAGGCCAACGATTTCAAAGTTGGGGACCTTGAAACTCCTTCTCTGCCCAGTCCCTTACAGTGTGCTCGACAAGCTTTTCCCAGGATGAGCAATGGGGAAGAAGGGTGCTTTCTCTTTCAGAGCCACGCTTCAGCTTACAGTCTCTTCCAGGGGATTCTCATTTCGGGCTAGTGAAGATTATTCCCAACTCCCATTTGATCATGTCTCCCACTCTCCTGGTGGACACACTCTCTCCTAAAGTGACCAGCAGTGCCGCGGTGATTGCCCAGCCAAGGAGACAGAACCTGCACTGCTGTTAAGACAGTAAACTCCAGTTAATTTGCCTCTGGGATAATTTGCCACCATGATTTTAATTTGACCCTCCCACCCTCCATTATCAATTCCTGCTAAGAGTCACTACTGGATAATCCACCATTATTTGTATTCCCTTTGGAGAGGCGAATTAGCTAGAGCTGACCATTTCTTTTGCAAAAAAGGTGATTCATTGCAAGCAATTTGTTCACCCTCATGGTCATGTCAGAAATCAGAAGCTGTAAAGCAGGTGTGAACACGTAATCCAAGAAAACGTAACGTTGGATTGAGGCAGTGGAAATGTTTCAGTAATTTTAAAACATTTGGGTTCAGTTCTAATCTTCTGTACTGGGTGCTTTCAATGTCAATTAATTTATAGCTCTAAAAATACCCCCCCCCCCCCCCAAAAAATCATTCTGTAAACGTCAAGATGGGACATTCTGACATTTTTTTTCAAAGTATGCCAGAAATGATCCTTTCCCACAAATCGTTTCAGCTGTCATAAATCAGCATTTCTTGATGACACTTTGTTGTCAAAAAATTCACAACTGTGTCATGTTTGTAGCATCACATTAATAGGAGTTGAGGGCATGGGATCAGATCTGCAAAGTGTCTTTATGCTTTGCTTTGCAGAATATAAATGGGCATTGCTTCCAAGGTGTTTTGCCTCCTAGGCTCTCCCCGCCCCCCACTTCTTTAAATGAATTTTTTTAGCTTTTCTCCCCACTTTTCCAGAGAGAAAAAACGGCTGAAAAAGGCATTCAAAACAATTCTATTTGTTCCCAATAATGTGAGAAAGTTTCCAAATTCAAACTAAAATTCAAAACGAACCACTTTTTTTAAACTCTAAAATGCTTGAAGGAAAAGCTAGAAATGATCACATGCAATTTTTCAGTTTTATCCCAAACCCTGCTTTTGTCTACAAAAATGCCAGCTGTTCCAGTGCGTGCATTTATTTGCTTGTTTTGATGACATTTTCGATTCAACTTTGTTTTCAGCAAGTCTCTTTCTTACCCAAAAAGGTGAGGAAATAAGAAGAGGCTTCAGAGCAACGTGGGCAATTTGGCCCAGTTCCATGGGGCTCTGTCTGACGTTTCATTCCCATCGCGCAGTTCAGCACCACACAGGTCACATCGCCCCAAAGGTTACACTCCCACCCATCCACAGAAACCATACAGTGCTGCTTGGAGTTCCCCCTACAGCAATGCTAGGCTGGAAGGCCATTCAGATGGCACTTTGGTTTCATTCAACCTATGCTACAGAGGCCAATATCGTCTTCTCACCTGGTTCACTGCACTAGCACAACCCTGCACTCCCGGCTTCTCCACCTGAATGACTGTCTAACTGACCTGTACTATCCTTCCCGGCCATTGCAGCGGGTGTCCAAGGAAAGAGATGATGGGATTTCACCGCTGGCTTAATATGCTGATAAACCTCCCCATGTAGAAAAGCCTCATTTAGGAGGCCTATGATCATACAGTTCACCCTCCAGGTGCACAGGACAGTCACAGAGCTATTGCCTGGAAAACACGGTGACTTCTCACAAGGGGCCCGATCCGACACTAACTGGAGCCTTTTGCATCGGCTTTGGATCAAGCCTACTGGGACCGAGTGTCACGAGCAGAGGGGACCGTGAGGACTGCCGAGGTCTACTGCACAGAGGAGGAGCGCAGGGACCGATGCAGCTAGCCCGTTTTGGTAGAGAGGAAAAATACCAAGGAATTGCCGCTTTATATTGATTTGTCCAGGATTTTGGGAGCTCCTGTGAACAGAAGGTGTTGATATATCACAACAGTTGTGCCTTCTAGTTTAACCGTTCTGGGCGGACTTCTCTGTTTGTGTAATACACTGACCTCAGGACTATGCCTAGCGACACTGCCAGAGAACATGGGTATTTTATATCCACGTATACATGCCAACAATCATATCCTCAATGAGTAAAGTCCATGGTGCCTTGCTGATTTATACCAGTGAAAGTCTGGCATATATATAGGTTATAGATATAGACATATAAACTAATGATCTTTTAAAATTATGAGCAACGTGCCGTCTCTAAAACAAGAGACGGAGAGCACGGATTTTTGTGGGGGTTTTTTAAAATATATATTTTAGTAAAAGCTATCTAGCATTTTCATGCTTCTTTTCCTTTATTTAAACAACACGTATATGATTGCACACACGCACGCACCACACACCACACACACAAATTATATGGGCTGCAGATTTCAATTTTACATGGTTTGGCCTTTCCGAGCCCTGATCATACTTATTAACTAGACAAACCCATTGGAGATGATGAAAAACTTTGAGTTCAAAAGGAAAGGACAGGAGGGGGGAGTAGGGAAAAAAAAATGAGACAGAGAGAGAGAGAAAGTATTAAAAACTCTTTACTAAACATTGGAAGTCAAAGTCAGGTAGTTTCCAATTTTCTAAGCCAACTATGAAAACCCCTATTAAATAAAATAACTAAATAGAAATAAAAGTGACATTTGGCTTGCATTCCATCATTACGGCGCAAGTCTGTCTTCTTTTTATTCTCTCTCCTAAAAGCACAGTTCAAATGACAAATAGTTTGTTGCAGTGTATCAATGCCTTCTATTTATCCCTCCCCGCAGGGAGGCTAGGCATGCAATGTCATCTTTAAACGGGAGAGAGAGGGAGGAAGAAAAAAAAAGGAAGATAGTGTGTGTGTGTGTGTGTGTGTGTGTGCATGTGTGTGCAGAAAGAGAGAGAGGGAGAGAGAGAGAGAGGGGGGAAAAAAGAAAGAAACAAGAAAAACGGGGCAAGAAGAGAAGAAATTGGAAGCAAATGGTCCATGAACTAAACCATGATGTAGAGCTATCGATGCCGCAAATGGTTTATTCATCCGGCTGATATTGTTGTGCCGGAGACTGAATGAACTCTTTCAGAGTGCCATATGAAGTTAAAGCAAGTAAATTTCTATCTTTCTCCGCATTAGCTGCCTCATTGCCCTTCAATCGGGCCTCACAGAGGCAGAAAATAGCTCAACCATCTGCTTTCAAATCCCTCCGTTTGGCAGGTCTCAGGGGTTTGTGGGGGGAGCCTCACGGCAGCTTGGCACCCCTCTTTTCTTTGATGGCCTTCTCCACAGCGTCTGGAGCAGCACCCCAGGGCCTAGGTTTAGGCAAGGGTCGGGGAGCTGCAGGGAAATCACTACCCCTCTAAAGCGGGGAAGAGACTGTGTTAATGTTTAACCCAATGCAAGTGTCCCCTGCAAATTCCAGTGCGGGAAATGGGAGGGACGTTGCAGCAGCTGGCACCAAAGAGGTTAAAGGGGAACCCAGGAAAAGGTTATATCAGTCTAGGAGGAGCGGCACTTTCCTTCCTGGGCTTGGCTAGGAAGCTGAGTTTTCTCATCTGGCTTTGGCCACCGGTAGAACGATCCTGGTGGCCTTTATGGAGAGCTGTGCCTTGCTAAGCCACAGCTGGGCTGGATATGTTCCCTGGTCCAGTCAGGAGGAGCTCAGGAACAGGAGGGACTGACGGGACTGCAAGGGCAATGGGCTGCGGGGCAGGAGCAAGGTCTGCGAGGGAAGGGTCCCGAGCTGGAGGAGAAGGGCCTGCTCCAGGGCTGGGTTGCAGTGCATAGGCAATGCACCCATGCTCTGCACCACAGCTGGGCTTGCAGGCCTTTCTTTCTCAGGCAAAAGGCATAAACCAAAAAAACCTTTATACCAGCATAGGCCACTTCTATGGAAGAAGGGTGAAACCAAAATGGAGCTGGGAACAAGACCCCGCAGAGGTACAGCATGGGCAGAAGCAGGGCTGAGTTCTGCATGGTGCTGTAGGATTCAACTGGGAGAGCTCTCCTCCGGGGAAGTGAGCTCTATCCAGCCTCGGTGAACCCAATCCAGCCCTGGTCTGACTCCTCCAAGGCAGACATCCCTGCCACCTAAGTCAGTGGTCTCTGTGAAGGCAACAGAGCCCTCCCAGAAGCCAGAAGAGACCCTCCGTGCCACTCTACAGAAGTCACAGAGTGGATCCACCAACTGGTACCAGTGCTGACTGGTCTGGGTTAAATGGATGGTAATGACCTGGGGTAAAAGGCTCCATTATCCCATAAGCAACTGACCCTGAGGCAGCACAGCCCCGGTGACCGGTCCCCTTTCTGCTCTGCCTGCCACAGCACAGGGCTAGGACAGGAGACTCCACCTTCCCCAGACCCCGCTTGCACCCTCTCGCAGACAGCCACGGGGGCTGCACGGATCATCAGGCCGTGAGTGCGTGTGGATTCCTTTTCATCTCTCTCCATCCTCTCTCTCCCCCCCACTCCCTCCCTCTCCTCGCCTGATTGTCTAATTAGCACTGATGGATAGTTTAAGTAGCTTTCCTAAGTGTTGCGAGTCCGGTGGAGCATGAACTGGAAAGACACAGGCCAGCAGGCAGCGAGCACCACGAGCCCTATTAGGACACAGTTAGAGCAGGACCCATGCCTACCTGAATGACACATGCCGCACGGTAATAAGGACAGCCCATGGGGGAAGGGGGAGAGGACGGGAGGGCCACCAGCTTACCCCAGGGCAGATGGGCCTTAGGGAAACAAGGAGGAGTTAGAGCAGTGACCCACTGGGTAGGAAGAGGCAAGGAGGATTTTGGAGGCAAGGGTTTAGAGGGAAAAGTGTCCAGTGTCCTTGGCAGAAACCACAGGGGTGCTGCACAAAGGGGCTGAGACCAGGAGCCTTTTAAAGCCTCGAGGAGCCCCAGTTCCCAGGTGCCTAGTGACTGCCTGGGAACCCCACTTGGCCTTGCAACTGGGCCAGGCCACAGTGCCCTGTGATCAGTGGTGGTACCCGCAGCCGTTTGCGCGTCGGCCTGGCGCTTGCAGGTCCTCCCCTAACCTGGGAGCTGAAGCCTTGCAGCACCGGGCTGCTCAGTGCTCCCAAGAAGGTGTAGCCAGGGCCAGGGCCAGGGCACTTGCCTATCCCCATCCCGCCCTGCATCCACCCTGTCCCAAATGCAAAGGCCAGCCTTGTAGCTCCGATAGCTATATAAGGGTGGATATATAGGGAGGGATGAGGCCAGGATCTGGGCAGCATCTTGGGGTGAAAGAGCCCCCTGTGGCTCTGAAGATTTCCCTTCCTGAGGATACTCCTGCAGTCCCCACCCATGACCCAGGCCCTACTGCATCCTCCCCAGACAGCCCCACTCCCTTCCCCTCCCATGCAGCTGTGCTTGCCCATGGGCCTCCTGTCCACATCTCCCCAGACCTCCTTCACTTGCAAGCTCCAAGAGGCACATTGCACAAGCAGCTGCTAGGGTCCCCGTCCCCCCGCATACACCGGCATCTGACTGCACCCTCTCATCCCCAGCAGGCAATGCCATGTCTCCTGTGGAGGAAAAGCTCTCTGCAAACTACAAGCCAGCCTCCCACCCTCTGCAGGGCACTCTTGACCTGGTCTCTCAGCTGGATGGCATCTGAGCAGCGCTGCCCTGAGGCAGTCAGCTCGGAGCTGCCGGAGAAGTTACCAGAGCCGCGCTGCCATACAAAGGGATTTTATATTCTCTGATAGACCCCCTCCCTCCACTAAAAAAGGATCCCTCCAGGGGGGTTTTAACCCGTCTCATCACCCCAGAAATAAGCAAGTTAAAGGCACATGGGAGCCACAGACCTGGGCCAGGCTTATGGGGACCTTCCTCCCGGCAGGTGCACGCATCTGGAGAGCGGTTGGGCCAGAAACGTTCTGTCCATCCGAGATGCCCCCAAGCCCCTCACTCTCATTTGTGTCGCCCAAGGGGGATGGGAGACATGTCCTGGAAGCTGGGGAGCATTCAGCAGCCAGCCTGCCTCTCTTTCCCCCTCGCACAAGTGCCTCATCTGTCTAATTGCTTCTTTATTGTTTCCCAATGACATTTTCTCCTTCGGTGTCACCCTGAAATGGTTCCTTCCCCTATTCATCCCAGCGGCAATTAATGTGCCAGGAGGGGGAAGGCGGAGAAGGGGTTGGGGAGAGAATGGCAGGGCCTGGCCTCCTCACCACACACGCCCTGCCGTGAAATTTCCAATTAGTCTGCAAATGCATCAGACGCCCTCGGCCCTGGTGGCTGCCATGTAAGACAAGAGATGTAAAGGGAATGATCAATTACCTTGGGGTTCTCCAGGATCCCGGCCTCGTAGCTTCAGACGGGAAAGGAGACCGGGAGAGAGAAAGAGAGAGAGAGAAAAAAATTAGTCTTCCCCAGCCTAAAGCCCCGCTGGGCTCACATGGTTCAGGCATGTGTGGCACACAAGGCAATGAAGTGGCCGGCATGGCATCCAGCTGCCCTTGCTTCCCAGCCCAGCTGACCAGGGGGTCAAGCTTTTGGCTTGAAGGACTGAAGGACTTCTCGGCTGACCAGCGGTTTACAGCTGGGGGGTCAAGCTTTTGGCCTGAAGGACGTAGACAGAGGCAGAGCAGCACTGCCCAGGGGCGAGCCGGTCGTGGGGCCGCTCTCCCTGATGCTGTTAATGCCAACGTATTGGGGGGGCGGTAAGTGCCATGGGGTCTGTCAAGGATGTTCCTACTACGTACTGAGGCTTGGAAGAAAAGCAAAGCAACAGATACTGCTACTTGGAGAGCAGGGCACGAGGAAAGAGGTTGAGGCCCAGAAACAAAGAAGGGCAGGGGCTTTCACAGACCAGTCGTGGGTCAGAATCCAGCCTGCCAGGGAGAAGAACAACCTTCTTCGATGCCCACAATGCCACTTCTCCTGTGTTGTGTGTCTTGTGTTGTCCTCTACACCAGTGGAAGTCTTGACCAGTCCCAGCAGCACTGGGAACTGGTCATGCCACAAGGTGCAGGAGAAAAGAGAATCCAGCCCAGGATGCTGGCCCCTTCTCACCCTCCAGAAGCTCTTCCCACCCCTCAGGGCTCACCTGATGTGCATGAGGTTTTCATCCATGCTCCAGGGGCTCTTGGGAGTCACCGGGACCGGGATGCCATGTTTCTGTGGACGAGAAGGGAAGATGCACTCAGAAGCTCCCGCCGTTTGAGAAAGCTAGACTTGCTTCTCCGTACGGGCTATGGCTTGCGTCTGAAACCCCCGGGTACCACCCAGCACCACTGCAACCCAAGCACATGCCAAGAGGGAGTTAATGGCAGTCCTTAAAAATCCCACAGAGCTGTTCAAAGGGCTAGCGCACTTCTCTGCACCTTGAAGCCAAGGGGCACCGAGTTACTGCAGAGCACAGAGGTGGTTTCAAGCTCAGAGACAATTCAAAGAGGAGGGTCTAAGCGACACCTCGGCAAAGAGGTCTGAAGGAGCTAAGCCGAGGGCTCGGAGGCCGGGCAGAGTAGTATTACTAGCACCGACACTTCATGGAACAGAAAGCCTGGTTCCCCGGGAATACGCCCACGCCAGGACATCACCGGAGGCTGCTGGTTAATGGTTAGCAACCAAGTTGGAGAGACAAGCACCACCCCATTCAGCCCTAAGGTCCTCACGTACATGCAGGAAGGCAGCAAAATAACAAGGACTTAATAGAGTTTTTTCTAAAGGCTGTGACGCTGCCCAACCCCTCCAGCACGGCTCACCGCCTCCTCTCACAACCCACTCCCCAGCGTACACCCCCCTTGCCCCTTCCCACCCAACTGCACACTACCACCCACTCCCTTAACATAAGACTTGCCACTGACTGGGTCAGACCATGGGTCCGTCTTGCCCAGTCTCCTGCGTCACCCAGGGACAGAGAGTGGATGTTGGCAGGGACAGTGAACAGGGTCTCACCAGGGTTTTTTCCCACTCTTCCTCTCCCACTTGCAGCGTCCAGCCTGTCTTGCCTTTTCAGACTGTCACGGTCCCGCAGCAACACCATCGCTGCTCAGGCCCGCAGAGTGTCCACCTGGCACCCCCACTGCTTTTACCGTCATCGTGTCTACCAATGTTGGGAGCATCAGTGGAGCAGGCAGACACCCTCATCCAACCCACCAGCTCTCCACGCCGCTGGGGTAGTCAGGTCAGGGATGGCTGCTGCAATGAGCCACCTGCCCAAGCATTCACCCAGTGGCTCAGGTGGGGTTTGTGACCTAACCTGCACAGGTGCATGTAGAGGAAGCAAGCATGCTCCCAGAAAAGAAAGCACTGGTGTGGGAAGCAGACACTTTCCCAGACTTCAGGGCTCAGAGCTGGGTGGACCAGTCTGAGACCTTTCAATGAACTCCCTCTGACCAGCAGAGATGAGTATAAATCTGCCAGACGCTGGTGCGCGCACAGGCTAGCAAGCGACAGAAATTCAGGGAGAATGAATTCCCTGTCCCCGTCCTCCCCACCCCATCCTGGGGCCAGGATCAAATGCAAGCAGCAGAGGAGATGCAGGGACCGAGCCTCAGCGTGAAGCAGGACACGGCTCTGCCCACGCTCTCTCCTGGTGTCCCAGGCTGATCCAGCAAATCCAGGGAGCTCAGACCGGCAAAGCCCCACCTGGGCTTTCTCCCTCCATGGCGCTGGGAAGCTCAGCCTCTGACATTTGGCAGCCTGATGATGAGGAG
The DNA here is from genome assembly GCF_000455745.1 of Alligator sinensis. Taxonomy (NCBI): domain Eukaryota; kingdom Metazoa; phylum Chordata; order Crocodylia; family Alligatoridae; genus Alligator; species Alligator sinensis. The sequence continues at coordinate 1,710,576 of NW_005842102.1, read as the reverse complement.
ACCCTGCCCACCCTCCCACTCCCACCACCACACTGCCCTGCCCGCTGCTTCTGATCGCTCCATTAGCTTTCAAGAGCCTGTTAGTCAATTAATGCTCTTCTTTGTTTATTCTGAATGGGCTATAATCACCAGCACAGGGTGGCCCCGAGGTAATGTTCCCTGCTAACAGCTCCACATCCCCCAACCCTCCTCCCCTGAGCCTGCACACATACACACTCACATGCACGCTTCACAACTTTGTTCCTGCTCCCCACCCTCAGGTTTCGCACAAGAATTTCATGCTTTTCCCTCAGCCCCTGATTTTCCCCATGCTAAGTAGGTGGCAACAAAAAAAAGATCCTAACAAATTGGGTTTCCTGTTCGAATCTTCTTACGCACACTGAACATCAGGTTGTTTTTCCCAATTCTCCATTTTTGTTCTACCTTAAAAAAAAAAGGGCATCAAAGCCCTGCAGTGCTAGGCTGTTTTGCCTGGGGCCCTAGAGAACATCCCTGCACCGGTTCCAACGTCCCACCTGTTTCAGCTGAAGTCACCAGTATGAAAGCAACCTAAATTACTCCCAGTCTATTCCCTGAATCTGTAAAAACAAAATGAAACCCATGCCTACCCTAACCGCATGCCTAAATCGCCCTTGAATCTCACACTTGCTTTAGGCTACTGTAACCAAGAGGAAAGCCAGATTTCCTGAGTCTGACCCTTACTTGGTGAAAGTTAGGGTCAGACTGAAGTCACTGAAGTCTATCCTGGCAGGAGATCAGGCTGTCTATTTTTAAGACATTTTTAACTGTGTTACTAATGCTTTTGATTATCACTACAGAAATACCTATACAATTTTCACCATTTATGCTTCTTCAGCATTGCCAGTTCCCGGTGTTCAAAACACTTAAGTCTAGCTTCCCCATGAATCATGAGATTGGCTTAAAATCAGTTCAGCCGGTGGTGCCTTCTGATGTTTGTTTGTAGGCAGCAAGTGTCCCTCCATAACCCTGAAAGCCAGATTTTTATTTCTGAAAAATGAATGAAAGCCTAATCACGAGACTCCAGAAGCAGGGACTTAGATAAACATCACCAAGGGCTGGCAATGGCACCACGCATTAGCTTCACGGATTTCACTCTACTGGGACTTTAACAGGAAAAAGCTGGGTACGTATTACCCAAGTATGTGTTTTGATTAAAAAAACCCCAAATTGTTATTCATCCAGTGGATAATTTTCTTATATTGGACTCACTTGACTAAGTCGGCGCACTCACTTTTCCTTATGGACAAGGCTAGTACTGAGGTTTCCCCAATGTTGCAGAAGTTAGGGGGCAGAAGAATTACAACCCCAGCCCTGCACTCAGAGAAATCATTTCTAGTTGCACTGAGTATTCCCCAAGTCCCTGTATTACGATCATGTGAATGTAAGGCCCAAACTGAGTTCATAGCATCCAGTGACAAAGACTTGGGATTACTCACGCGAGCCCATTTAGGCAGGTGTGCAGGGCCCGGCCCCTGCAAACCTTTGCAAATGCGTTCAGCTCTACTTCCACGAGGAGCGAGAGTCCCAAAGGGTCGAATTTTCCCTTCAGTAACCCTCCAGCTGGACCTGTGTGACTAAGTGATGTGCGCACCTGAGTGATTACAGCAGTGATTCTCAACCGGGGCCCATGCAATATTGGCACTGTTAGGTGTGCAAACACCTACGCACAATCGATGCACACGATCAACCCAGAAATTTCAAATAGGAATCCTTACTTTCAAAACTAATTTCCAACCTGTTGTGGTCTTTCTGAGCTTGCTGCAACAAAAGAATTACCCTATTATTCAAGAAACCTGTGAGAGCTAAGCGCTGTCATTTTCTGACAGGTGCTTTGAGTCTAAAGGGGTGCCCTGAATCTAAAAAAGGTTGAAAACCACTGCATGAAAGGATCAGGCCCCAAAATAAGACTAAGGTTGTGGGGGGAGCAGATTTCTTCAGCTCTCAGAAGGGACTGGGTGCCAGAGAGGCCAGTGGTGGCTGATCCATCTTAAAGTCTCCCCCGGCTCTAACCTCCTCCCTACAAAGAGGGCCCCAAACTGTGGCTTCTCTCTCTCTCTTTTTCATTCCTTTTTTTTTTCTCAAAAAAAGAGACACGTGTTCCATTTTCCATATAATAAAAACACAGCTCTCCTAATAACTCCACTACTTGACAATTTGTTTGGCAACATATGGGAAGCTCTTGTAAACTCCCCTCTTAATAATAAAACAACAGATGGCAAACACAATCCTCAACACGCAGCACTCCGGTCTTTAATGGGATGCGGAGGCCTCTCTCTCTGCTCTTAGCGCTCCACGTGGCGCTTCCCCTCCAACTCAGCACCTTGGCTTCACGGATATTATCCAGCCAGCCTAGACGGCAGCTATTTAAAAACTGAAGCAATTTTCTGGTTTATGCACAGAGCTGCTTTTTTCCTTTTGATTGATTGAGCCCACTTGTCAAGCATTTCCATGAAGTCGCTAAAAAAGAAAGGTACCCTGGTGGGCACTTAAGGAACCTGATGCAAAACTTCTAATATGTTTTATTGCAACTTGTACTTCAAAAAGGAAGGGACGACAAAAGGGAAAATGTATTTGCTTTGTCTATTACGCAAGCCATTGAGCTAGGACCAGTTTCCTCAGAAAGTGGATTACAATTAACATCCAGGTAATTATGGGCCATTTAAAAAAAAAACACACCACAATCATGCCCCTGAACAACAGCAAGGATCTCATGCAGAGCCAGCTTGAATTCCCACAAGGAACGGGAGCGATTGTGCTCCACTCAAATCCAGAGCACCCTCGAATTAGAATATAAAAGGCTTTGCCGCAAGATGGAATCAAGACAACTGATGCATGGTGAAGGGAGAGAAAAACCAGGCGGATGGGTAACCTAGCAGGACAGATGAACCAGGACTCAGAAGTGACCTCAGGGAGTCAAGCAGGGAGAGACCCCATCCCCAGTTAAGCCAATCCAACCATCCCGTTGACTTAATGGGAGTCCGGATTCTGCCCTGGAGCTCTATGGACCTCATTCCCCAGGGCCCTGTATTCTGTGCCGCCATAATGCCAGTGTCAAGAGGGCATAAAGCACCTCCTTTCTGATTTCAGTTTGCACTGGCACAAATGATTGTGCACGATGCAGGATAGCAGAAGCAAACCCCTGGACCTCAGCTCCCCAGGGATGGTGCTCTTCCCTTCACCTGTCCTGCCAGGTTACATTGCAGGAGACGGATTGTCTCTTCTGCCCAGCACAGTGGGGCCCCGGTCTTGACGGAGGCCTCTAAACAACACTGGGACACATGGGTTTGTTCTACATTTCACCACTCCTGCACACACTGCAGGGGAGGTTGTAAAGGCATGTGTTCAGCCCCTGGGTATGGAGGGAGCGCTCGATGCTCCACACAGCGATGCCTCCCGGCCTCTTAAGGAGACAGGAAGGGAGCCCACTCCCTCAGTGGATAGACAGCACAGAGGACAGGACCAAAAAGGAGGAAGCAGCCTACATCAGGAGCAAAGGGTGAAGAGGAACGACCCGGGTCACTGGGAAGGGAGCCCGTACCTTGGCATAGTCCATCAGGTCGTTGCGTCCTTTGAAGCGATTGTAGAACTCCGGCATCCTCCAAGGAGCGATGATCTGAAGGAAGGAGCAGAGACAGGGTCAGTCCAGTTGAACCACAGCCCTTGGCCACCTTTGTGGCCTTCTGGCCCAACCATCCTGGTCCCTCAGCTGCAGCTTTTCAGACTCTCAAACGGTTCCCAAGGGTTGATCCCCTTCACAAGCAGGCGACAGGCCTGCGGTGCAGAGATCCTGACCCAGGAGCTCACAGTTGGCATCAGCAGGCCTGAGAGAGCCCCTGGGGAGGATGTCCAGAGGCTGAAACGTGGCCAGGCTGCATCCTTGGCACGTGGCACCTATCCAACTTGCCAAGGCACCCGGTGTAACAGGCAGAAGCAACGTGGAAAGGGGCCTTCACCCTGCTGCAACAAGCCAGGGCTCAGAGCAATAGCACCCATCACAGGCGTGAATGTGACTGCAAGACCTCAGCCCCAGTCGCCTCCTGCCCAGTAGCTTCTGGTGAGAAACAAAGACATATTCATGCATCCTGATCAGCCTTGTGAGCAGGGAAAAGCCTTCTCCTTCTCTCCCCCTTTAAAATACAGCACTGGCCTGAAAGCCTTGGAGAGCCAAGCCTGGTGTTTAACTACAGCTCTATCGAGAAGATCTTCCTCCAGCCCCACAAGTGCCTCCGCCCTGACATAGGGAAGCCAGAAGAGAGGTCAGTCCCCATGGCCCATTGGATCCCTCTGCTCTCAAACCGGGGTGCAAGCACCATCAGGGAATCACAATCACATCTCATCTTGTCTGCTCGAAACCGGCACCAGTGCGGAGCAGCCCCCGCACTGGTTAGCAGGGCCCTCCAAGCTCCGCTTCACCCCCACAGACATGGATCCAGCCTATCTTTTAGTCGCTACTGTAAGGACTGAGATGCAGTGAGCACCATATCCAGCTCACAGACAAGAAGCTTTCGCATCTACCTTGAGATGAGGCTGAGAAGTGGACCCACTCCAATCCCAGGACTTCCGTGGCTCGAATAAAATGAACCCAAACCAATGCTCATTTGGGGGTGTCACAAAACCCCTCTAACCTTTCTCCGTGAAGCCACCCCAGAAAAGAGTCTGCTCTCCCCACTCTTCTGCAGAAGACCCCGCTTCCTCCGCAGGCCCTCCAGAGCCCTCACCATTTTGGAAGAACAAATCTAACACACCCCAACCTCCAGCCAAAAATAACACACACACAAAGCTCCTCTCCAGCCTGGGTTGGTAAAATTCCTAGAGCAGGGAGTACTGCAAAGGGATGCTCATAGCCCGAAGCACAGACCACATCCATTGGCAGATTTAATCTCACCAGACAAAGGTGGAGTAACCCAAAACCCTTGCAAGCTGCCACTGTAACCCTAACGAGCGGCAGAATATGCCAAGACGGGGGGAGGGAGAAGCATCCATTATCCCACCAGCCACTCAACACAGCTGCCTTGTTACTGTTTGTTTCACGGCGTCGTGGTGTTTGGGGTAAAAATAGGTCAATTAAAGATCATTACAGCCCCCTCAAATGCCAAAACGTCACCTCAAGCAGCTGGCGGCTTGTTAAAGAGAAACGCAATCGCTTTGAGTCTGTGTTAAAAAATACAAATTCCCCGCAGCCGACTACCCCGAGCCTCAGCAATGCTGCTGGAGGGCTAAGGAGCAACCTGGGGACCCCAACGGGGACCCGAATGCCTGCCTGATTCTTCTGCATGTGGGGAGCACTAACGGGACCTGTTTCACACATGTCCGGGCATCCAAAAATACTACCGGGGAAGAGAACGGACCAGGCCCTGAACGAGGCAATTCAGCTGCGGTTACTGATCAAAACGGAGAATATTCGGTAACCTCTTGCACAAGGAAAGGGGAACATGTCACCAAGACAGCTGTGTTTGGTAACAGCTTGTCTTCTCACATAGACCATCCTGGCGACAGCACCACAATGACCCTGTTACGTTTCTGTCTGACTCGCATCAGCCGGCACCCAGAAGCACGGGTGCTTGCATCCCGTGCAGGGATAGGACGCAAAATTGGGTCTTTGGGGATAGGACAGAAAATTTAGAAATGAGCCTAAGCTGCCAAACTGAGCTCTGGATTCAGACTTGGCCAGAGCATAGATGCCAGGGGTTTGAGTTAGGCTCATTTTTGCTGGCAACATGACAGACCAGGGGACATTTATGCCACAAGAAGAGCCTCTCATGGTATCATGGCATCTCATCCAAAACATGGGAAACATGGGCCTGTCTCATCCAAAACATGGAAAAACAGAGACAGCTGGGAACATTGCAGGCTTATTTTAAGAAGCAGCCTGCAGTGTGGCCCAAGGGTCTAGGCAAAGGTGAGGTTGACTTCCCAGGCTGTGACCAAAGGGGATAAAAATAAAAAAAAAAGGTGCTTGATCCAGTTCCATTTCTTGGGGCCTCAAAAAAAAAAAGTCAGCCCTGAAGGCTGCTTGGCGTTCACTCACCCAGGTGAAGGGTTCCAGGCTTCATGGAGCATTTCTGGACACTATATTAACCAGAAATGCTATGAAAAAGTTTTTCATCAAGCCTTTCAAATGAGAAGGCTACAGCAACACTGGAAACATTTTAAAATATTTTCCACAACATTTTAAATGAAAAACCAAGGCCCTCAGCTGCATTTTTAAAGATTTTGTCAAGAAAAAGGGTTATTTTTTCCTAGTTTCCCCCCAAATTGTCCCTACTAGACAAGCACATAAAGGAAGGGGAGACTGAAAGTAGAGAGGAAAGAAAGGAAAAAAAACAGGGGAACTTCCCATTTCTAATCATGAGAAAATTCAAAAGAAGGACAAATTCTCATTGAGGAAGAAGAAAAAGATTTTCCTTCACTAAAAACCATCTTGAATTAGATTATTATAGCCAGCTCCAACACAAACACTCTGAAAGGGGCTATGGTGAGCGAGTCAGCACTCATGACCACTAGTTTTGCAGGTGATGCCCTGGAGACCAGGGCTGGAGACCAGGTCAAAGAGAAGTGGAAGCATGGACCCCTTGGAGATCCCTCAAGGTAGATGAGAAAGGTATGAAAGGCTTTTCCACGGCCCATACCATACCACAGAGAGTGAACCCAAGCACTCAAGAAGCATCTCAAGTACAGAGTAAACCTGCAAACACGCATTACAGACCCTTCCCCATGCCAGTCATATGCCCCAAAGGGCGCCCAGGTCTTCACCAGGCTTGGTGGCAGTCTGAAGTCCTTACCTTGATCTTAGGGCACAGGGCGTAACAGGTGAGCTCAAACCGAATCTGGTCATTCCCCTGCAACAGAGAAGAGGTGGGCTGAGGACAGTCCTTTGACTAAACCCCATCCCTCATGTTCAAACATCATGCACAGGGCTGCGAACTAGGACGCAGGTGGTGGCAGCATCCCGGAGCAAGGCAACGTGAATCAGGTCTCTCTGATCTCCTCGGAGCTGAGGTCAAGATGGAGCCCAAGGCCCGGTTGTGCCCCTTCCCCAGCAGATATTCCCACTGGGGCCAAGGTCTAGGGCTATGTACTCCAGCTCCGACCACTGCAGCTCATAGGGAGAGGTCTTTGGGACAGCACAGGCGAAAGGGGATGAGATGGGAAACTCTGGGTGTGTTAAGAACAGTACTGCCCTGTGCATTTGCCAAGCCATTTGCAAAAGCCAGCAAGAGAACCAGTCAATGCCAAGCCGGGGCATCCTCATGAGGCACAGGCAGTCTTTGGAGCACTTACTTTCCCTGCCTGAGCTCATGAAAGCAAAAGCCCAGGGGTACCGAAGGCTTGTGAGCCAGATCCTCAGGTGGCGTAAGCTGGCGTAACTCCATTGCGCCAACACAGCTCCACAAAGTTACACCCGCTGAGGATCCAGCCCAGTGACTCTCCATCTTCTCATCCCATCCAATGAAGGCAAAGCAGAGAAAAGGTCTGCAGATCCAAACTGCGGAAAAGGAACTACACAAATGGTAGCAATGCAATATCAGGGGCCCATAATGTGTGCAGCAGTGCCTGGAAACAAGAGATGCTGAATTCCTGGCAGGAGTGAAGGCCTGTTTGTCACACTGCCCCCCCCTGCTTTATTGTGTGCCCACGAACACATGACAAAAACACTCTTATTTACCGGGACAGCAGCTAATGGGCAAGTGGCCCCCTGACTATATCAATGTGAGAGCATGAGAGCCAGAGAGACCCAGACACTATCTGTCTCTAATTAACCTCCTCTCTCTGTAATCCCTAACCCATCTGTTTTAGAATTACTGGAGACGACAAATGCTGGCTCAAAGCCATGCCGCAGCCATATCGCTCTGTCCATCTCTGCCTCCACTGTCAGCCAGGCACAAGGCAGAGCCAAGAACAACACAGCTACTGCCTCCCCGCTCAGTGCTGCTGCCCAGCCGCGACGAGAGCCGTGTTGCAGGGCTGGGTGCGCACACACGGATGCTTGAGCTGAACCAAAGGTATAAGGCATGTGCAGGAGTTGCCCTTTGCTGTGGCATCAGGCACTGCTACCGTGAAGCCTGTCGCCATACAAGCAGCCTCTCAATAGGAGATCCCATCCAATTGGGATGAATAAACCTGCCCCAATCCTGCAGCAACTTGGGGGCTGCTCAGGGCTTTGATTCGCACACAGAACTTCACAGCCACTGCAGGGGTGGGGGGAAGCCAGACCCTCCTAAGCCAGGAGAACCAGCCCCTGAGCTAAAAGAGCATTGCCTGCCGGCAGTATCGGACCTATGGCTGGTAGCTGAGAAGCTCTGTCCCCATTTGGTAGAAGACAACTTTATCCAGTGCATTACCCTAGGTAACCGATGCCTCGATAAGCTCCTGGAAGCTCATCATGCTCGGACATAGGCAGGTAGATATCCTCTATTTGAGACAGAAAATCAGTGCAAGAGCAATCCGGCTCATAGGAATGACCTTGGTAGGAACAGCTGGCTCTTAGGCCATTCACTGGTTTCAGTCATAAAAAGCTTGGGTTATGCAGGCAGCTGGACCTGCAAAGGGGAAGGAGATGTTGAAACAGAGGCCTTTCCTACACAGAGAAATGTACACCCTACAGCAGCGTCCCAGTCTGTAGTACAGGTACCGCCAGTGGTACACAGACCAGCTGTTAGTGGTACGCATTAACAGTTTTATTATACTTACTTTATATGACACAAATTTGCTGGTGGCCCTTAAGGTTGAGCTGAAAAATTTGCTGGCGGTACTTAAGGCTGTATTGTTTTAAACTGGTGGTGTGCAATCTGTCAGAGTCTGGGAACTGCTGCCGTACAGTACACTGGGCCCTGCACGCTGGCTCAGCTCCCTCTGGGAACACCCATCGCTGGGAAAAACCAGTGGCCTTTTTTGGTCTAGCTCCTGTTATTTCCAATATCAGATCATCCATGAATTTCCACCTCCCTAGGAACAGGCCCTGAGTCTGAGACTCCTGCTGCCATGGGTGATCTCTGTGGCTTCGACTCGCCCCAACGTGCGCATGAGCTCGGGGCAGCGCTAACAGCTCATCTGCGCCCATCTCTGCACCAGCCCTGCAGAGAGGACAGGACTGTGCATGGCATGACCGAGCCATTTCTAGGTGGCCAACAGAGGCACTTTCATGCCTTTAGCGAGCCCTCGCCACTGCACCACAGGCACGTGTCACCCCGGGGATGCATTTAATGTTACCGTAGGTATTTTTAGAGGGATGGATTTTCAAGAATAGCTGACGACCCCATACGCACTCAGCCTGCATGACTTACTAAATGTGTCACTGAGACATCTTGAGGGCTTGTCTAACCCAGGCTCACCAAAATGACTATGTATTGCTTTGGATTGCAAGCCTTAAAGGAAAAAAAATAACCAATTACTGAAGCTAACCCAGGCTTACAAGACAACCTGAAAGTCAAACCGGGACAATGCAGAGTAAAAGTGACACATCAACTCAGGCTGAAAGAACAGGCGAGTTCAGTGGCAGTCCAGATGCGGGCAATGCCAAAGGCATTCAGGCACCAAGCCCTCTTCATGTACCAGGCCTAGGTTCTAAATCAGAACGAGTCACAGAGGGCTCCCGATTCCCTTGCAGGCAGGGACGACTCGCAGGACCCGGGTCTGGAGGTCTGAGGGGACAAGCTGCAACAGTGAACCTGGAAGAAACCTTCATCTTCTTTCCAGGGAGTTGGGAGAGGAGCATGAAGGCACTGGGGAGGATGGCTGTGTAGGGAGGAAGATCGTGGAGTGTGAGATGGGGGAGGTGGGGGGAGTTGATGGCTTGCTGGATTGTGGACACCCTTTCATCTTAATTGGTCCTTGCCGACGAGCCCCCTGGCAAGAGCTGTCTAATGAGGCCAGGTACCTTGGTGCGGGAGGGTGGGAACAGCTCAGGGAGCTATTAGTCCTTTTTAGGGAATAGAGATGAGTGCCCAGTTTCCACCACCACTAAACAGGATACCCTCCCCTCGCCCCCCCTGTTCCCACAACCCAGGCCCAGCGGATACATTTGCTGCTGGTCCAGGGAACCCCCTGGGACTATTACACACGTGCGCATATGACAGTACATACACCAAAGCACTAATTTCCCTTACAGGCCCAAAACACGTCCATCTGCTCCCGAGACAAGGGCGCTGCAGATGGTGCGCATTTAAGATGCTGGAGCCCCTGCTGCTGCCGCAGCCAGGAACGGCGCATTCCCGGGTCAGGTTACCAGCACTCACCTCCTCCTCCCCAAACCATTAAGCTGAGGAGAAGTCAGACTTGGCAGGGGCTCAGGGTGCTGCTTCCTGGCTACTCAGAGCCAGAGATGGTGGGGGAGGGAGGTTGGCTTCTGCAGTGTCAGTCCACGGAGGTGACTTTTTAGCTGGGGCAGCGGAGGGGAGCTCAGTGCAGAAGCAAGGGTATTTTGGGGCTGTATCACTCGAGAGCAGAGCATGGCAGCCAAGCAGTTATGGCATCTCTGGCTCCAGAGCCATGCAAGTGAATCCTGCTCCATGATGTGTGCCACCAGGAATGGGACTTGGCCTGTCAGGCTGAGGCATCAAGGGATGCTGGCCCCATCGTTCCCAGGCTGCTAGACCACTGTGAGCCTCTGAACCCACTTTTTGGATCGCTCAGGAGCACCCTCCAGTGGACGGCTTAAAGAGGAGCAAACAGAAAGGGTGGCACCTGCACAAGGGGATGTAGCAAGGTGCATGGGAAAAGCCTGTGCAGGGGAGCTGCACCACATAAGTGGCCCCTACCCCCACAGCTGACTAGCACTTTTGGAAGAACAACGAGAGACTGAAGAGCTCTATCCTAGCAAACATCCCTCGAGATGCTGCCCCTCCTGCTTCTGAGTCTTAAATCCTTTGCCTGTCACACCCTACAGCAGCAAGCTCTTCAAACCCTCTGCTGAGGCCACCTAATAGCAATCGCCCCCTTCCTAGCTTGTCCCGTTGTTTCTCCCTTGGGCAGGGATGGTTAACTCAGATTGGGCCCTCCTCCCTCTTCCTTTCGGTGGATTCTGGAGGTCTGATATACCTCCCGACTTCCCATGGCACACCTGGAGATCTCTGACAAGCATCCAGCCTGGAAACAACTCACTGGTTTTAGATGGGTGAATACAGAGAAGCATCTTCTAGCCAGCGTTGTGTCCTCCTCGTTGGAGGCTGAGTGAGTGTCCACCACAGACCATGGCAAGTGCAGATGGTGCATGCATGCCCGGAGGAGAGAGGGTGCAGGTGGTGGAGGGGACATACCTATGCTTATAAAGTGTTTCCACCATCAGGGCTGCATCAGAGCAGCACCGGAAAAGCTAGTCCCAGGCTGGAAGAGAAGCAAGGGTTGACCGTGCCGCAGGAAAGCTCCATCTCGGTCTAGAATGAGGAGGAAGGAAGGAAGGTGACGTCCCTCATTGGTTTTACATGGGCAGGTTCTCTGGACCAGCAGCCAGGCCCCACTGTGCCACTCTGTGGTCTCTGTCTGCCTCTAGCGGGGGAATCTCCATATTGCCACCATTCGCGTTTGCTCTTTGCCGGCTGGGGAGCAAGTCACCCACCTCCAGAATGGCAATGCAGGGTCCTTGCCCCCTCTAGTGGAAAATGCTGGCCAAAAAAACTTCCCCCAATGTGGTGATCAATGCTGCCCCTTCTCTCCTGAAGAAGGCTGGATAGATTTGCACCGTACAGACTAACCAAAGTAGATAGCTAGCCGGCACAAACTTTCCTAAGTTCAAGCTCACTTCATCGCCTGTGCCTCCCTTCTCTTCAGGGCAGTCCAGATGAGGAGAACCAGCCCCACCTGCAAACCCTCAAGCAGTTGGAGCAGAGCTTTCAGGTGAGGAGAGAAAAAGATTTGTCCTAAAATAAAAGGAGGGTGGAAGGTACGGGTACGCTTTAAAAGCATCCATTTCTGCATCGCCTCTCAGAACTGCAGCAGCCCTGAGCTGCAGAGGTGAGCAGTCCTGCCCCTCAGCACCTCCCCTAGTGCCACACCTCGCCCGCAGCACCCGCTTCCACAGCTGGGGCCCAGGCAGCATTGGCTGCACTGCTGCCCAGGTATCCTCCAACCCTGACAGCCTCAGCACCACCGCTGGAGCATTCCCCACACACCAGACACATGCAATCACATGCACACCCCTCCCAGGAGAAAAACAAGCTGTTCCAGATCAGAGATTCACAGCAATTTTCTCCTTCCATCTCCCTTGGAATATGACCAGTGAGGTCAAAGGAAGTCCTTCTTTCTCCCCCTTGAAGCATGCCTGGGATGTTTTTATAGCTCCTAACAGCGGATTCTGACCAGAGTTGATTGCACATGGGAGTTTCCACCCCTGGGGACATTTAATATTTCCAAATTTATTAAAGACCCCAAGTAAGTTAATATATCCTGACATGGAAGAGACAATTCAGAAGAGTCTCAGCTTGGAAGTTTGGATTCAGTGCATCTACACATGCACTTTAATGCTCATTAGCCTATTTTAACGCACATTAAAGCATCACTTTAAATACCATGCTACTTAGTTAAGGCTCATCAAAATAGGCTAATGCACAGTAAGTGTTGCTTAAAAATCGTGATCTTTAATTAATGCACATTAAGATATGCCAATGCATATTTTCTTAGTACTTTATAATGGAGGTACCAGATTTAATGCACGTTAACTAAAGCACATGAATGCTTGTATAGATGCACCCAGTTTTGACTTTAATCTACATCCATTCAGCTGCACATCATGTCCACAGAAGATGTTGTCCCAAAAACCTCATGCTCCCATTTCTCCTCTCTGAGCCAGGCTCCCAGGCCAGTCCAACAATGTGCCACAGCTATGGCACTTCAATAATGCACCATGACAATGGGGATAATGGCTGAGGGAAGTGCATTCTGGGAAATGTAGCCCAGTCTACTAAAATTGCCATGAGGCATCAGGATAACTCAGGCAGACACAGGATTCATATCAGATAGCCCAAAACACTTCGGTTCAGCTCAACAGCCCCAAATATTTTGTCCTGGTTTCCCAAAGGATAAAAAAATTAAGAGGTATGGTAGCATTTTACTTGGGAAACCTGACATTTTTTTCAAGCTACATTTTCCATTAAAAAATATGGAAATAAAATTCCCAGCCAAGAGTCCTAGAGAAGGGACATATGTAACCTTGACCAAATCATCTTCCTGTGTCCCCGGTTACGGGGTGAAAGAGAAGGGAGCTCATGTCGCTCAGGGGATGGGGGTGGTGAGCAGGCCGATTCCCCGACACATATAGGATCCAGGTCTGTTTGGAGGGTGGCAACAAGTGCTTATTGCTGCTCTGTAATGACCCAGGGAGACAGCTGAGTGTGAAGGATGACCACGGATTGCATTGCGAGGCCCAAATGGATCCGAGCTGGTCCTTGGGGAAGCTCCAAGCTCACCCATCAGGGAATCCCATATTCACAAGCACCCAAAGCCCAACTTAAAGTAAGGCAAACCTCTTCCCTTTCTTTACCTTCCCCGTGGCTCCATGGGAGACATACTGAGCTCCTTCCTTCTGGGCGATTTCCACCTGCTTACGTGCAATGCAAGGCCTGGCCAACGAGGTGCCCAGGAGATACCGGTCCTCATACAGGGCATTGGCCTGGACTGCCAGCCAGATGAACTCCTCCACAAATTCCCTGCTGATGTCCTCAATGTAAACCTGCAGAAGGAGAGAGCCCCAAGCAATGAGAGTGGCCTAGGAAACTCCTATCAGCATAGGGTGCCTGGAACTGGTGGGGATGGTCTATTTATCATTAGACCTCACCCTGCTACACAGCGTCCCACTAGTCCTCATTTTTTTGCTCAGACTCCAGAAAGATCTGGCTACATTTTCTGAGAAGAATGGGCCCAATTCATCCCTGGTGCAGGGATGGTGTCATGGTACTAGTACAACTAATGAGTCAAATGAGAATTTTCCCTTGTCTAGTGACTTGTAAAAAGTTCTGCATCAACAGCTCTGGAAAACAAACCACTCCGGGAACAGATATGTGATGGCAGAAGCTTCTTTATGGCACCCAACCCCCCAAAATGGAGTGAATCCAAATCCAGCTGTCCTTGTCTGGATGCAACCAGCAGCCCATTCCTCCATATGCAACCCCTGGTACCCACCACCCCCTCAAGGGCATCTTCTGATATTTAGAGGCAGGAAGAGAAAGTTTTAGAGGAACAGTTTAAAAAAAACCCCAAAAATTATGGCAGGAAAAGGATTTTTTAAAAAGAGGGTAAAATGAATAGATGAAGATGAAAAGAAACAGAATGAGAGAAAGCATAGGAAAGAGGTGCTGAAATTTAGATGGAAGAGAAGAGAAAACAGGACAGGAACCTGGGCAGAAGCTAAAGAAGAATAGCCTTTAGTTCCTGCTCCAGGAAGATGGATCCTAAACTTTCCAGGCCAAAAGCTTTGCAGGCTGGCATGCACCTTTATCATCCAGCTGTGAGTTGAGAAAGTGGAGAGGAACCCCATGAAGCACTTCTTACAACTTGGGAACTCCTCCTATGGAGAGCTGGCTCCATGCAATGCTTTGCACCTGGGCTTTAACAGCAGCTGGGTAATCTATAGGCAAGAGGAATTGCCGAAAATGCTCCTGGCTTTGTCCAGGAGGAAGGGTAGCTGGCCATCCTTATCAGAGGTGTCCCAGCTCTGAGGCTGGAGATGGCCCCTCAGTTTGAGTGCGCAGGTCCCAATGGCCCAATGGGGCCATAAGGCTGCAGAGATGCACCACACAGACTGTGTGGGGGCATGAGGGATGGCCCCCCTTCTGGTGGCAGGGCACACAGAGGAGGTAAGTAGCTGTTTAGCACTGTAGGGACAGCAGCTCTCCCACCGCCCAAATGGCAGAGGTCTAGATTCATGGTCCAGAATCCCAGCCCAGCCTCCCTGTGCGTCGACTATGTATTTTATTCAGTACTCCTGCCCTCGATCTGCCGGGGAGGGCTCATTACCTTAGCCCCTGCCAGAACCTGCAGATCTGTTGCCCTCCTTGGCATGAGAGGAGGGAGAGGCCTTTGAATAACACGGAGCAGCACATGGGATGCTGGGGGCTGGCGTTACCTTTTTGGCTCCCAGGCTCAGCGCTTTCTTTCTTGCCTCTTCGAAGTTCTCATTCTGCCCAATGTTGGCCTGGAAACGAGAACGAGAGAAAGCACATGAAGTGAGGACCTGGAACGTGAACTCAACCCTGCCAAGCTCTGGCCGAGGAGTCTCCAAGACTGTGGAGCAAGGAGGAACCCAGAATCCTCTGGCCTCATCCCGCGGGGAAAGACGACCCCGAAGGACAGAAGGCTCCAGGCTATGGTGAGGTTATAAAGGGGAGGTCCCGCTTTCCCCAACTGCATGGCTGGAGGACAGAGCACACCGTGCAGAGACACCCCTACCCCACAGTGAAGGCTTCCCTTAGCCAAGGGAGATCCCATTCCCTGCCCGGGCTGCTGAGACACCTGCGTCCCTAACAGGGAGGACTCCAAGCCCTGTTCCTGCAGCAAGTCCAAGCCCGAGGATGTACTGCTGTGCCAGTGACCCTTGCCCATCGAGCAGTGGGAACGATGCTCCATTCTGTTTGCTATTAACCTTTACCAACCTCCCCAGGCCATGCATGGCCACATCCCCTTTTCTCCTGTCACCCAGCCACTAAATCCCTGCTGCCACAGCAATCCCTGACCCAGAGTCCAGGCTGATTCCTATGATCCCCTGCCTGCTGGATCAGTGCCTGGTCCCTTGGCTCATACCCAGCTGGTCTCTGCCACTCCAGTAGGCTAATAGGGAAAGGGTTGGCAATTGGGTGCATTCCCTTGGAACCCATTAATGAGGCCTCACACCTGCCCATCTCCCACCTGGCATAACGAGATGCAGCCCTTAGCTCCGCTAGGCCACGGGGGATGCTCGGTCCAGCTGCCCATCCCCAGGGAGGGCGGTCACACCTCTCTCTTGCTGTACAGGGAGGGTGTCTCAGCCCTAGCAGGCTGCTCCATGGCCCCACATTTTCTGAGAAGCATTATATTATACAGAAAGCAACAGAGCATTGCTGCAGCCTCAGCTGCCATGCGAGCAGAGCTCAAGGAGCACTGGGCTGCAAACACCGCTGTGATTTGTGGAGTCCAGTCACCCTATCCCCCCCATGCAGACCCTCCCCTGCTCCTGCTGTCACACCGGGCACTGCCCCTGCCAGGCAGAGAGAACAGAAGCACTTGGCAGCTGAGAGCCCATCACACACCCTGCCTTGCCCACCCGAGGGAGACAGGCTGGCAAAGCCAGGGAGCACAAGGAGTCAGGCTGTAGCCTCTTACCAGGTAAGCAATCACATCGTAGCCTTGCTCCTTCAGCCAGACCAGGATGCAGGAGGTGTCCAGGCCGCCGCTGTAGGCAAGCACCACCGTGCCCTTGGACTGAGACATGGTACCTGGGGGAAGCAAGGGAGCAGTCATGCCCCAGTCACCATGCTGGGACAGCAAGGGCTCTGCCACCCAGCACTGGGTCAAGAGAGACTGGAACCTGACGGTTGCCCTCACGCTGCAATGCCATCAACCTTATGCCCATTTTACACAGCGGGGAAATCAAGGCACAGACCGGGGAAGTCACTCAGCAAATGAGTGGCAGAGCCAAGACTAGGAACCCAGCTCCAACTCCCCGTGCTCTAAGCACAAGGTGATGACCTCTCAGAGCGGGGATGCCTGGCTGGCATCTCATGCATACCCCCAAAGCAAACATTTATCTCTTACAACAGGAAAAGTTCCTCTTGCCCTTGAAGGATTGGAGGGGACAGCACCAGAGACAAAAAATCATCTAGCTCCCTCCCTGACAGCCTCCTGGTCCAGGCTGCTCTGGCTTAGCTCACAGACCAGAGGAGCCTGCTAGGGGAAATGGCACAGTGTGGCAGGAGACAAAAACCAGCCCAGCAGACAGATTAATTTGGACTGTGAGAGAGCGTCTGGATTGTCAGAGGAATGAAGAACCTCTGGAGAAGGGCCAAGGCCCCTGACGGAGCAAGGACTGGTGAAGTGCTAGGGACCAACAGGTTGTAGAGAGCTGCTGCTGCCGTGGGCAGAGGGGTTAATGGAGGGGGGCTGTCTTGGAGCATGCTCTGCAGTAACAAGCAGCAGACTCATAGGACCATGGTCACGCATTACAGGGCCTAACCCCAGGAGATGGGCATGGGCAACACTGGACCGGCATGTGCCACTGGGCCCCTCACTGGATGGCATCAGAGAATAGGCCAGCTGTGGGTCACTTCACTAATGACCCCAGGGACCCCAGGTTGTAGCAATGGGCCCAGGGGTGGGTTTCTTTGCTGCTGCAGCTCCATGCCACGTTAAAGCATGCCTGAGCAGCCCTCTTGGGCATCAACACCCAAAAACCCACCAAAACGCCTGGTATGCATGGAAAGGGAGACCAAGCAATGGAAGGGAGAGCAGCTAAGGAAGAGGCACGTCAAGCAGCAGCGCGCAGTTACCTCCGCTCCGATGACTGACCAGGACCTTCGGGCTCCTTCTTCAAGCACTCAGCAAACACTCTGCAAAGGAACCAAGCAAGTGAGACTGCTGCAGCCAAGTGTGTCCCATGGAGACCCCAGGGACGTGCGATTGAGATGGAGTTTGGAGTGAGACACGGAGGCACAACCAGGCAGGGCTGGCAGCTTCCAGGACAGTGCAGGGTCCTGATCCCGCACAGGGCAAGCAGAAATGGAGACCCTGCCCTAGCAGGGAAGTGCAATGACCCACCAGGTGCAGCTAGTGCCCGCCCTGCAGAATCCAGCCAGCTGCAACCTGCTCCCCAGACCGGGATGATGCATTTGGTGCACAAAAGACACCACAGCCTGCTTCCTTCTGCCATGGACACAATACTACAGCAATACTATACACAATACTACAGCATGGATGCGTCCCCCGAACAAGTGCCTGATTATTACTGTTTTAAGCAACAAAGCCCCCACCAGGCAGGGGAAGACCACAGCACTGGCTTCAGAGTCCAACTGCTGTGCAGGTAATATCGGGGGTTGATGACCAGGAAGAGTCTCGTGGGAGGGCCAAGGGCTCTGTGCTATGTGCGCCAAGGGAAGCCTGAGGGGAAAACTGCTGCAGAGCCCTGGAGAGGCATTTCAGAGATGGCTCAGGAACAAAAAAGAGAAGGAAGGGTCTTGCACTTGGCTATCAGGCAGGGACCTGGGAGATCTGGGTTCCAACGGCAACTAGCACAGACACCTGGCAAGCCCTTAGACGGGGCTGCGAGCTGGGGTTTCATTAGTCTGCAAGGCCAGTGGGGCTGGATTTCCCAAAGAAACCTGTGCTTCACATGTCAACAGCTGGGAAATCCAGCTCCAACAATGGGTGCCCAGTTCTTAAGCAAACCTTGTCCCTAAGTCTCCTCCCTCCTGCCCTCTGGGTACGTCTATGTTGCAGTCACCGGGGCAGGGATGTGACCATTGATGCAGCCATGTCCAGGCTGGTTTTAATCTTTCCATCAGGGGCCAGCTGCCCGCAAAAGTCCCCAGGGTCCCTGGCAAGCCTCTGCCCTCATATCCAGGCAAGTGAGCTGGAAGCTAGCGCAGGTCTGTGCATGCATGCTGCAGTCACATGGGGCTGGCACCCGTTTGTCTGTCCAACCGGCTTAGATTGCAGGCTCCTGTCTGTGATCTGCTACATGCTACCAGGATGGAGCCCTGACTTTGGCAGGGGCTTCTGGGCACTGCCAGGATGTCAACAATAATAGAGCAGGGCTGGGTCGGGCATCTGAAAGTCACACCCTGCATCACAGGAGGACCGTTCTCCTTAGATTTGCACAAAGGCCTCACAGAGGATGTCCATGCCAGGGGCAGCAACCTGTGAATAATGAGCATTTTCCTTCTTTCAAGCTCTTTGCAAACATTGGGTCTTACACCGCCCTCCCCATTGACACAAAGGACGATGAAGGAGATGCCCGAAGCTGCAGAGAAAGTCACTGCCAGAGCTAGAGCCAGAACTTGGGGCTTCCACCGCCGCTCTCCCTCCCTGCATAGTCACCACGTGTTAAGCCCCCCATACACCTAATGATCAGCCCCACATGCACACCCCTTCTAGGCAGATCTGCTAATCGATTTACAAAGATCAGGAGTTGGGCAGATTAACAGCAAACGCCTCCACTCTTCACATGGGGACACTCAATAGGCGACCTGGAGCTTAACCAGCCCTGCAGAGCAATGGGACTTTTAGCACGCTCAACTCACAGGCAGAAATAAACCCACGGCTTTGTGTAGTAGGAGAAATTCCTCAAGAGACAGCCTTCAAATAGTGTTACCTGCCATTGCTTCCCCTGTGTCTGGGTGTGCCATGTCACTCGCACTGTCACCCAGTGTGGACGCACACTCAGGTTGCCTGTATGGTGATACTTTCTCAAGCTGGTAGAGGAAAATATTGTCCTACGTGCCCACACATCCCTTCACCCCTGCATAAATGGGCTGGAAGATCCTTGGTAGGATCCTTGTGCTACTGCAAACACCAGCCAAGTAGCTCACAGCCACCTGCTGCATGTCCTCCACAGCTGTGGAGCATCTCTCAGCCCTCCGCAGATCAGTCAGGACTGGAGCAGCAGAGCTCCCTGTGCGGGGGAGCAGCACTAGAGGGGTATCACCAGGGGTATTTGATCAAGGGCAGAGCAAAGCCGAGAACCCCATTCTCCTGACCCCTCATTCAAGATCAATTGTCCATCTGCTGTTTGAGTGAACTGGAAGGTACCTGGTGGCGTACTCGGTAATAGTACCTGTGGGAGCGAGACGGAGCATACGCAGCCTGTTGGCTTTGGAGGGAGTATGTGTTTTATGCAGAAGTGCCTGGGACAGCAGGGGCACAGACTAGACTATGTTGCCTAAGGTAGCTCTGGTTAACTGCTCCGAGGCTACAATAAAACCCACCGTTTGAATCCACCCGCCGGTCTGGGTACGCAACACTAGCATGGCAGGAAGTTCCCAACCCTGCAAGGCCCAGCGGTAGGGGATGAACTCATCTGAACCCAGAGCCACAGGGCTGGAAGAGACTGGCTCTCTCTGCCATGCTAGTTCATGCCAGGATTGCCACTAAATAATCCTAGTTCTGCTGGGACTCACCTAGACTCAGGTGAACCAAAGGCACCTGTGTGTGAAGCGACCCTGGCCAGAGCCGCTTGCTGAACTGCATTCAGGCTCTCGGCACATCAGTCCCTTACTGGCCCCAGCTACTCCCTGAATGGTCTCTTCAGCCTGTGTCACCAGTGTCGCACCCCTGACTTATCCAGGGGTGCAGCAGGGACCGGCGCAGCCTGCGGTGCCCCATCAGACTGGATGCTGAGTCCGCTGACCTTGGCACCAGTTAGATGCACTTCCGTGGCTCATGGGCTGCAAGGAACAGGTGGGCACAGAACAGGGCAGGGCATCTGCATGATGAATAGACAGCTTCCCAGAGCCAGCATCTCCTACAGGCTTCCACACAGGGCTCCGGGGTGGGGTGTGGAGACCACAGGCATCAGTTAGGCAGGAAATTACTAACCCTCTCAGAGGGCAGGGCAAGGAGGAAGCTCTGGAGGACACAACTGCAGGCACTTTCACTTCTCCCTGGAGCCGTGGGGCAAGGGCTGTGCTGGTGTAGGTTGGCAGAGCTCCAACCCCTTCCAGGCAATTGGGACAATTTACGATCGCTCCCAATTTCACTCAAGCCTGGCGGTTAGCTAATGAGAAACACGCAGATTAGATAATCTGATTACCAGCACAGCCGAGGTCTGGCATCAGTCAGCTGCCCCGAACCTGTGCCTCGCCCTGCCCAGACCTGTGCTAAGCAAAGCATCCCCCAGCTCGGCCTGAAAGGGAGGGGACAGACTGGCCTAGGGTGGGGTTCTCGAAACACTCCCAGGGGCACAAAACACACGGCTAGGCAACAGATCTAGTGCTCCTTCGCCACTTCGTTGGCTCTGAAAACGCCAGCCAAAGACGCTGCTTGGCATGTCTTGGAACGTGACCAGAGACCTGTTTTACTGCATAATGATTTCTGGGTGCTGCGCCTTCCCCCTCACAGGCCGGGCATTTACAGGAAATGGCAGGGTAGAGATGCACCGTGCAGACTCACTGCATCAGAGGTGCCTAAGCGTTCCCGAGCCCTGGGACTTCTGTTTCTGGAAAGGCCCAGAGCTAATAACCCCCGCACTGCTCCCCGTATTTGGCTTTATGAAATATCCCCCTGACTCTAAGCGAATTCAGTGCTGGGGAGAAAGGTGCTTTGGAGAACAGTGCCCTCCCACCAGCCGCAGCATAGGAGCAGGGACTGGGGGATTTTCCCATGGCATTTTTCCTCCATGCCTCATTCAGGGCCGGACGGCCAGCAAAGAGGGCCACTTAACACAAACCACAGTGGTTTTGAGTAGATGAGCACCTGTGTGATGAAAAGTGTTGCGAGGGCTGAGTTTCAAGCCTGTGGCTCTTGGAGAGGACACTTGATGTCAAGCATTTCAGTATGAGCACGGGCTGTGTATGGGATCTCTAAGCCCTGCACCATGCTGCAAACAGGGCACCTATACACCTTTTCACCCCAGGGGCACATGGCCATCTGGAGCTGGTACCAGCACCCAAGGACTGCTCCCTCATTTGCTCCCTGTAGCGTAATGCCTCATTTTATTGGAGGACTGTTCGTCTCAGGTGAATACTATAGTTTTCGCAACTGTGTCATTGCAAGTGTGGCTGGCTAGGCCTAAGGAAAGGAGTGAGGCTCTGAGAGCTGGAGGGATAAAAATAAAAAAAGAGTCCAAGGAAGGACCAGAGGGAACTGGAGTGGCACGATAAAGATGGTTTGTTTTGGAGCAGAGTCTGCCATGCTGCTTTGGGTCATTGGGACTCTGATACCCTTCTTGTTAAAGAAGAAAACAACCCCCCACCCCTTCCTGCAAGCCAACTAGAAAGAAGCAGATCTTGGAGGTGGGGGCACTACAGGTCACCAGACTGAGAAGAGCCTGGGTCTCAAAGCCAGCGACTTGCCCCTTGTGAAGCTAGGGCAGGGCTGGCTGCAGGGGGGTTATCGCAGGAGATGGAAACCACATAAGGCTGCTTCTTGGGGAGTCTCAAGGCAAAGCTCTCCCCATGCCAAAAGCCAACAACCTGCCAAAGCAGAACTGGACTGAGACCTTGCAAATTTTATGTCGCACGTGCCACCAATCCACTAATTGCAAAAACACAAAAAACAATTTGGGGCTATCTCTGGCACGGGTTCTGCATAGAAAACTGTGGATGATTGTGCCATTGTTAATAGCCTGGCTCTACCCAGTTGCCATCTCCGGGGGTGGGGGAACACATTATAATAGCTCTGATCACTAAATAGCAGTGCCTGGTTCACTGTATTATCACTAGTAACCCAAGCTGACACAGTCAGCTGACAGCCCAGTATCCCAGGCAGGGGCCCAGCTGAGTGATGACAGCTTTTGCTGAATGCAGAGGGAAGCCGAGCTGGAAACTTTATGGGACACAACCCATTAACAGGCCTCTGAACCATCCAGGGCTCTATGAAGCCAATTGTCCCAGCCGCGTTTCAAAGACCCAACATCCCAGCTAGACAAATGCTGCTGAACAGGACATGTTGTAAGCCCCAGCCCTCTTCCTGGAAACACAGGGGGGACTGAAGATGCCTTTTGAAACACTGCGGAGAGCAAGGAACTTGTGAATTTTGCCCTCGTCCCCTGCGGAGAAAGGAGCTGTCAGAGCGCATGAAGGGCGCACCAGGAGAGTTAGATGCTTCTCTCTAAGCCAGGGGTGGGCAAAATGCAGCCCACGGGCCGGATGCGGCCCACCAGGCCATTCTATCCGGCCTGCGGGGTCCCTAAAAAATTTAGAAAATTAATTTTTATCTGCCCCTGGGTGCCTGTCATGCAGCCCTCGATGGCTTGCCAAAACTCAGGAAGCGGCCCTCCGCCCAAAATAATTGCCCACCCCTGCTCTAAGCCCTGCACCATGAAGATCACCCACCTGGAGGGCAGGGATCTCCCTTTTTGTTGCTGCCCCTGTTGGAGTGAGATAAGGTTATTGGAAGGGCTATTTCCTAACAGGAAATCTCTTTTCAAAGGAGGGATCCCGTTCAGATCCTTCAAACATCCCTGTCTCTTGACAACAGGACTCGGCTCTGCAGATGGGCTCAGCTATTTCCAGACATGAATTAATTCACAACTTTCCCCATGAGGGAGGCTCATTATTGCCGGCACGGATAGGTGGATGAAGCCAGGGAAATTAGTCAAAACATCAGGAATAGCAGGAACTTGGAAATCAGGCACCAGAGCATGGGGGTAGAGATGGAATTGGACAGCGGGCAGTCTGTTTATTCCCCTAGGCTGCGTGGTCCGTGAGGGACAGGAGGATGGTTCCCATGAACTGTCCTCACTAACGGAGGGGAAGGGAAACACTGAGAGAGCTACAGGATTGTCTTCCCGGGGCTGGCTGCCAAAGCTATCTGCCAGGCAGCGATCCCCAGCGCTTTAGCCCCTGGGGACCGTGCCAAAGAGGAAGGGAGAGGGTGTTTCCTAAGTCGCCTGGAGCTGAAGTTCTGGGACATGAAATGAGAGCAAACAAGCCGTGGCTGAAGGGCAGGGCTCGGGGCTTTCTCAGCGCAGCTGATTATGGTGTGGCAACTTCCCTGTGATTGCTGCCATCCCTTTTACAGGAACTGCCAGTTCTTATAGCTTTCCTTTTCTTTTTTTGCCTTCAGGGAAATGCCGGAGCTGCAATAACAATCAGCATGAAAAGACTCTTGCAACTCGGCACGCAAGAGAAAGTCCTGCCCTGGAGCCAGTCACCAAAGGGTACACGGTTAGGGCGAGCGGCACCGTCAGCTGTAATACAGCCCCCAGACTCCAAGCTCCCCTCCGCACACAGCTGCCTGCAGAGCACACGGAGGCTGGGTGCGATGGCAGACGGGCGCTTGGCATCCAGTGGCACCGGGGTGCTGGGGGAACAGGGCTATGGGAAATGTCACCAGGGAGGGAGGGAAGGAGGTGCTGGGGGAACAGGGCTAGGGGCAAGAGCATCCTGCTGTTGGTGCAGCACTACGGGCTCAGCCACGGACCCACGTCCCCATTGGGCCAGGCACTGCGCGAACCCAAGGAGCCCTGCCCCGAGCGGCTCATGGTCCATGCAGAAGTGGGGTTCGCTGCCACATCAGGATGCACATGGGTTTACTCCGACCTGATTACACTGACATAGACCCGTCTGCACTGGGGGGAAGCCTCCTATCCAACCCAGCCCACGGCAAAACCCCCCATGGGTTTCCCTGTGGCTGGAACCCACCAGGGCACAGGGATGCAGCCCCAGCTAGAGCAGCATAAGTGCATGGGTCTCCGGGGCTGGGCACAGATTATTGCAGAGCAGAGATCCCCCCACACACCCTGCTGCACCCTCCCCTCCATGCGTTTACCCTGAGGTCCCAGGCAAGCTGCGGCCCCACTCCCCCTGCACTAGGCCAGGGGGAGCTCTCTCCTTCGCTCCCAGCCACACTCACCCAGGCAGGGCGATGTCTCCAGCTGCAGCTCTGCCACCTCCTCTCTGCTGGCAGCAGCATCCCTGGCTATAAGCAGAGGCGGGGGCAGAGGCGGGGCCCGGGCTGGGGCTGCCCTGTGGGCTGGCCCCACCGAGCAGGGACTGCCCTCTGCCCAGCCCAGCCTCTGCCCAGCTGTGCAACAAGGAGCCTCTGCTTCCCCTGCCACACGCAGTGTCCCCCCACACAGCAGGGCAGAGAAACACCGGGCAGGGCTCCCACCCATGCAAGGCGAAGCCCAAGCCTGGCACAGCCCAGCAGCCAGGGGCAGACTATGAAAATCGGTTCACACCAGCAGCCGGGAGCCTCATCTCAGCCCGTTGCCTGGAGCTGCACCCACCTGCCATCTGCCTGCGCACACCGCCTTGCACGGCAGAGTCCCGATAGCAACCCGGCTGCAGGTACTGCCCAGCCGTGGGACGCACCATGTACCAGGCAAGCATTACAGAGCACCCACCTGGGACGGGGAGAGAAGGAGGTCTT
Source organism: Alligator sinensis (assembly GCF_000455745.1). Taxonomy (NCBI): domain Eukaryota; kingdom Metazoa; phylum Chordata; order Crocodylia; family Alligatoridae; genus Alligator; species Alligator sinensis. Next base: position 1,685,565 of record NW_005842102.1, on the reverse strand, counting down.
GCTCTTCCCGGGAAGTGGTGGCAAGCAGAATCCATCCAACGCATCTGTTTCCCTAGGGGTACATGCATACCTGTAGCTGCTCCCCAGAGGCTGGCACAGTCTTTCCTAACCTGAATGCATTGCTACTTGGCAGGGAAAATGCCAGCGTCCTTCCACGCTCATATTGCAAGCTTTCAGGACGCAGTGACTCTCAACCAGGTGGCCATGGCACCCAGGGGTGCCTTGAGATCCTATCGAGGGGAGCCACGCAGTGGTAGCACTGTTTGGCAAGCAAGTATAATTCACAAGACAAGACAACCCCCGAGATTTCACGTAGAAATCCATTATGTCAAAAAAACCCAACCCACCCTGACCCGCTGCGGTCCTTCTGAGTTCTCTGCAACAGAAAAAAAGCTCTATTGTTTGTCTGTAGTCAAAAACTGAAAGAAAAGGACTCGCTGGCATGTTCTGAGGGGCACACCAAGTCCAATGTGGTTGAGAGCCACTGGAGCCTTACCATGCCTTTCCAAAGGGACTGGTATTCTCATCCCCTCGGCATTTAAAGTCTCAATTTTTGAATGTCCCTTCACATTGGCGGACTCCAAATATAAGATGCTTGCAGGAGTAACTGCCAGAGATGCTCAACAACCCACCCCCAACACCCATGGCAGAGGTAGACAGAGGGTATTCTTCTAGAGGAAAAAAGGATGATACCCTTGGCCCAGCCTCCTCCCATACATAACTCAGGCTCCACTCATACCCACGCTGAGACACAGAGCATGCAAGTCTGTGCAGGTTTGTAGACCAGACTCATCCCCGTGCCTGCAGTGCTTCCTGCAAGCTCCTTTCTCGAAGTGGGCAGGTGGCTGAAATTCATAAGTTTCTTGCTCTCGGGAGCATTTTGGCAGCTGGCCGTCGTGAGACCCCACCAGTGTCTTCATAGACATGCAACACAGCATAAGCCTGTGTGCTACCTCCAGAAGGGGCTTGCCAGCCCTAGGCCCACTCCCACTTCACAGACCCCAGTGAACTGCACCTACCTTTGGAGACTGGCAGTTTCCTTCCAGCTCTTGGACGGTCCCGCTGGGCGAGGAAGTATGCTGTCCTCTGGGGACTTGGTGTCGGGGGTCTTACCTCCCGGAGCAGACAGTAGCACCGGTCAATGCTGAAAAGCCATTGCTAAGGACACCAGCAAATGCCTTGAAGTGGGGGCAAACCCTGATCAGCCCAAACCACACACAACCCCTCTTGGCTCTTCTCTGCACACAGGGGTGGGCAAGGGTGAAGCTAAGCTGACTGCTCTCAACCAGCGCTGCCCACCAAGTCCAGTATCGCTGCATGGGCTCCATCCTCATTAACGATCTGAAGAATGGGCTATCGCAGTGCCAGGTAACACTGTGCCAACACAGCACAGCGGTGTGCGCCCATTACTTTGCCACGTGACTGGAGGGGCCAAAATACTGAGACTTAGTCTAATGCCACAGCCATGCCAGTCAGCAGTGTGGCAAGATCACACCCTCTGGCTCATACGGCAATCCCAGCACAACACTTTTTGGGTGCAGCTGTGCTGAGGGATGACAACTGCTACTGGCAGGGTTTGCCGTTAGGGGAAATAGTGGGGCGAAGCTGGCAGGAAAAGCCTTCTGCCAGGTCTCCTCGAGGGAGCTGCATTCCCTGCCCTGCGGGAACAGTTGTGGGGGCAGCAGCCCTGTAACATAGGCTGGCTCTGAGCAAACCACGGAGGCTTGGTGGGGGCTTCCAGGCCACATCATACCCAACATGGCAACTGGCTGTGGCAGTGCCATTGTCCGCAGTCTGGGTGGAGGGTGGCCATGGCGCCGATCCCCAGGGCTGCACAAGCTAATGCAACTGTGAGCGTCTAGGGAGACGGACTCTTCAGGCTGGATTCACTTCCCAGGCTCCTGTTTCCCGCTTCCCCATGACCCGAGGCATTGGAGACATTAGGAAACAAGACCTCTTCTGTTCCTAGTTCCAGGGTTGAGTGAGGTTGGGGGGGGGAGATTGCCCCCCCACCTTGTGTAAATAAAGCAGGAAATCCCCAGTTAAATATTTGGCCTCCAAACTGTGTTAGGAATGTCCTTGTGATCCATTTACTCAACCCTCTTAGCCCAGCGTGGTGCAATGCAAGCTAGGAGTGGTGTGTGCCATCCCTCTGTAGCTGAGGGATGGCACACAACCCATCCTGTTGTAGGAAAAGTTAGATGTGGCATTGAGGTCCCTGGCACATTGCAAACCACGGGTTGCCTTCACCCACACCTTAAATGCAGCCGCCTCCAGGGTGGAACGTGGCAGCTCTCTCAAGCCAGCAGCACTTGACCAACCAGCCACAGGAGGCAGAGCAATGAATGAGAGAAAGACCCTGTGCTAAAAATGATGGGGATGATGGTTCATCCTGACCCTGCTTCCCCAAAGCCGTCTGGCTGCGCAAGACTTGCAACCCAATCCACACCCCAGGGGTTTCAGCTGGGCGGTCTGCTTGTGGATCCAGCCACTGGGAATAAAGGAGGCATCGGCAGCTGCAGTCATTCACTCCCATGGGTCCATGCATGGTGGGGAGGTGCTGGCATTGGCACCACTGCACAACCCGGCTGCTTCCTCTGCATTGCTTCATGGTTCAGAGGACCTCGCTCAGCCTTGCAGCCCAACCCCCTCTGCTCTGGTCCCTCTCTACCCACTTGGCTGGGCATCAACCAAGGGGGGCACCTCATACACTGCCAGGAGCTCCCTCAGCCCCTGCCCCAGCGGCCCCTCCTGCCAACAGACAAGAGGGAGGGAGAAACACCTTCCCAGTCTTCTCCCTCTCTCAGAGACCTGCGTGAGCCCTGTAGCCTGGCAGGGCCCTGGTCCCTTGCCTGGGTACTGAGCCCTCACACACTGCCAGGGGGAGCGGAGCAGCTCCCAAACGGACACGGGGTCCCTCACCGGGACAGAGACCCCCCTTGAAGCCACTCACCTAGGGGCCCAGGACTGAGAACCCGGAGGAGCAAATTGCGCACATCCTGCTCTAAGACCATGCAGCCCATGGAGGCTGCTTGGGGGAGAGAGTAGGGTGTCTTCCCGCTCCCCATCATGCTGCTCCACGCTGGACACATCCCCACCCAGAACCAGACCAGCTGCAGGTTGTACTCACAAAAACAGCTTTATTTGGAACAAAACCAGCAATAAATACAGGTGCAGAGGAACCAGCTTAATTGTTTCTATGACTGTGACTGAGCACAGCGACACCGCACTTGGAACAGAGCAACACGACAGTCCCAGAGCTCCCGCCCGGCCCTGCCCCTACCCCCTGGCCCTTCAAACCTCACCTCCTACCCCCACCACAACTCAGCACAGCATGCCCCTAGCCTAGGGACCATGATGGGACCTGTGCAGCACCAGGCTGGTTTGCAAACCCTAGTTCATTGTCAGGGATACCACTTGCATCTCAGAGGCATGCACCCCTGGGCATTCATAAGGCAGAATCAAGAGGACGGGGCACTGTGCTGGGACTCGGTTTCAACTCCTGATGTTGCTTGTGGCCCGGGGAAGTTGCACCCATTTCTGCTCCTACCTCTGTAACACTCAGTCCTGACCCGCTCTGGAGCTATGAGCCGTGGGTGTGAACCAAGGAGACCCAACAGCACACGCATCCCTGGGTGAACTGGGGCTAATAGGCTCCAGCTCAGGAGAGAAAATGAGAGTATGTTAATATCTGCACGGTCCAACAAGGCTTGAGGGATGGAGACGGCTTGTCAGACAGCGATCCACAGGGACAGGAAAGACCTACCCCATGCTAGGAGGAGGGACGGGGTGAGGAACTCCTTTGATCACAAGGTCTGCAGAGAGCTGCAGGGAAGCTGCAGCTCAGGGGCCACAGGCTGAACCTCACTGATGTGGCTGGGGCAGCAGCTGATCTGACGTGTCTGCAACAGTGCCTGGCACAACAGGGCTGACATCTGGGTTGGGCCTTGCTATAACGCACATCCGCCATGGCCAAGTGACTCCAGCATCTCCCCCCAAGGCTCCTGAGCAATGTATATTCCAAAGAGCCAAAACCCTGATCTAAGCAGGCTGCTGGCACCTCTGCCCCGATCCTCCGTATCTGACCCTGACTGCAGCCAAGGCCTTGCAGGAGCTGTGTTTGGTTAGAGGCGGCACATGACAACAGGCACAGGGATAGCCGCCCTGTCGCAACAGCGATTGCCCCAGCACCTGATGTTTGCAGGAGGATCCCAGGCTGCAGCAAACCTTCGCCTCCCCTACACCCACCACAGCCCCCGCTGCACTCACAATGGCACAGTGCAGCATCCCAGAGGCCCAGCACCCTGCCACGTCCCGGGCGCTCGCTCCTCTGCTGTGTCAGCGGCTGATGCCCTGAGGAAAGTCCAGCTGACAGCAGATCAGGAGGCAGAGGTATCCAAAACAGCCCTGAGGCTGTCCCAAGGGGTCAGTGCAGTGAGCTGGTAGCAAGCCAAGGGGCTGAACTGGGAGGGAGAGGGACAGCCAAGCAGATGCAGGCAGGAGGGAGTTTGACAGGGTCACCTGAAGCCTCTTGGAGGGCACCAAACTCAGGGCAGGGAACGGGGCACAGGGATCTGAAGCACAGACACAGCAAAGCAGAGTGGGCTTCCCAGACAGAGCAAGGCACCCCGTCCTGGAGACATGGTCAAGAACAGAGGGAGAAGAGAGCAAGGTCTGGCGGGGCTGGGTCTTTCCGCACACCTTCCCCAGCCCAGCCTGCTCTCAGTAGGGGTAGGGTGAGACCGAGATGAGGATGATGAAGACGCTGTGTACCTGCTGCTCACCCACAGCCTGAGCCTGCACCTTGAGGCGGTAGAGGCCGGGGGCATGGAGCGGGCGCAGCGTGGAGATGACGCCGCGGCCCCGCTCGGCCCGCACAGCGAAGGGGCTGCCTGGGTCCTGCTCCAGCACATGGAAGAGGGTACGGTTGTGGGGTGCGCCGCCCGGGGAGAGCGCAGCCAAGTGCACAATGTCATGGCCGGCCAGGATGCCAAAGGGCAGCGGGAGGAGCTTGTACTGCAAGGCCGAGGGGCCGCCCAGGCTGCAGTCCCCCAGGCAGCGGCGGAGGCACACTCTGCATAAAAACGGGCATGTGTCAGCATGGGGGTCCGTGCACAGGACTCCTGGGTCCCAACCCTGCCATAGGCTGAGCCTGTGTGCCTCAGTTTCCTCACGAGGCACCAAGGGGGTTTGCTGCTGCAGGGCCCTGCACGCCTGGTGCTGTGACCGCTCAAAGCACTGGGTATTGGGGATGTGCTAAAAAGACAAGTGCCAGTCTGCTCCTGTCACCCTGGAGCCAGGGGTCCAACCCCTCGTAGGGAAACTGAGCCCCCATCTCTGGCGGCTCCATCCATCCATCCAGGAGGGAGGGAGGGAGCAGCTGCTCTGCTCAGGGCTGGTCCCTGGGGAGCAGCAGTTCTTCTTCCCACCTCTCTCCCACTGCTGTACCCCAGCCCCGCTCCTTACCCCGGGCTGGTGCCTCTCCAGTAGCCAGCAGGGCAGGGTGTGTGCACGCACTGGGAGCCTCCACGCGTATTAAAGCACAGCTGGGCTGGACTGCACCGTGTCCTCCCATCTGCACATTCATCTATGTCTGCAGAGGGAGAGGCAGACAGCGGCTGAACAGGGACCACTCTGAGGGGGACCCTCCACAGCTCTGCTCCACTCACTACCCACCCCCCAGGCCTCAGCAGGTCTGGACGCCTTCAAGCTCTATGCAGCCGGTCTCAATGGAGCTCTCCTCTGCCAGCCCCTGGCTGTAAGTCCAGAGGGAGCTGCAGGATCGGGTAGAAAGAGTGCAACCGGCTGCTTCCAAGTCCTGCCAGGGACAAGGGGGCTGCACAGCAGCTCATCAGCAGCCGTAGCTGAGCACTGCTGTCTAGTGGCCTGAGCACAGGGGTAGAAGCCCTAGAGATCCCGCATCCTGCAGCATGTCCCTTGGGGAAGCCCCGTCCTCTGCCTGCTCAGTGACCCATCTGAGCACAGCACTGCGAGGCTCCAGACTTTAATGAGTCAAATCCCCACCCCCGTGGCAGAAGGGACCTGCCAGCACTCTGGGAAGCCCTGTGGTCAGCTGGCTTTAACCCCTGGCAGAGAGCTGCGGAGCAGCAGTGGAAAGGTATGGCAACCAAGGTTTATCAAGGGACAAGGCTGAGATGGATCTGTTTTCAATGGCAAGCACGCACACAGCCCCCGAGCAGTGCCTGGCCCCACACTGACCTTGGCAGGTCTTCCCGTTAGGCAGCAGGCGGTAGCCAGGAGGACACAGGCATCGGTAGCTGCCCTCGGTGTTTTTGCACTCATGCTGGCACAGATTCTGGGCCTGGCACTCATCAAGATCTATGAGATATCAGGGAAGAAAGCAGGCAGGCATCTGAGCAGGGCATGCTTTGCAACCTGCTCCCGTGTGTGCGTACAGCAGTGTCGCCCCTCAGGTCGCCCACAGACAGCCAGGCACAGCTTAAAGCCTGTGGAAGGCTCCCAGCTCCCTTCAGGCTTCCTTGTGGGGGTTTCTCAAGGCTTGGGCACCCTCCAGGGCACCAAGGCTTCCACCCTGGTGCTTCTAACTCTGTGGCTGAGATGCAGAAAGGAGGATTGGGGGAAAGGGAGCAGGAGAGAGGGGGCAGACTGCTGCGTGTGGGGCACTCTGGAGCCCAGAGCCCTGCTGTCTCTGCCAAGCCAGACTCATGGGCATTAACACCTGGTGCAGCATGGACCCCGGTCTCAGTCACAGAGTGCCCAGCAACCGGGGCTGGTGCCAGCCTGCAGGTACCCCAGCAAAGCTAGAGAGCATCGCCCCAAGCACCCCACCCATGCAACCCACTGGAGCACCCAGGGGCAACGGCCTCACCAATGCATGCGCCGCTCCGCCTGGTGAATCCCAGCGGACACTGGGCTCGGCTGCTGCGGCTCAAGGTGTTCCTGGCTGGGCTGAAGGAGAACCAGGTGTAATAGGACCTGCCATGCGAGGGGTTGGGCAGTCTGAGCCACTGCAGATGGGCCCCTCTGTGGGCATCAGTCATGTTGCCCTCGGCCCTCTCCAGTGCGGCACAAGACCTGCCATCCCTGAGTAAGGCCTTCCCTGGTGGGCACAGGCACTTGTAGCTGCCCTGGAGATTGTGGCACTGGAAAGCACATGGCGAAGGCACGTGCAGGCATTCATTTATGTCTGAGGGGGAGAGAAGTCACTGTGAGGATGAGAAGCCAGCTCCCCATGTGTCCACAGGTCCTTTCATCCCATGTGGGATCTGCTGTTACATCACCCCCACCCCTCACAGCTGGGGAAACTGAGGTACAGGGGCAAGGGAAGGGATGAGCCCAAAGCCAGAGAGCGAGTTGGGGTCACAGCCCCTGCGACCGTCTGTCTCCCCCTGCCTCCAGCTCAGTCTCTCAGTGCATGCTGCCACCCCTGCTTTGGCTAGTCCAGAATTAAGTCTCTCTCTCACCCAGGCAGGGGCGGCCGGTGCCCTGGGACTGGTAGCCCCGAGGGCATGCACAGTGGTAGCCACCGACAGTGTTCTCGCAGAGCTGGTTGTAGCGGCAGGCATGGGACCCCTCCATGCATTCGTTGACATCTGAGGGCAGGAGGGGAGCACAGGTCACAATGCCGAGTGCCAAGCCAAGGCCCCTCCCAGGGGGGTCACGGAGCCCTTCCCACTGCCGCCCACCTCCCAGGGCTTCCTGCTGCCCAGTCCCAGGCTCCACACTGATGAAAGGACCCATCTGACCCTGAAGCCAACTGGAATCTTTCTCTGAATTGGGCTCAGTGAAGACAGTCAATGCCCAGGACACGGGGACTGGATGACCCCCAGAGCTGGGGATGGCACATGGAGTTTGCACCCATAGGTCAGCGGTGGGGAAAGCCAGCATCGCTGTGCCAAGGCTGGCCTAAAACAGCTCCGTGTCTCTTGGGATCACCCTGCCAGCTGGCACCGGGTCACTGAGCCCCTAGCAGTGAGGAGCCCTTCTTGCCAGCTGGCTCAGCGGCCTGGCATCCTATGCCCTCTTCCAGCAGTTGCCAGGGCTGTGGCCCATGGTGGGAGCCATTGGGGAGCTGCTGCTCCTGCTTCTGGCCTCATTCTTGACAGCAGAGAGCTCTGCAGCAGGGCTGCCAACCCACCGCCTGCAGAGCCCAGCCTCCCTGCCCCATTGTGAGCCTCTGCAGGAAGCTGCATTACCTTCACACCCGGCTCCATCCACGCCCGGGCGGAAACCAGCCCCGCAGCGCAGTAGGCAGCGGTACGACCCCACCAAGTTCACGCACCGCTGGCCCAGGTGGCAGGCGTGGGTGCCCTGCATGCACTCGTCCACATCTGGGGAGAGAGTACAGCGTGAGCATGGCCCCACACCCTTCCCGTGCAAGTCTTGCTCAGCAGTCCAGGGAGGCCCTGCTTACCTCTGCACTTCCTGCGGTCCAGCGCCAGGGTGTAGCCACCAGGGCAGGAGCAGGAGAAGCTGCCCACAGAGTTGTGGCAGGTGTGTGAACACGGGCGCCTGGGGGCAGCGCACTCGTTCTGATCTGAGGGGGGAGGAAAAGGGGGTCACCAGCCCTTACCCATGCACGCAGGAGGGCAGGCACTCCTGTGCAAGCTACGTCCCCTCTGAGCCCCCGCAGCACGGAGCCAGGTGAAGCCAGGCCACCCCAAGGGAACAGGCAGCTTGGCAGGTCTGCTGAGGATACCCAGGCAGGGGCTGCGGAGACTGCAGGAGCCAAGGAGCCGGCTCGGCTGCTGGAGATCTGGGATGCACAGGGCAGCCAGAATCTATAACTGCATTCATCAACTTCACCCTCACCCCTCCCGGAGGAGCAGCACGCCTGTCTACCCCAGTGTCCTCTTGCCCACCATCTTCCACACCTCAAGGGAGGCTGCTCGTGGAAGCTGGCCAATTGCCCCAAGTGCTATGTGGGGGGGGTGCGGTATGTCACGGATGGGCTTAGAACTGCTCATCCTCCTGCAGCCAGGTTACAGGGGCCCTACAAGGTGCAGGGAGCATGTGTGCAGGGCAGACAGGACTGAGGACAGCCCCAGCCTCAAGCGGGCCTGGAGAATGAGCACGGGTCTGCGCAGAGTCTGGTCCAGCCCCACAGGTGGACTCTTACCTAGGCAGTAATGCTGCTGTGGGTCTTTGGTGAAACCCTGGGGACACTGGTCTCCATTCGCCCCTGGAAGACAAATAGAGGAGCTGCGGGACGCCCTGTCAGCACCTCAGTGAAGCAGGGCTCATGGGCTGCAACTACCCCAGCAGTGTCACCCCACTCCCATGCAGGCCAGCTTCCATCTCAGAGACACCCCTTGTACCCCACAGGCCCCCGGGCAGATCAGAGAAGCTCAAGGGAAATGAGGCTCCATTCCCCTCGCACTGGTAGGGGACAGGGTCGAACTCTGCTGTGCTGGTACCTGCATGGAGGGAGGTGCCGAGCTGGAAGCGGAGCTCCTCGGAGGCTGGGTCAAAGGAGGCCTCCACAGACCGGGCCCGGACATGTTGCACTAGGGTGGGCTGGAAGCCCAGCGTGGGGTCGTACTCAATGGTGTGGTTGCAGCGGGCACGCACCCTGCGCCCATCCTGCAGGAAGCTCTGCACAGAGCCCGCATGCAGCTGCCCGGCCCCCGTCTGCACGTAGTGCTCACTGAAAGCCTGGAAGCCGAGAAGGCAAAACAGGGCAGGTCAGGGACTGAACCCACTGAGGCTGTGGCAGGCTCTGCCTGGGAGATGGGTCCCATGAGCTGGCACTGCAAAGAGGACCTGGGGAATGCCCCGCTCAAGGGAGCCGGCGCCAGAGCAGAGCAGCAGCGGGGCTGCCAGTCCCCACCAGGACCCAATACCGACCTGCAGCAGCACGGCTGCCCTAGCGATGCTCTCAGGCACAAACCCATTGACCACAACATCGAGCAGCAGCTCCCTGCCTGCCTCCAGGCCCCGGGCGATGTGCGTGATGCGCAGGAGTTCCCCTGCAGCGAAAGGTGGCAGCAATGAGGGCTCAACCCAGCCCCAGGCTTTGCTTGTGCAGCAGACATAGGGCTGAGCACCGCAGGCTGCCAAGTGCCCAGGGGGCCAGCAGCAATCTCAGGGCTTGATCCCACACACTCAAACACAGGCTAGGGAATTGCCCCTCAAGATATGAATGCCCTCATGCCACCTAGCACTACACAGGGCACAGCTCCCCCAGCACCGGGGCTGCACAATGTGCTGGACACCAGCATCCTTAGTCAAGTAAAACCAAATGCAGCCACTTTGCCTGGCTGGGACCCACATCAATGGCTCCTTGAGGGTCCAGCAAACCCAGCACCCTGCATAGAAGTCAATGGGAAGTGTCAGCTGACAGGACCAAACTCCCCATGTCACAGGGTTTTGATGCCAAGCCAATGCCCCGAATGAGACACGGGTCACTCAGGACGGGAGGCAGCCAAAGCCCGCAGGGGACTCCTCATGCACTGTGGTGGGGAGGGCTAGCACACAACAGCCCCAGGGCCCAGGGATGCTGCTGTGGCGCCTGGCTGTGCTGTGACCATTTGACAACCACCACCAGTTCCTGAGCTGCCCCCAGCCATACCCTGCTTGGCAAGGCACTGGCTATAGCACTGGACCAGGATGCAGGGGACAGAGCTCTGCCCCTATCCTGCCTTGGGCAGGGCACTGCACCCCTCTATGCTGGGACATGGGGCTGAGGACAGTGACCTCCAGCAGAAAATGGGAGATGAGATGGAAAGCACGAGGCTTTGACTGCTGTGATCTGAGCTCCCTGGCTGAGACAGAAGCAGTACAGGGATCCCTGGCCTGAGCTGGCAATGCCTAGTTGTACGGTAGGGATGGCTGGGAGAACAGCCCTGGTGAACAGCTTGACCGGTGTTACCCAGCCTCAAGGCAGCCTCTTTACCAGTAAAGCACCCCTGGGGACTGCTACTTCCCTCCCTGGGGTCTCATTCAAGGTACCTCAAGGATGTTCCCCTTTACCTGTAGCAAATTCCATCTGCGACTCCTGCTTGAAGATGCCTCTGGTCAGTGCGAAGCCATTCACTGTGCTGCCACTCTGATGCGCAAAGGACCAGTAGATGGGAGCGATGACAGCGACCAAGACCCTCATCAGTGGCCCTGGGGGTAAGGCAGGGAGAGTCAGGTCTGGGGCAGTTGCAGGCTGCTAACCCAGGGCTGGAGGGATAGTAGCAGGGTCTGCTTCTTAGAGATGCAAATTCGCACAGCACCTGTCCTGAGGCAAGAGGCCTCTCTGCACTGGGCCCTTCCCCTTCCCCCTGCCCCGGTCAGTCAGAGCCCAGAGCCTTTCCCTGCGCCTCGACTGGAAAGAGCTTCCTCCTTCCCTGCTCCTGAGAAAGGCCCCACTGGGGCACTTTACCAACAAATGCCTGGGTGCATAATCCATATTCAGCTAACAAAGGTCCTACGCACTTAACCAGCATGCAAAGAGTGAAAGGCTGTTTCAACTTGAGACAAAACCTGGGCCTACTGTCGTGTTATGCAGCTAGGCAAATTATGCACACTTCCTTGCAGAATTATTTCCTTGCATAATTAGAGCGCCAGCTGGTTTCTAAGATGCTGCCCTGCCCGGCCTTCAGACTAACAGGGCTACCCACCCCCTTCAACACATATAAGTGGAGTACCCTGTGCTGTCAATGCACTGCTCAGCGGGCACATCTGCCTGCGGTTGACAATTATGTTGAATTGCTGGCCATTCAATTTGCATGTAGGAAACACCAGAGGGTACCTTCTGCCCATGCATACCATACCCTTGGTGACATTGTCCCCACGTACCAACCGCTGGCGGGATATTCCGGATGCTGCTGCGTACGGTGGTGATGCCCGAGCGGAGCTCCTCTGTCACACTGCTGTTCAGAGAGGCGATGCCAAATTCCTTGTTGTTAATGATGCCGATCAGACTGCCCCGGACCTGGAGGGGCTCTCCTGCAGGGGAGGGATGGGGAATGAGTCACAAGACTGACACAGCCTCCTGGACACTGTAGGACATGAGCAGGTGGGACAAAGGGCTACCAAGTGGGCATGAAGCTGGGAGGGATGGATTCCTATCCCCATCCCCCACTGCTCCAGGGCCTCACAAGTTCCCATCCAGGGAAAACTCCCTTTCTAGAGGCATCAGGGACCTGGGTCTGCTCAGAAGCACCATGCATAGGATCAATTCAGGCTCACTGCACAGTGTGCCAAACCCTGGCCCAGACTTGCCACTGCTGAAACAGGGGGGAGTCATTTTTTTGGGTAGCTTCTTCACTCCGTGTCACTCCACCATTGCCCCACAAGTGGCCACACATGCATTCACATTTGCATGCATGCACCCAAGCACAACTACATGCATTCAAGCAGCAGGCAAAGCCACATGCCCAGGCTCACCCAGAGCCTCATTCATGCTGCAGGCAATCTGCTCTTCCTGCTGTGCACAAGCTCAGCTCTGGCCTGTGCTCCCGTGTTGTTGGTTCATCCTGCCAAGGGTCTGGCAGACTAGAAACCCAGTGCCAGAGCCCCTATTACTGCTAACTCAAGGAGACATGCTGGGCACTCCAGCGCACTTCCTCTGGTTAACAGCCTGCCTGGCAGCTGGCTCTGCAATCTGTTCGCAGAGGAAAAGCAGAAGAGGATGTGCCTTTGCCTGTGGAGGCATGAATCAGAGACTGGGAGATCTGGAAAACGTCAGTGGAAAAGTACAGCCTGTGGCAGGCTGCACCTTGAAGGCAGTTGCCATCTCTGGTACAAAGGTCTCGAAGAAAGTAAAAGAGCCCCTCAGCTCCACTCCATGGCCACTCATCCAGAAAAGGAGAAGACTAATGGGAGAGGCAATGGCAGATAAAATATCAGCCTCACCTCCCAGAGCCAGTCCACACCCCCGGGCAAGAGGAGCCTTTGGAGCAGTTTCACAGGGAAATAGGTCTCAGTCAGCACGGGCTAGCTCAGCATTGCAGGTGCTACAATAGGGGCAGCTGAGCAAAGCAGAGGCTGATAGGAGCAAGCAGGACGTCTGCTGTCACACCAGACAGGGGACCTAGGCAAAAGGCAGGTGCCACAGCAGCTCCGCTCAGCCGTGTGCCTCAGGCACACCCCGATGGGGTGGTGGAAGCAGGACTTAGCACCACATAGGCAGGGGAGGAGGGAGCAATCAGGCAGGCGGTGCAGCCATGTCTTTGCAAGGGAAGGTGGGAAATTCCCAGACTCGAATGCATTCAGCAGCAGCCACTGCTGCGTTCAGGCAACCAGCCTCCATGGACCGCGGCTGTGGTTTAAGAAACAGTGAATTCACACAACAGATGCAGGTCTGGGTCACTGGCCACCACGGGCCACAGATCTGTTCAGCCACAGAGGGCAGGAGGACCGCCACCTTAGCCAGCACTGCAAGCGCAGGCCCTGGGGCACGTACCTTGCACAGTTAGGACAGCCTGGGCGATGGAGGTTCCCAGGAGGTTGCGAGCAACACACTCGTACTGCCCCGCATCAGCCTCCTCCACGGCACTGAGCAGCAGCGTGGAGTTGGGCAGGACCTGGACGCGGTGGTTCTCCAGCAAGGGCTCCCCATCCCGGGTCCACTCCACCATAGGGGTTGGCTCCCCCGCCGCCTGGCAGTGCAGCAGCACCCTCTCGCCCACGCTCGCCACCGCATCCTGGGGTTCGGCACTGAACACGGGGAGGCCTAGAGCAGAAGACACCAGGTCACAGCAGCCCCCAGCAGGTGGCAATGACCACATGCTCCCAGTGGGGGTGAGGCCACAATGGCACTTCTGTGATTCAGCTGCAGACAGCCCCAAAATGCAGGGTTATCTGGACTGGGGGGGTTGGGCAGATCCACCCCTAATCCATTTTTGGGAGCTTTTCATTAGACACCGGGGTCCCCCCCAGGCAGACCCGGACACAGGCATGGGCAAACTGGGTGGCTATCCAGGGCCTGGACAGAAAGGGGGCCTGAAAATTTTTTAAAAATTACAGTTGCAAAAAAAAGTTTTATTATTGTGCATATACAGGACTGGCAATGTTATCAATTGAGAACAAACTAAAGGCATCGATACCACAGATGTAATAAGGACTTTTGCAACAAAAACATCATTATCTCTGGCAAAGTGGGGCCCCAATACTAAAAGTTTGCCTGGGGCCACCAGGACTCTAGGTACGGCACTGCCCCCAGGATCTAACTTTGATTCACCCGGAGCTCATACCTATTCCCAATGGATGTTTGATCCTGGTGGCCAGGGGGATTTCAAAGATGCTGCCCTTCTCCCCAGCTGATGGCTGTGGAGCAGCACAACATCACTGGCCCTTTTCCTTGCTGACAACAAGCTGACCATTTCCCCCACAAAGAGACACTGCCCACATGAGGCTGGCTCGATACATGCTGGGTGGGAAAGCATTTAGCATGAGAGTAAAATCCCAGCCCTGCCCCAGGAGAGGCAAAGCAGGCAGGCACTCACTCTGCAGGGCGAGGGTAACCACCTTCTCCACGGCGCCCACTTCGTTCTCCGCCACGCATGTGTAGTGCCCCGCATCATCGCTCTGGGGTGGGCAAGCAGGGGAAAAGCAAGTGCATTAATATAGCTGTCTACACCCTGCCCAAAACAGGCCGTACCGGTGACTCCCCACCTTTTTAGATACACAACAGTGACCAGCGTGGTCCTGACATACAACACTCCTTCCAGCCAAGATGGAGCATATCTAGGTGGGATCTAGAGAGTTTAGATTATGGATGGTACGGGATGGTTTGGATAGAGATGCTCCTGCCGCAGACAGGGAGCTGGACTAGATGTGACCTCTGAAGGGTCCCTCCAGCCTGACATCTCTATTATTCTCTATGATTTGATGAGCTGTGGTTTCCCTCCAGGCTGTCCCTTGAGTTAGAAAAGCAATGTGCCATCTTTATCTTTGCCACAAGCCCCTTGGCATAGAGAAGGGGGATGCTCCAAGCAGGGATACAGGGTCATGAATTCCTTTCACCTCTATCAGGACACCCAGCAGCAAAGGGAACATCAGCCCCTAGGAAACAGAGGTCCGAACCCCTGCTGAAGGAATCAGTGACAGCCAGGAGGTAAGAGACTCAGTCGCATGTTAATTCGTGGGTGCAGAGAGCTGAGACTCCTGCCTGCCTTCCTGGCCAACTGAGATCTCTGCAGCTCAGGCTAAGCCTGCTTGCTGCAATCGTATGGTCTCCTCAGCTATGTAGGATGATGCGGGATTGCTCTGATGCTGTCTCCAGGCAAGTCCAACCACCGGGGCAGAGGGAAGGATCTTACTATCCCCCTTCTCTCGCAGATCCCCATCCTCCTGCCCAAGCTCTTATCTCCATCACCAAAGCGCTGAGCCTGGGCTGCCACTCACCACCGTCCCAGAGATGGCCAGGGAGCCGTTCTGGAGCTGCCGCAGGTGATGGCTGCCCTGCACGGGGATCCCGTTCTTGTCCCAGTGGATGACAGGGGCAGGGTCGCCATAGGCTTCGCAGTCCAGGAGGGCGTTGGCCCCCAGGGGCTCCACCTGGTAGGCACTGACCTCCCCTTGCAGGACAGGAGCCTCTGGGGAAGGAGAAGGGGTTAGAGGCTACCAGTTTGTCCAGGCTACAAGCAGGGCTGTGATGAGCATGGCCAGCCAGAGCCGAGGGTGGCTGCAAGGAAACCAAGAGCACCAAAGGTCCAGGAGCAAAGCTCCTTATCTGAGTGCCCAAGGCCTGGCACAGCTTGGGCTGCACCTTCCCACCTACCAGGACCTGCACTAAAAGGAAGGCAAACTGGGATGACCCACGTCCCGCCTGCCACACAGGCCTAGCCAGAGGCCTGCCTGGCACCGCCTGCTTGCTCCTGGGATGGCTGAGGGACACTTCTCCCTGCCTGAAGCACCTTTCACGTAGACAAAACCGATGGCCTTGATGCTGCCAGCGCTGTTCTCGGCAGTGCAGATGTAGGTGCCACTGTCCTCCTTGGTGACACTGTCTCTCTGCAAGGTGCTCCGGCCACTCCGCTCTGAGATGCCACCTGCCAAGGCAAAGCCACACAGCTGGGCTTAGGAAGGTGCTCATGGAGCTGGGCCACCTGCCGTCACACCCATCTCGGCCACTGGGCCCCGAGAGGTAATGAAGGGGGAGCAGGAGCCCCAGCTGACACCCCAAGTCCTGCCCTCCCTTCTGCTGTCCAGGGAGGCAGGCCAGGATCCCGCCTTCGTCATGCTGGACCCCGCCATGTCACAGCAGCGCTGCCAGATTAAAGGATTCCCTGCGTCTTCCAGAGCGTTTCCTAGTGGCAGCTCTGTGCAGCCGAGTGGGACATAGCAGGTCTGCCCCAGCCCTCCCCCAGGGTCCTGCCCCCGGACTAAGCAAACCACTGACATCCCAGTGACACGGGGAAACTGAGGCACGGAGAAGTGTCATGCACCCAAGAATCAGTGTCACCACCAGGGACAGAACCCAGGAGTCCTTCCCCCAGCCCTGCAGGGCAGCACAGAGCCAGGCACAGCCATCTTAATCTCACAGCTCAGAGAATCATAGAAAATTAGGGTTGGAAGGGACTGCAGGAGTTCACCTCTAGTCCAACCCCCTGCTCAAAGCAGGACCAGCCCCAACTACATCATCCCAGCCAGGGCTTTGTCTAGCCAGGTCAAAAACCTCCAAGGATGGCGAATCCACCACCTCATCTGCTCTCCTCTCCCCCTGCACTCATCCTCTGGCTTCTTCCATGCCCTGGCTTCCCTGCCCCAGCCCGTCTATGCCCCTGTGCCCCCCACGCACTCGTGACAGGCTGGTTGTACATGGTCCAGGTGATGCGGGGCATCGGGTTCCCCTTAGCGCCACAGACAAGCTCCAGTCCCTCGCCCGTGCTCAGTGACAGGTCCCCCGGCAGCTCGGTGAAGGCGGGGGGCACGAGGACAGTCAGGCGGAGCTGGCGGGCAGCTCTCCCGGCTGCGTTTTCTGCAGTGCAGGTGTATGTCCCGGCATCCCCGGCCTGTGGGGTGAAAAGGTCCAAGGAGCAAATGAGGGGGCAGCCTGTGGGTAGACTCTGTGCCCCACAGGCTGATGGCCTGGAGGGGACAGCTCTCCTGCCAGTTGCTACCCCTATGTCAGGGGGCACAACAGAGCCATGCCCTGCTGAGCTGCCCCTCTCTTGGCTGTTGGGTAGAGATGGATGAGCTCAGTGCTTGGTATCAAAGATTTAAGGTCCCCTGGGTAGGCCCTGCTCTGTGAATGCCCCAATACATCCCTCCGGCCCCGACCTGCCCCGCAGGGTGCCCACGAGGGCTTAGCTAATCCTGAATCCATCAGCTGCTGCTCCTACAAGCTGCCAGTGCTAAGCAACCCCAGGCTCTCTCCTCTGCCACCTGCGGTTCTCCCAGGCTCAGCCAGTGCATAAGGGTCAGCAAGGCCCCATCTCCAGCCATTAGCTCTCACCACCCACCGCAGCTCAGAGCCCCGCAGACAGATGCACACCAGGGATGTAAAGCAGATCAAGCCCCGGTCGCACGACATCGGAGGCTCACCTGGGCATCCTTGACGATCAACTCCCCCGACTGCAGGAAGGTGAACTTCCCATTGTCCCCTCGCACCACGGCCCCGTCTTTTGACCAGGTGATCCTGGGCTCGGGGATCCCCCGCGCGGCACAGGGCAGGAGGACTTGCAAGCCTTCAGGGACAGACAGCTCCGCTGGGCCAGCCTCAACCACTGGGGGCACTAGGGTGGGAAAGAAGGAGCCAGACCTCGGTTGGTCACAGGTCC
The DNA here is from genome assembly GCF_000455745.1 of Alligator sinensis. Classification (NCBI taxonomy): domain Eukaryota; kingdom Metazoa; phylum Chordata; order Crocodylia; family Alligatoridae; genus Alligator; species Alligator sinensis. The sequence goes on along the minus strand of NW_005842102.1, from coordinate 1,667,869 downwards.
ACCCCCCCACCCCCTCCACCCACAACACTGACCTTCCCAGCTTGGTTATGGGGGCTCAGCTAGGGGCAGCAGAAACAAACCACGAGCCTGACATGACCCAGACCCCTCTGACTGAGCGAGAAGGCAGGAGCTGCCAACTGCCCCCATGGTAAAATGCAGGTGCTGATCCCTGCTCCATTGCAGCTCTGCCGCACTGCCGGCTGCCTCTTGACCTCTCCAGCATCCTCCCCCACAGTCCCAGCACTGCCATGGCTCCAATACCCATCTGCCCTGCCCTGAACACTGGCAACTGCAGCATCTGGAGGAGATTTGGGCTTGCACCAAAATGTCAGGCCCAAACCCTTTCTGACTTGGCACCTGGATGCCAGCTCTAGATTGCCGGTGCGGACCTTCCTACAACCAAACCCAGAACTGAACAGCCTGGAGGTAAAAGTTTGGGACCAGATCCCAAACTTGGCAGCTGGCATCATTTTGTCCCGAAGCCCAGCAGCCAGGTGGACAGCAGCACCGGGCCAGTCTGCCAGCTCCTCTGCACACCTCCAACCACATGTGTTTCTCTGTGCAGCATTTGTAGGGGAAGACAGCCACGACCAAGTTCTCAGACTTGGGAAGCAGCAGCTTGGCAAGGTAGCGGCCACAACCCCTGCCCCTCCCTTCAGCTTGGGAGTATTGTGCCCTGGATGCCCTAAGGAGAGCGATGGGCTTAGCTTGCTGTTGGCTCCTAGAGTCACCAGTTGGATTGCTCCCCTACCTTGCACGATCAGCCGGGTCTTCCCCAGTGCTGTGCCCGAGGGGTTCTGTGCCATGCACAGGTAATTCCCAGCATCCTCCACAGTGGCACGTAGCAAATGGAGGTGCCCATTGGGGAGCACCCTGAAACCAGCTCCTGCTGGGAGGAAACAAAAGGGCTCAGAGGCAGAAAGAAATCAAAAGCAAAGGCAGAAAAGTCAAACCACTGCTGCCCAAGAGCTTTACCCACTGGCAAAGGGGCTGCAGGCCAGGGCTACTTCACCCAGGGGTGAAATGCAGTCTCTTCTGGGAAGGCTACCTCCCCCAGAAACTGCCTCCCCCAGAAACTGCCTCTCCCAGAAACTGCTTTCACAGCAGTTAGCGCGGGGGAGGCAGGACGTCACAACTCAAGGTGGATTATGGCCACAATGCCAGGGTTAAAAGCACCTTCACTCTTTCAATGTGTGGCCAAGGGAGATTTCATGACCGTGCACCACTGTGAGTGTCAGCAGCCTTAAATGAGGGTGTCACAGCAAGAGACCAGGCCACAAAGGGGTCATCCCGGAGACAGGAGTCACCCAGGACCAGGACAAGCTGAGGGGCTTTGGAAAGGCTGCAGGGAGTTTATATCACTCAATTTGCTGCCACACCCATCAGTGCCCTTAGCATGTGCGCTGATCTCTGGGAGCATGCTTAGTCCCTCCCGGGGCGTTGCAGCATTGGGCAGCTACAGCAAAGCCCTCCCAAGGCCCTAGCTCACCTGCAGGGATGTTGATCCCTTCCTTCTGCCACGTGATCACTGGGCGAGGCAGCCCGGATGCCTCGCAGGGCAAGACCACACCAGAATTGAGCACCACCTGCATCAGGCGGGGCAGGGGCTTTACCACTGGGGGCTCTGCAACCAAAAGAGACACTTGCAGCCAGTTCCTTCTCCCCTTGGCTATGGCAAGACACCAGGGGCATCACCCGCATAGAGCATGGCCTGGCTCCTGCCACGGCTTCCACAGCCCCACTGGGCAGTTCCCCGGCTACTGCTAAAGAACAAGCCAGCTTATACTCCTGCCCTGAAGTCACCCCGGAAGATGGGGTGCTCTACTGCAGGCCAGGAGCCAGGGCTCCTCCATCATCCATGTCTCTCTGGGGTGGTGCCCTCCCCCTCCTCCCCCAGCCCACCATGCCCCTAGGTACCTTGCACCGCAAGCAGGAGGTGCTTGTGTGCCATGCCAGCAGCATTTCTTGCCGTGCAGGTATAGCGCCCAGCATGAACGGGCATTGCCTGGTTGATCTCCAAAGCCCCTGGGAACACAGGAACAGCCGGTCACCAAAGGGGCAGCAGGGGACAGAGTGACTGGCTCCTTAGGTAGGGACCATGCTGCCCTCCCTCTCCACAGGCACATGCATGTGCCCAGGCATCCACGTTACCCGTGGGCAAGATGCGGTAGCTGCTGCCTCGGTTTCCCAGCTGGGCCCCATCTTTGCTCCAGGACACAGCCGGTGCCGGCACCCCAGTGGTGTAGCAGGTCAGAATGGCCGGGGACATCTTGATGGCCGTGAAGTCTGTCCGGTCATCGGCGATCGTGGGAGGGACTGAAAGCGACAGGTGCAGGCCAAGCTGAGCACGGATGTGCCATGAAAAGCAACATGGGACCGGCCCCCTCTGCACTGATTTGCATCCCCCAGGCAGGCGTCCTGGATTACACAGCGCCTCCATTATGCCCTGATGTCACTGTCAAGGTTGGGGCTTCAGGGAGAGGAGGGGCTGGAGCATGATCCCAGGGTGATGGGAGGGATGGGAAAGCCCCCCAGGGAGGCTGACTGCCAGAGCTGACCCTGGGGGGTGCAGGGCCTGGTCCAAATCAGCCTGTGTGGGGCCCCCTTAACACTGCACAGGGCTGTGGTACCCCTGTGAAAGCGGAGCTGAGCTGAGCCACCAGCTCCTGGCAGGCCCCATGGGAAGGGCTGTGGCCACTCCACACGGCTCCATGGGCCCCCCCCAAAGCGCAGGGCCCGGGGCAATCGCCCCGATTCACCGTACCCTAGGGATGGCCCTGCCGAATGCGTTCCCCAGAGCTACTCACCCTGCACAGAGATGCTGAAGAGCCTGCGATCCTCTCCCACCAGGTTCGTCACGACACACTCAAACTGCGCCGTGTCCCGGAGGCTGGGGCTGGTGATCAGCAGAGACCCCGAGGACAGCAACCTGGGACAGATGGCGGGAGAGGAGGGGGAGTCACTGGCAGAGCTCGACCCTGAACTGCAGAGATTGGCCTGGGGCTTGACCTGCCCCAAATACAAAGCCAACAGAGCTAGGGACCTGCTCTGCGGTGCAAGGGAGCCAGGCTATGATGGCAGAAGGATGACATCAGGTGCACAAAATAGCGGCAGAACCACCATGGGGAGTAGACTGCCTTTGCAAAGGAAATGAACACAGCACCAGGCTTTCCCCGCCTGCCCCCATCTACCCAGCCCATGGCCGGGGCAGCCCGGTACCTGTAGGGGCTCTGAGGAAGGTTCAAGTTCAAAGGCTGGCCATTCCTCCTCCAGGTCACTTGGGGCTCGGGGAATCCAGTAGCTTCACAGGCAAGGGAGGCTTGGCGGTGAGCTGTGAGCGTGAGGTTGGAGGGCCCCGGAGCAATGGCAGGAGGGACTGCAGGGAAGCAGAGACGGGTGCCATAGATTCAGCCACCCAGCGCAGGCCACGGGATTGACGGGACGGGAGTTTGAGGGAACATCTCTCAAAAAATGGGAGCGAACTCAGGCCAGCCCAGCCCAGCCCAGCAGCACACAGAGTAGGGGCAATGTAACCCACTGTGAGCAAATGTGAGGGAAGCCAGGAGGTACGGGAACAAGAGTAGCTGTTCCCCAGAGCAGGATGCAACTGATGTCAGTGCGCCTGGCTGCATTTGAACCCAGCAGGCTGGGCCGTGGGGGTCATGCTGTGTTCCCCAGCCCTCCACTTACCCAAGACTTTGAAGTCCAGGCCCCGTCGGTCGGACCCAGAAGGGCTGGACGCTACACAGAGATAATAACCCGAGTCCCAGGCTTGAACTGGGTCTATTCTTAGGGAGCCATCTGGCAGGATTTCCAACCTGAGAAGAGGGAGGGAGAGCCCCGTCAGGGCACCGGGCGACTGAATGCTTCACTGACCGACCGCGGCAGATTTAAACCCGAGAAGAGGGGCAAGGAAGGCACTTGGCCCTGAAGCAGACACTGTAATGTGGGTCTCCTTTGGAGCTCTCTGCCTCACAGAGATGAGTCGGAGCCCAGGAGCCAGGGGCTGCTCACAACACAGCCACGGACCGTGGGGGATGCCCCTCAGCACCCCTCGCTGGGAAACAGGGGTGAGGCTAGGCTCCATCCCCAACCATTTACAAGGGGCCTGGCAACTCAAACAGCTGAACTGCAAGGCAGCTGCTGTGTTACAAAGCAGAGGGCAAGTGGCTGCCTTCACGCAGCAGGTTCAAATGGGGGCAGTAGTTCTCGCACCTCGGGTTGCCATCCGGGGGCAGGAGCAGGCCGTCCTTCCTCCACGTGACCTGGGGCCGGGGCCACCCCTCCGCCTGGCAGGGCAGCACAGCTGACCGGTTGTCAGACACATTGACCGTCAAAGGACCTGGCTTTATCACAGGGGGGACTGCAACATCATCGCGGGGTAGGACAGAAAGGAAGAGCAAGAGGAGTTAGCACAAGGTGATGAGGTGGGCTCTCACGATGATGCCCAAGAGCAGGCCCTGGGCACCCTCTTTCCAGGGTGAGCATCGAGTGCATGTGTGTTCCCACTAGCTGGGTGCAACTTCCAGCATGGAGGGAAGGAAGAAGTGTGGATCCATAAAACAAAATGGGGAATATCTGAGGCACTGAACTCGACCCCTCCAGCCACCTTGGCAAGCTCTCGTAGCTGTACCCTAACCTGCCCAGCCCTACCACCCACTTGCCCCTTGGGGTTCCCACTCATAAACACAACCCCATAACATGGAGCATCCCACTGAGCTCAGAGAGGGGCACCACATAGTCTGAGGCTACGTCAGTACTGCCAACCCCCTGCACGTTAAGGAGATGCCAAGCCCAGCACTCACGCTCGCAGCCTGGAAAGGCAGCCCAGTTCCCTTGGCTCCTGTGAGCAGCAGTGACTGTCACCAGCTGTGAGCTGGAGCCCAGGCACTGCCGGTGCTCTGCTCACCGTGGATCTCCACCTGGAAGCGCAGGCTGGTTGTCCCCAGATGGTTGCTCGCGGTGCAGCTATATTCGCCCCCATCGGGCACTGCCACGGCCTCAATCTGGAGGAAGCGCCCTTCGGCCAGGAACTGCATGCGGGCATCCTCCTAGCAGCACCCAGAGATGCTCCATCAGTAGCACGCCAAGGGCTCTCGTTGGAATGGCTGCGATTACCCAGCCAGACGCTACCCACTGATGCTGGATGGGGACTGGGATGTCCTGGACATGTTGCCAAGACCCCAGCACCTTGCTCCAGGCCCCTCGATGCACAGAGCCCAATGTGGTCCATGCAACAGCAGGCTGACCTCCGCCACAGCCACGCACCTGGAGCAGGGATCCTTCTCGGTGCCACTCGATATGGGGAGGAGGGCTGGCATCTGCAGGGCATTCCAGGATGAGCTGCCCATTAGCCAGAGCTGTCAGGGAGCGCATCTCGCCCACAAAGGGAGGTGGTGCTGCTGGAACAGGCCAAGGGGTCAAGACTGGGCTGAAAGCAAATCCTGTCCAGGAGGAACTTGGAGCACCAGGAAGCAGGTGCCCCCCATGGCCTGGGCATCCCCGTATGTCAGCCAGGAAGTGCCACAGCCCTCCACCACTGTTCTGGGCATGGGGCAGCCAGCAGGGTAAGCCAAACTGCCTGGTGCCACTAGACATGCATGGAGCTCTGCTGGGCATCCAAGCCCCTTCTGCCAGGGGTAAGAGGGCATTTGCAAGAGCAGCCTAGCTCCACGGCTGCCCCCTGCCACAGCTACGGGCCTGTACCCATTCTCAGTACCTTGGATCTTGACCCTGAAGCTCCTGCTGTCCTCGCCTGCGGGACTCACTGCTAGGCAGGTGTACAAGCCAGCATCATCCGCCTGAGAAAGGCCAGGAGAGAGGGGAAGCTAAGTTGAAAACCAAGGCAGGGAAGGAGGGAGATGCAAGGAAGAAGACGAGCAGCCCCAACCTGCACGCTGTCTACACGGAGGGCACTCCCGTTCCCAGGCACAAAGCCGGACCTCGCGAGGGGCTGACCATCTTTCTCCCAGGTGAGGCTGGGCATCGGGACCCCGGCCGCCGCGCATGGCAATTCTAATGGGTCGCCCACAGCGGCGGTCACTTCGGTGGGCTGGGCCAAATCCTGGATCCGCGGAGGCTCTGTAAGGCACACGAGGGCTGGTGACATGCCCAGTCCTCTGCAGAAGAGTCTGGGATGGCGGGCATCTGCCATGAGAAATGCCTCAGGGAAGAGTTGTGCCATCATGTTCATCCTTGTGGCTATCCCCAGCCACACCTGGCTCCCCCTCATGCCCGCACCGACCAGAGCAGCCTCTTCACCATCCCCTTCCTCCAGCCCATTCACCCAAATCAGCCATGCCAAGGGCCCTCAGCCCCACCCTCTCCCTGTTTCCCCGGGGAAAGCCAGAGCACGCACCCATGACAGAGAGGTGGAAGTGTCTACTGGCCTCGCCGACCTCGTTCACGGCAACGCACGAGTACACGCCTGAGTCCTCTGGCTGTACCGCCTCCAGGGACAGCTGTGTGCCCTGGCTGCTGGAGACCAGGTTGCTTTGCAAGCTCAAGGGCTCGCCATCCTTCAGCCAGGACAGGGTGGGGAATGGCGAGCCCCTGGCTTCGCAGGGGAAGGTCACTGCCGTGCCCTGGATTGCCGTCAGGTCCTCGTTGCTCTCCGAGGGCTCCAGGACTGGTGGAACTGGGGGGGACCAGAAGCAACCAAGGTCTGTTCCTGGGGATGGGGAAAGCTTTGCCCTGTGTCTGCACAAACATGGGATCTCCTCCCAGATGAGCTGCCTGCTGCCCACTACTGCCTTGTGTCTGCAGGCTGGAAAGTCCAGTAGGACGGGCCCAGCCACAGCAGACTGGTCTCTGGATCCGGGGCAGCGTCCAAGGGCTCTCTAGCTTATGCGGTGGATGGTCTGGCCAGGGGCCTGCATCTGAATGGCCTGCTTTTGGGCAGCACATTGCCCTGCACAGGGGACCGACAGTCCCCATATAACCACCAGCGCACCATCCCTGGCAGGCCACTGGCAGCCTGTCCTGGGTCTGCTCCTGCCACACACCCTCCCTCTCCTATGCCCTCTGAATAGGAGCAGACAGGGCCCTGCTGCTCCATCCAGCTTTCCTGTCATGGTGCAGCCAGAGAGAAGTCAGGCTGGAAGGGACCTTCATTGTCCAGGTGATGGCGGGTCCCCCACATGAAGCATTTCCCCTCCCTCAGCCAAGACCCCACCTTCCCTATCCTCTGATCTGCAGCCAACCTGCTCCTCCCTCCCCACATCTCTCTTCCACCTCCTGCCCTTTCTTCCATGCAACCCCTCTCTCCTCCACTTCCCCAGTCCCCCTCCACCCTCTTTCTGGCTGACAAACCACTCCCGTGTTGTTTTCCTCCATCTTGGCCCCTTCCCAGCTCTGCTCTCCCCAGTTGCAGGGTCAGGTCCCTTCATACCCTGTATCTGCAGGATGAAGCTCTGCTCGGCCACCCCCGCCGGGCTGGAGGCAACGCAGGTGTAGATTCCCCCATCCGAGACCTGCACCTGGGAGACCCTGTCCCCACACAGGGAGGCTGGGATCAATTCACAACACAGCCCCAGGCCTGGCAAAGCCACTCCCATGCAACACGGCAGGCAATGGCTTCTGCCAAGCACCACAACCCAGCTGGGCTTAGTGCTGGGTGCTCAGCACCTCTGCAGATTAGGCCCCTGGGAGTTTACAACTCCACCAACTCTGGAATAGGGCAGTGAGAGCCAGGCAGGCAACTGGCATGAAGCTAAGCTGGGGGAAAACTTCTTATAGAGACCCAAGAAGCTGAGCTATGCCTGCAGAAGGTGCCTTGGGCCTCTGCATTCTCACCTGAGGGCTCGCCCTGCGGACAGCAGGCTCACCCGGTGGGACAGCGGGAGGGGCAGGCCATCCTTCAGCCAGCTGATCTGCAAGGGAGGGGAGCCCCTGGCCGGGCACTCCATGGTAACCAGCCCCAGGGGGATGCTGCTCAGGACCGTGGAGTCATTGGTGCCTCTCTCGATGGAAGGGGGCACTGGGGGGAGGAAGGAGACATCTTTCATGTGGATACATGGACCTCCCCTCTCCAGCCCCTGAGCCCCCAGCTGGGAGGTAGCAGAGGGAACGAGGGTCCTGGGCAGGGGTGGGGGCTCCTGCCACAAAGCCAGAAGCTGGGATTTCATGGCCTGATGCACACACGTTCCTTCCCCCTACCAGCACCACGGGGATGCATCACTCACCCAGGACAGTCAGTGTGTGCAGTTTGGTGTCCTCGCCAGCACTGCTCTGAGCCAGGCAGGTGTATGCCCCTGAGTCAGAGGCCTGCAAGCCCTCCAGGAGCAGGGAGCTCCCATCAGGAGACAGCCTGTACACAGGCAGATGGGAGGCTCAGAGAGTTGGGGTATCCCCCCTGCCACACCCACACAAAGGCAGTCAACCTGGGCTTCTCTGCATCTAATGCACAAGCCCCCTAAAGCTAAAAGAGCCTCAGCAGCAGGCTTCAGCCTGGCTGGAGCTGGGCACTGGAGTGGCACATGCATCAGTGCCCAGACTGGCCCTACCTGCCCCATCACTGGGCCTACCACAGGCGAGGGGCATCATGCAGCTCCAGCGGTTTCCCATCCTTCAGCCACGTGATCTCTGGCTCTGGCTGTCCCTTCGCCTCACAGTCCAGTCTCACCCCTCGGCCCTCCGGGACGCTGTGCTCGCTGGGGACACCTGCCCCCAGGATTCTTGGTGCCACTACATGGAGCAAAGAATGTGACTGGAGAGGTGCAAACTTACCAGCTCTCTTTGCAACCCCCCGCATGCTGAGGAAGCCAAGACCACTGACCCCACACTGCCCTGATGCCTACGGAGCAACCCATGCATCTACTGACCCCACACTGCCCTGATGCCTACGGAGCCTCCCATGCATCTCCCCGGCCCTGCCAGACCAACCTTGCACGGACACAATGAAATCTTTGCGCGCCTCCGCATCCAGGCTCTGCGCCAGGCAGGTGTAACGGCCCTCGTGGAACAGCTGCAGGGAGCTGATCTGGAGCTGTCCCCCTCGGGACACCACACCCCACTCAGCGCTGCTCTCTGAAGGGGGAAGACGACCCCATCAGGCCTTGAACTCAAAGCACTGCCCCTGGGGAATAAATCGCCCAGTCCAGAAGCATCCAGAAGAGCCAGTAGGACTGAGGAAAACCCTAGCAAGGCCGGGGCAAACCCAAGCGGGGCCAGGTCTCTTGGTGCCTGCATTCATATTATACAGGGCATGTCTACACATGCATTTAAGCACACCTAAATTTAATGTGCATTAGCTTAATGCATATTAAGAGGCTTTAGGCAGGCTTCTACATGTGCAGGCATTAAAGTGCATTAACGTTGCGTGTGGACTGACTTGGGACTAAAATTACTCCCAAGTCAGTCCACATACACAGCATTAATGCACTTTAACACGTCTACACGTGTATTCATGTGCTTTAACTATTTGCACCTAAAGTCAATACCTGCATTTGTAGGTATCAAATTTAGGTGCAAATAGCCTATAGTCACCATTTCCAATAAGCATTAGCTTAGGTTAATGTGCATTAAAGCATCACATGTAGATGTGCCCACAGGGACTTTTATCTTTCTGAGACCCATGTCCTGCCACAGACCTCAGAGCACTTCACAGGAAGAACTCGCCCACTATGAGTCTGGAAACTACAACATCCCCAGTTTGGAAATGGGGAACTGAGGCATGGTGTGGTTCAAAGACTGGCTCAAGGTTAGAGCAGGAGCTGATGCCGGAGCTGGGAAGCACAGGTGCCACCCCCTGCCCTTGAGAAGACCTTGCTGCACGCACTGTGTTTAAGACCCATCCTTCCCACCATGCCCACCAGAGCAGAGGCACTGCTCCCATACCAAGCGGGGACCCGTCCTTCAGCCAGGTGATGGCCGGAGGGGGCATGCCGACTGCATTGCAGGTGAGGATGAGGAGGTTCCCTGCAGCACCATCAATGGTCTCCTGCTGTGGGTTCTTGATGCTTGGGGGAACTGGGAGCAAAACAGAAAGCCCAGGGAGTCGATACTGTGGGGGCTGCTGGTCACCAGGCACCGCTGCGGTGTGCCAGGCTCCCGTTCACACAGCACAAGCACTAACAGCTCACATACAGAAACACACATAGGGCCCCCTTGGCTGTACACCCCAAGCTGGGATAATTGCATGGGTGGGGAATCTGAGGCACAGCAGTGGAGGTGACTGGTCCAGTGCCACATACAGCAACAGAGCCAGGAATCCACCCATCAGTACAGAGCTTAGGTGGACAATGTCCAACGCTTTCCCTATCCTTCCCCTTGCTGACAAGCTCTGAGGACAAGTTAACTCCCTCTGCTTGGGCTGGAGGGACTAGACACAGGCCTGATGCACGATGCAGCTCCTGTCCTGTTGGCCACCCCAGATCTGCTGCTTGACCTCCATCCCAACCTGCCTGCCCTTTGTGGCCCCAGTGCCAGCTCTCAGCCAGGACGGGAGGGAGCAGGTCATTTCTGTTCACACCCTCTCTCTGAGGCCTTACCTTGGACGGCAAGCACAAAGGCCTGCTCTGCCTCTCCAGCCACGTTGGTGGCCTTGCAGCTGTAGAGCCCTTTATCCGACACCTGGGGGAGGAGGCAGTGGTTGGCATCTTGCACACGGAGCCCAACCGAGAGGAAAGGGCTCCCTATGCACGGCCCAGCCTTACCTGGGCATTCTCTATCTCCAGCCTTTGCCCCTTCTGCAGGGTCCGAGCACCATTCCCAAGGCCCAGCTGGTGCCTGTTCTTGTACCAGGTGACCACAGGCTCCGGCTGAGCATCCGTCTCGCATTGCAGAACTGCAGTCTCTCCAACACGCACCACCACGACATCCTGCAGGCCTTCGGGGGGCTGCCTGATGGTGGGAGGCACTTGGAAAGGGACACACAGACAAGAGGAGCTGGTACTGCTGGCAAGTGAGGAACGATGTTTCCTACAGAAGGAATCAGCCTTTCCATGGGGTCAGTCAGAGCTCCCTGGGAGTTATCCACACCCACAGAAAATGCAGATACCAAACCCTCCATGGAAACACACGTGTCCATGAATAAAACCTTCTCCGTCACCTGCATGAGCTCTTCCAGTGTATAAAGCATGCAAACAAAAGCCATGGTGGGAGGAGAAACACAGAGCCAGTTTCCAGAAGGCTTCCAGGTGCATCCACCCATGTGCAAGTTGTGCACTTATCCCATTGCAGGCTGGTGCAAGCAGGGACACCAACACAGGCCCTGTGACATTCTTCTCCATAGGAATATGTCAAAGACACATGGAGCATCACTTGTAGAGCATAGTGCTGAAACAGGTATGCGAGCACTAAGGTCACCTCCCAAAGGACCCTGCTTCTACACTAGCAACTAGGTGTAGCTCTTTGTGTACAGCCTCAGTAATTAGAAAATACCCCATCAAGCTGATCCCATGACTTCCTATAGCTTTGATCTCCACCTTCCCAGAACCTGGAAACACCATTGGTACTGACTCATGAACAGAGACATTTCTCTCCCAGAGGAGCACCAACACCGAGACTGCTACTGGCCCACCCCACCTTGTACCATGAGCCGACGAGTCTCCAAGGAGGCAGGCTGGAGACTGAAGATCCATACCTGACACTGGGGACTCTGGTTTCTAAACTGTAGGTTTGGCTCTTCTGGTCTGACCAGAGACTGGAAAGCTAAGGAGAAGAGGTTGGCTGATGGTGCACCAGGCAGCCAGGATCCAGAAGCTGGGAACGCTTCGCTTACCATGAACGCTGAGAAGGAACAGCTTCTCGTCTCTGCCAGCAGCATTCAGTGCCACGCACGTGTACTCCCCCGCGCTGGTCACCTGGGCTCGGGGGATCTGTAGGATCTGAGAGCCTGGAAAAAGGGAAGGCTAGCAGAGAGGGGCTCATTGACTGCCTCTTCCTGTCACTAGGTCCTGAGGTTTGTGTTTGGCCACATCCACCCAGCAGCCCATTCTCCACGCAGCACTCGACTAGTAATAAAAATTTCCTTTATGATCCCAGTGCCTGATCCATTCAGCTGCTTGTTGCAGCACTCAAGGGGGGATCCCAGCGACAGAGCCCTTGCAGGCCAGAGCCCAGAGGCCGCCTACAAATAAGTGTCTAAGGAAGCGGCTGTACACTTATTCTTCTAAGCGTACAGTGATAGGAGAACCTCCTCCACTGCTGGTCGTTATAGGTCTCTCTCCACTTGGTGAGTTTGGGGCTGAGATGCTCAAAGGAGCCTTAGGGATTCAGACACTCCTTGGAAAATCCTGGCCTGAAGCTCTTCACATGCTGCATCAGATAGCAGGGCAGTTAAATATGTTAAGAAACGCAGCCTCCCCCTAAGCAGCAGCAGCCTGCCTGCCCTGCCCTGTTGGGAAGGGCTTTGCCTTACGAACCAGTCTGGGCTCTCACCTGCCCAGCTTTACACACCTGGGATGATGGAGACCTCCTTGCTGGGCAGCAGGGCATGACCGTCCTTGTACCAGGTGATCTCAGGGGCAGGATGCGACTGGACGTCACAAATGAGGGAGACGCTGCTATCGATGATAGTGCTGATGCTTTCTGGATTGGCTCCCGCTATCCTTGGTGGAACTGAGCCCCCCAAGACCAAAGGGAAAATGTAACAGAGTATTTAAAATGTCCCTCCCTGCATATCAAGGCAAGGATGAACCAATGGCTATAAACAACTTCACTGGGTGCGGCGAGAGATTTGATGGCTGCATGGATTAATTATTGGAGGACTGGTAGGGCTGACGGGTCCATGCTAACTACTCACCTTGAACCACGAGAGCAAAGAGCTTCTCTGCAGAGCCTGCCTGATTCTTTGCCACACACATGTAGTTGCCAGCGTCTTTCACCTGTGCCGCAGCCACCTGCCAAGGAAAAGCAGAGAGCCCCACTAAGTCAGCTTGCCGGACAATGCAGGATAGTCACCATGCTCGTGGTTGGAGCCTGAAGGAAGCCCAGACATGGGCCAACACACTCAACTGGGCTGTTGTCCACTATCCCTTACAATGGCAGCAAGCAACATCAGAGCAGTCCCTCCCTCTCACTTGTGAGAGAAGTGGTTTTGGTAGGGAAGGGAAGGGGCCTGGACTCCTCTCATGGTGGCTATTTTCTGGTACCACCCTCTCAGCATGCAGCTCACCTGAAGGAGCTGGCCGTCTTCCAGGATGTGGTGCCGTGGCCCAGCATGGAGGGCAAGGTTGTTCTGGAACCAGGACACGGTGGGTGATGGGTTCCCACTGGCCTCACACTTCAGGTGAGCTGTGCTGTTAGCAAGTGCTGTCACCTCTTCCACCAGCTCCTCTGTGGTCCCCTGGATAACGGGCGGAGCTGGGGCAGAGGGGACAAGCAGAACCAGTCAGTCGTGAAATGCTCCGCTCTCAGCCCCACCATCAGATCTTCCTCCCCATGGGAGGAAGGAGCTGTTAGTCTCAATCAAGTGCAGCCAGCGACATCCCTCCATGCCCACATACTCCCTTATTGCTCAGCCTTAACCCACCTCGCTCCTCACCATGAGCACACTGCAGATATGCCATCTCCCTTGGGTATTGGCAGTGACAGCAAGGCACCCCCTGCTCTATTGCAGAGCCAGGAGGAGATCCCAAGAGTCCTGACTCCCCACACCCTGCTCTTCGATTGTGTGACCGGCTTGTGTGTCCTCAGGTTCAGAGAGCGCAGTCACACGGAGGAAGCATCACGGGGTAGAGAGCACGTTTGTTCCATGCCTGTACCTGAGGCACTGAGGCTGGAGGTGCCCCCGGCATGGGACAGACAAACAATCTCCCCACGCCTGCCTCTCACTCCCCACCAGGCAGCAATCCCCAAGGCGTCAGCCAGTGGCTCCAGCCTCAGCTCCTCTGCCTCTTGCAGGGGGCTAAGCCCATGATCCAGGCCTGTGCTCCTAACACACACCTGAGAAAGTAACTGGAAATGGGCACAGGATTTTGTTGTCCAGTCGGAAAAGCGCTTGAATTCCCTTGAAGGGAATCCCTGCAAGAATCCCCATGAACTAAGCCAATGGGGACCTGCCGGGTCTGCTCCCTGTGATTACTTTGAGTCCATGCTTCTCACTCTTCCTCCCTGCACCCAGAAGCAATAATAACTACCTCTATGAAGTTGCCTGGCCTATGGACATCATCACCAGGTGCCACCCTGGTACTCACTCAGCACTGCCAGCTCGTAGTGCAAGCGGTCCTCGCCTGCCTCGTTGGCTGCCTCACATGTGTATCTCCCACCATCCTCTGCCCTGGCCACGGGGATCTGCAGGACGCGTCCACCTGCTGCACGACAGAGACAGGGTGGGCTTGGGGCAAGGGGCAGAGAGAGATGCTACACTGGCAGCCTTCTAGTGAGAGGGACGCTGCTCTGTGGGCTGGCATCCTTCGTGCACGGCCATGCCCTCTATGCCAGTGATGGTCCATGCTCCCTTGCACTGTCAGGCCATGCTAATACCTCCCCTGACAGCCAACAGCTCTGGGCATGAGACAGTGAACCACTACGCAAGCTACCTCCATCTATATGTGGCCTCCATATAGCACTCAAGCTATGAGCGCTATACAGTTTGCTCTAAACTATATAGCACTCGATACTATAATCAAGCAGATTGTCACAAGAGAGGAGAGGGCCATTTAAAAAGGCCACACGGCCGAGCAGGGAGATCACTGGAGTAATGGGGTCCCACATCTGTCGCTATTCTGTGCACAGCTCCTGCTGTGGTCATCCAGGTGGCTGAGGTTGTCAGAGTGGCAGCGTGCCCCTGAAGTACCAGAGGGCAGAGGTGTTTCATTCAGAGCATCCCCCAGCCCAGCAAGGGTCCTGGGTTGCTTGCACCTGGAGCATCCATTAAACCACAGCAGAGGCACATCATTGGGATGCACCTGGAACCTCTGTCCACACAGAGAAGTGGAGGGGAGAGCCACAGCCCACAGGATTCACACAGACAGCTGGAACACCTGGCACACCTGGATTCCTCATGGTACTTTCTCTACCTGGAAACCCCAGCAGTTGCCGAGCGGCTAAAAGAAGCTCTCACTGAAGTCATGTCAGCAAGACAAGCTCATTACCTAGCAGCATCATGGCCCCTTCCACAGTGGAGAGGGGCTCTCCATCCTTGGACCAGGTGAGCGTGGGGGGTGGGATGGCATTCGTGTCGCAGTAGAGGGAGGCTGGGGAGTTGACCACCACCTGCCGGTGCTCTGTCACCTCACCGTCCCAGTCTTCCTCCCGGTACTGGATCTCAAAGGCCGCGTTGGCATTGCCCTGCTTCTGGAACAGGGGGGGCACTGGGAAAGACACGGCCTCAGCCATCAGCGCCATGCTGGTGGAAGGACCTGGCAGAGCGCACAGGCAGCCGGAGCAGGACAAGATCCTGGGGCTGCACCTTCTGCAGCTGCACTGCTGGTGGCACAGCGCCCTGCCCAGCCCTCCAAAGCACCTGCCCACCCCGACCTGCAGCACCCCTGTGCTGGGGGTGCCCACAGAGGTGGGTGGGAGTTTGCCTTCCCCTGTAGCAGGAGGCTTGGCCCTCTACCTGGGACCACTTGAGTGTATATTCACAACCTTTTACAGAAGCAAGACATTGGCTGCTGTGGTCCCTCCCTGCTTTCCCTATAGCAGATTCAGGTGTCATGTCCAGGTTGATGGCAGACCCACAAAGAGGTTAAATTATGGATTTGTATAGGACGGTTTGGATAGGGCTGGTTCTGCCTCGGGCAGGGGGCCGGACTCGATGACCTCTGGAGGTCCCTTCCAGCCTGACATCTCTGTGATGGTATGCTCCCCAGGGATCCCCAACACAGACCAGAACATGAGCTCAAGCGAACACTGCCTGGACCCTACCTGTCCTTCCCGTGGAAGAGGGGCTCTCACTTGCCAGTGGTTGAAACGTTATAGCACCGCTGCTCGTTTCCCCACCCTCACCACTAGCTCCCTCTCCCTTTCTTCTCAGGGGCCAGCTCTCCCCCAAGATCTTGCTTCCTGCTTTGTTCAGCCAAGACAGCCTTGTTCTGTGAGGAGCGACCCACCTTGAACGTGCACAGCAAAGTCCTTGCTGTCTTCGCCTACCGGGTTGGTAGCAATGCAGGTGTAGCGCCCAGCATCAGAGACACCGGTGGAGCTGATCTGTATAATCTGCCCATCACTGAGAGTCTGGAGGTGTGAGTCCCTCCCCAGGAGCTGGTGAGGAGATGTCCCACCCCACAAGGAGGGAGAAGAGGAGAGTTAAAACACCCCTACAGCCTTGAGACAGCTGCTGAAAAAATGCAGCGTCCGGAAAGAAAATCCAGACCCCAAACCTTAAAACAGGCCCCTTTCCTTCCCAACTGGCTGCAAACTGCTCTTCTCTCCCTAGTTAGCCCTGGGCTCTCAGTCAAACCACATTATTTCATGCAGTTCAGGACACAGTTATGAATCTGAATTAAAATAAACTGCAGATCCAAGGATTATCCCTTCCCTGCAACCTTGGGTTTATTCATCCCTGTGTGCCCAGGCAGAGTTACGGCAACACAGAGCACCCAGCTGCTGAGCAGCTCCCTGCTCTGGGAAGGACCACCCGGCTGCATATCCCATGGCCCTTTGTCTTCTCTTTCCACCAAAAGCCTGATGGGATCAGGAGAGCTGCCTGGGATGCGCTGCAATAAGGCCCTTGTGGAGTCCTCTGCCCTGCAACACGAAGGGCCCAACGCAAAGCAGTTCCAGTGCTCCTGGCCTCGGGTCCCCTCCCGCTGTTTCTGGAAAGCGTCCACCCCTCCCCAGCAGTCCCATCTGCTCCTTCGCAGCCCCACCTGCCCATCCTTGTACCACTGTATGGTTGGCTTGGGCACAGCCCAGGTCTTGCACTCCAGTGTCACGGTGCTGTTGACCTTGGTCTTCACCTCCTCCACAGCGTATTCCCCCAAGTGGTCATCCTTGGCAATCCAAGGTGGAACTAGGAGCCACAAGACACGAGTATAATGAGGACAAGGAGGCAGTGGTCTCCTCCTTCCTGGGCATGCCCGCTACTCAGTGCCACCGCTTTGACAAGGATGCACAACAGCTGGCAGGTGCCATAGAAATCCCCAACTCGGGGCAAACAGGGCAGAGCAGACAACTCAAGGCTAAACATGCCCTGAGCAGTGCCAGTACTCTACCCTGCCAGTGCCATAGCAGGGAGCTCTTTACAACAGGCTGAGGTCTGAGGGTAGATGTAACCATAAGACTGTGGCGTGCAGGATGCTGGCTCTTCAGTGCGAGCAGGAGATCAGGGGGGCAGCCAGACATTGCTAGGGACTATAAAGGAGCACTCTCAGCATGTCCATAAAGCAAACGTGTGGCAGCAACAGCACTGCCCAGGGAAGGGGAGGGGGCATGCAGAAAGCTTACCCCAAGAACATCTAGAGCTTGCAACATGCAGGGACGCTGTCTCGGGCTAAAACATTACTCTAAAAAGAGCTGTGGGCCCTTCACACCCCCTGCATACATCTAAGGGCACCCCAGTTGGAGCTAAGCAGCGATCAAAGGAGAACGGGATGCCTCCCTAATGGTCTTTGGCAAAGCACTTGAGGATGGAGCTTGTTACGAACCGCGGACCCTCACTGCAAAGCTCTTCCTGGCCTCCCCAACCTCGTTGGTGACAACACAGGTGTATCTGCCCACGTCCTCTTCCAGGGCGTTCAAGATCTGGAGCCCGTGGCCACCTGGGCAGGGAATGAGAAAAGTCCCATGAAGATGCTGAGAGCAGCCCTCCGTCATCACTCTGAGAAACAAGGAGGTGAATCATCTGGACTAGCACTCCCAGGGCTACAGAACTGATCTTCCTCCACCTGGGTAGCAGCAGGGCGGCTTCCTCAGAAGACCCAGCCGACCTGCGCAGACCCATACGTGGTGGCACAGGGTCTAAGACCTCCACTTACCCCCACCCTAGAAATTCAGGTCATGCAATCAGATCCACACCCACGCCCGGGAAAGGCTCCGCGACTGATCCTCCACCCCTTGCATCACTCTGCCCAGGGTCCGGGCAACCGCTCACAAGGGGTCTGCACAATGTTAGCAAAATTACCAGAGAGAAACTGGACATTTGTGGAGGCTTGGAGAGGAGCCCCATCCTTCAGCCAGGTGATGGTAGGGGCAGGATAGGCCAGGGCCTCACAGATCAGGGATACAGGGTTATGGATGACTACGGTAACATCTTCAATGGTGTCCTCAAGGCTTGCCCCAGGAAAGGTGGGGCTAACTATGGAAAGAAAGAAGAGACCCCATGTCCTTTTTCTGAGACTGACGTGTCCCCCATCACAGCTGGAACGATCCAGTGCCTCCCACCACCCACCATGTCATGCAATGAGCTCAGCTCCTCAGAGCTGACTGCTGACCAGGCAGCATCTCATATACCCTGTGCACACTTGTCATCAGACAGGTAGTTTATAAAGCAATTCTGGAGGTAGCTCTAGTCTCCATGACACTAGTGGTCATGGAAACCCTAGCCAACAGCTATCAGATAAATACAGTCACTACAAGCCTAGCTGCATCTGGAACATAGGCAAGGTAATCACCCTGACTGTCCTCCCCACAGTGACTGTACTAGGAACTGCAAGTGCTCGGCACCTCCCTGGATTGGACCATAAAAGAGGCCCAAAGCAGTAGCAATATCTTGCAATCGACTTCTCTCCCCCTCTGAAAACGGCCACGGCCTTTCCAGCTCCCCGCCTACCTAGAACGCCGAGCAGATAGTGCTTGGTTTTATCACCCGCAGAGTTGGAGGCCACGCAGGTATAATAGCCAGCGCTGGCAAGTGGGGCTTGGTTTATCTGCAGCACCGATCCATCTGGTGAGATGTAGTAGGTTTCCCCAGGGAGCAAAGGGCGGGCATCTTTTAGCCAAGTGATCTTTGGCTTAGGATTGCCTGTAAGTCGAAAGGGAAAACTGGTCAAAAAGCACAACTCAGCCTCAGCACAAGATTTTCCTCTGTGTGCAGAGCACTTCTGGAGCTGGGCAGCCCCGTGCTCTGGAGCCTTTGGAGAAGGCAGAGGCTGGAACACAGCTCTGAAGCTTCCCATCAGGATCTCCAGGGGCACTTACGGAGGCAGCCTCAAGCACTGGGATGCAAGGGCTGCTGCACGAGCCATCCAGAGAAAGGAAAAATCAACAGAGGAACAAGGTCTACCACCAGCGGGCCCTCCCTCCATCCATCGCATCCTCCAGACCCAGGTCAGTAATAACTCCTCAGCTGCCCTGAACCACCGCAATGACACAGCTGGACAGAAGCTCATGGATGACTCGGAGGAAATGAGTGATACGGGTACACACATCACTAGCTGGTCGCTCGCTCTGCCCCAGCCATGAAGAACTGAGGTTGAATTGTATTATCTAGTCTCTACCTCTCAATTATCCTCCAAGGGCTCTGTAAATAAAACCACCTCTTGCTTTTTTCCAGCCCAGCACCACTCACCTGTAGCAATGCAGGACCAGTTGACAGACTGACCCTCGGGCACTTTAACGCTCTCCTCTTTGTCCTCGTTCTCAATGCTGGGAGGAACTAGAAAGACAAAGCAAGCATGGGAGGCAGGGTGGTTCTCTCGCCACAAGCCCAGCTGAACCAAGCAGAACAAGAGACTGCTTCCTAAAGAGTCGCCTTGGGCGTTAGAGAGCAGAGGACTCCGGGAATGCAGCACATAAATGGCCACATTGCAAAACCACAACTCTGTGTGTGGGATTTAGGGAAGGCGCAGAATCCCCATTTGTAGCCCTGTAGAAAAACTGAGGTTGAAAGGATGGAAAGAACAAGAAACAGATCCTAAAACCACGAACCAGGTTCCTGGGTTTGTCCTTACCTAGGACCTCCACACTGAAATCCTTCCTGGCTTCCCCAGCTGCATTGCTAGCCAGGCAGGAATAGAGACCGCCGTCTTGAGCTTGCGTGCGGGTCAGCCTCAAAGCCCAGCCACCTGGGAGTGAAAGGCAAAGAACATATAGGCAACATCAGGAGTGACCAAATCCCGATTCATCTGTCCTGCCCTAGCAATGTTCAGAGAGCACCTGGCGGGGATGTTCACTGAGCACCATGGCATCGGTACCCCCCACCGTCACATGAACCCATGGGAGGGGTCAACACAGACCAGCGTGCTCTCCTGCCCCCTGCCATGTTACAGCCAGGTAAGGGAGTGGGGAGCACCACTTCCTCTTCCTAACTGGATGGCAAATCTACCTGCACATGGCTGCTCTCAGGTGTCCTCCACTATTTCTTTCGGAAATGTGGCCAGTTGAGATTGCCAAGACACATCACCCCTGGTTGTAATACTCCAGCCCCCAACACAAGCCTAGGGTGCAACTCTCTATATGGCTTGTCTACATGGAGACTAAGCGATTTTGCTGTAGCTATTCCAGAAGGGCTAACCCAACAGAGGTGACTAACCGGTACCACGTTCCTTACTGCTCACCTGAGAGCAGGTGTAACCACTCCCCAGGGACGACAGGGGCATCCTCCCGGAACCAGGTGGCTGCTGGGGGCGGGATGCCAGAGGCCTCGCAGATCAGCATCAGGGGGGCATGCAAAGAGACAGTGACGTTGGACACTGAGTCTGTTCCCATAATCAGCTCTGGGGGAACTAGAGAGACAAGAGAGATGAGGCTTGGTTCATGGTCTCGATGGAAACACGGCAAAAGCAAAGGGGTCATCTCAGATATCCAGCCTGTCCCTGCCCTCAAGCGATCAGGTCAGATCCCAAGAGGCCTCAAAGAGATGTACTCAGAAAACCTTACTGCATTTCCTGCAGCTACAAAGCCCAGACCCAGAGCAAGTCACTGTGCACCACAGAGCCTGTCACTGTATAAGAGCACAAATGATTTGCACCTCCAAGGGTGCATTTATAGGTGCAACAAGTGCACACGGCCAGTCAGATTCCCCACACTCCCCCAGATAGCTTGACTGCTTCCAACCTCACTCTTTAACACATGTTGGCCCACGGAGTCTACCACAGGTCCATGGAAAACATACGACCTTGGCTTCTTGCTGTCCCACCCTGCCTCATGTTTTTAAACCTCCCACCATTGACTGATGGGGCAGCCAGGGCAATAAGCACACTTGGAGCTTATGAGACTCAGCCATTTCCCATTCCTTTGCTACTTCACATCTACTGGCCTATCAAATACCTAGTGGAGTTGCCAAGACATAATAACAGCCTTGAGCCCCCGACTGTCATGCTCATCTCCTCCCCAACCCCAGAAACAGCAGCACACCCATACCATACACCGCAAGATCAAACTCTCTCTCCGCCTGTCCCATTGCATTCTCTGCTAGGCAGGTGTAGCGTCCCGCGTGGCTGACTTGTGCCTCCTGAATATGCAGCGTCCACCCGCGGTCTTGAAGGAGAAGCCCCTCCCCATTCACCACGGGCTGCCCGTCCTTCACCCAGGTCACTGTCGGTGGTGGTGTTCCCGTGGCCTCACACTCCAGCATCTTCTCACCGCCTCTGACCACAGAGATCTTCTCTGGCCCTTCCCTGCTGCCACCTTTGATCTTTGGCAGTGCTGCAGGGAGGGGAACACAGGGCAGACACAACCGTTGGACCTGGCAGGTATGAAGTCCTTCTGGGTCTCATACAGGAGCCTATTGGCTGTAGGGAGCGACTGAACTGAACCGACAAGCCCAGCCTACTAGCTTTGCCAGGCACTGGGGCAATTGGGCTTCTGGGGTGAGCGTCAGTGCTCACCGGTTGTCTTCAAAATGCTAACATCCTACCATTACTTAGGGCCAGAGATTGTCCCCCTGGGACTGTGCTGGCTCCTTACCAGGGCAGCACCTAATTTTGCAGGTCACAGCTGCCTTTCATCATCAGTGCAGAGCTGCAGCTGGCAGAGGTTACACCCCAAGCCCAACATGGCCTGCTTGGAGGTGAAGTATGAGGGCTGCACCCCCCCCGGCAAAGGTGCGGGGAGCTGGGTGCTGCTGCCTCCCCCAGCCCCTGCCTGGCTCACCGTGCACCTCCAGACGGTGCTCTTGGCTGCTATGGCCAGCAGCGTTGCTGCACTCGCAGGTGTATGATCCCTCATCCGCCGT
Source organism: Alligator sinensis (assembly GCF_000455745.1). Lineage (NCBI taxonomy): Eukaryota > Metazoa > Chordata > Crocodylia > Alligatoridae > Alligator > Alligator sinensis. The sequence continues at coordinate 1,645,866 of NW_005842102.1, read as the reverse complement.
CCGCACCTTCTCAATGGACATCAGCCTCCCGCCTGCAGAGATGAGCTCTGGGCTCCCAAAGTCAACCAAGATGGGCTCCCCTGATAGTGGAGGTCAGAAAGGAAACACAAGGACACGTCCTTAGTTCCCTGAGGATAGCAACTCCCCATGCACTGCCCTACACATGGTTGGACCGGAGCTACACTGCAGCATTTGCCTCTCTCTGTGGAGCTATCCCAGTGGCTGCTTTTATGCTGGACATGCAGGGGCAGCTTGCCCTCTGGGACACAGGATAACATGGGACAAAACCAAGCCATGCCCTGAGCAGGTCTGGATCCATGCATAGCTGCTCCAGAATCCACCCCTCTGGCTCAGCACCACCTGCTCCAGCTGGATGGGATGAGGTCTGGGTGGTGTCAGTTCCTGTGTTGGGGGGATGGGAGGGAAAAATATGAACATGCCCCTACCATCCTTCTTCCAGGTCAGGCTAGGGAAGGGGATGCCGCTGCACTCGCAGGACAGTTGGACAGACTGCCCCTCCCTCACGGACAGGACGGCCGGCTCTTCTGAAGAGAACGAGGGAGGAACTGTGCCAGAGAGAAGAGAAGAGAAGAGAAGAGAAGAGAAGAGAAGAGAAGAGAAGAGACGAGCCCTGAGCACCAGGAAACAGTCTTCCACCCAGGGCACCCAATGGCTAATGGCCTGAGGGGCTAACAAGCCTGCTGGGGGCCAGGCTTGGTTTGTTATTACCTGGCTAACAGGGCAATTTGGGCCAGAAGGGCAGGAATTGGGAGCAAGGTGCCTGGGTGCTGGGGCACCCTGAAGTGGGAAGTGGAGCTGTGCTCTGAGAGTACAAAGCGCTCCATAATGCCAAGTACTGGGTAAAATCAGGCACCTGATACTGGGCTCCCACAATTCATGGATGCTCGTCGTCTTTATTGCTCTGGGTTTGGTTCCCCAGATGTAAACTGCACCACAGAAAAGACCAAGAGCTGGCTTTGAATGGCATGCCTTCAAGAAGGTCTGGGGCCACATACGCAGAACAAGGAGGTGAAAACAAAAATACCAGGGCATTATTTCTGAGTATCAGCCCTCCTGGGCACAGAATACAGGAGGAAAACAGTAGGACTGATGATGAAATCTAAGACGACATGAAAGGTATGCAAATCAACCTCAATTCTGGCACTTCCACCCTGCAAGTGATTCACTTGGCAACTTCATGAATGCTCTTAATGTGGCACACGCGCGCGCGCACACACACACACACACACACGCCCATTAGGTAGTAATAGCAGATCAAACCTTTTGAAAATCACCTGTGTGTTAGGAACAGGCCGTGAACTTTGTGTGGTTGCACACGTACACGCGTCTTTGAAGAACTGAAGAAGGGCATTCAGAAGGGCATTAATTGTACTTTGGAACAAAGCCCTCCGCACAAGGCATATTTTAGGGACTATAATGGAAAGGTGGAAAATAGATATAATTCCCTGCCTTAGGTATAATGACAAAGGAGGGTGTTTGGAGCTTAACAGCCATCCCAGGATGAACATGGCCCTGGCAGGGCTGGATGACATCCACACGAGCCTGTCATCACTGATGGTCTTCTGGCTCCAAGTCAGGCCAGGGGAGGATGAAGTTGTTTCTCCATCTCTGCAGGTTGTATCCCAAATGTACAGGCACAGGGCCAGTATTTCAGGAGACCCGAATACCCCCAGCTCCCACCCCAAATCAAGAATGGGCACTCAACACCCCTCACAATCAGTTCCAGCTCTGGACATGGAACATCTGATTTTCAAGGGTATTCTCAGAGGCGACCACACGATGTTGCATGATTAATAATGAGGGGCTGACACTGGGCCGAGAGGCCACAAAGTTGGATTGCCGACGTGTATCAGAGATGGCACAGAATATCCTTGCCCCCACCCAACTCCATCTGTAGCCGAGGGAAGGCAGGATGGAAAACAGAGCTCTTACCCCACACATTCAGGTTGTAGTGCCTTTCTGACCGGCCCCGGTGGCTGGACACCTCGCACGTGTACCTCCCCACATCTCGCACCTGAGCTTGCTCGATCTGACAAAGCAAGCAGAGCCACAGTGGGAAGGGGAGAAAGGCAAGAAGCTCCTCCTTGCACTCGCTATTCTAGCACCACGGCCAACAAAGCCCAGCAGCAGAGATGTGGCTCACAGGGACCCAAGCAGGCTGCCACGGGGTCACTGAGGCTCCCCCCGGAACAATCCTTCATGCCGGTGCTGTGCTGTAGCCATCAGTGCAGGGAAGCAAGGACAAAGGAAAGCACCAAGTCTGCATAAAGTCTGCCAGGCCTCAAGAGAGGCTGTAGGTGGCCCATTTACCCATGCCCCTGTGTCGCAGGGGAGTTCCCTGTCAGCCAGCTTCTGAGGCAAGGTATGGGACAGCCAGTGGACCCCAGCCAGGCATGGCAGGACCCAGACCCTGACTGCATGCCCACTTCTGTGTGTCCCCTCAGCACCCATGAGAGCAGTCACCTGGAGAACGGCCCCATCAGCTGAGAGCTGGAGGCCTGGGCTCTGTGCGAAAGGATACCCATCCTTCTGCCAGCGGGGTGCCAGCGAGGAGGGAGGAGGGCTCTGGCACTCCAAGGTCACCGACTGGTTGGCAATGACTGAGACATTCAGCTCCTCGCCCAGGATATTCAGGGGCACTGAAAAGAGAAGTGAGATCAGTTGAGAAAGGAGGTCCTCCCTCGGGCTAAGCCCTCTGGGACAAAAGATTCAGCAGAATGCGCCAGTAAACCCAGAACCATCGACCTCAACCTCCTTCCCAGAGATCACTGTGCAGCCTTGCTATGGACAAAGGCCCCCAGTGCAATCCCTGAGATAGCCAGGGTATTGCAGCCATCCTGCACAGGGCTCTGGGGTGACCGCTGCCTGCACAGCTCCTAGCAAACAGCCAGACTGGCAGCTTTTAAGCATTTTTCCCAGCTGAGTAGCCGCCACTGAGAGGCAGGTAGGCAGGGACATGTTCTCCTCTGCCTGGGAGTGCCAGGGGGGTTACACTTACCTTGCACCTGCAGGGCAGCATCCCACCTGTCTTCTCCCACCGTGCTGGTGGCCACACAAGAGTACATCCCCGAGTCCGAGACATGAGCACTGGCCAGGGAGAGGACACGTCCCCCAGAGAGGACCTGCGCCATTCTCAGAATGAGACAAGAAAGGAGCCAGGTGAGCAGATGCAGAGGGAGGAGTTTCCAGCCACTGGCCAGTCCTTCCAGCACATGAGGCTGAGGAGCCACTGGGAATCCCAGAGAGACAGAAGCACCAGGAGAGACCCGGGAAGCTGAGTGTGGGCCAGGCAGACCCCACAGCCAGACGTGGCAAGCTGCTCCTGCTTATTCTCACCTGCAGCCCCTCCATCACGGTGCTGGCAATGGGGTTGCCATCCTTCAGCCACATCAGTGTGGGGGTGGGGATCCCTGTGGCATTGCACTCCAGCAGCACCGGCTCGTTGGGCACCACGGTGAGCAGGCTGGGCCCAGAGATGATCTGGGGAGGCACTAAGAAGGGCAGAGCAGATGTTAAGCACCCCAGTGCTACCAGACCTCTAGGAGGAACAAGGGAAGGGTGGACTGGGGCAGGAGCAGGGACCCGCGGCATTGCAGCCTGCTTGCTAGAGCTCCAGGCCATGGTCTCCAGCAAGGCTGTCCCAGCCTGACAGCTTTTAAACAAGCAGAAAGTTAATGAGACTCAGACTGGCAGGTCCTGTGAAGCCTAAGGACAAGAGGGCTAAGGCAGCAAGGCTGCCAGGCAGCACGTGCCAGACACTGCTGGACAATAAGAGACACTGAGGACTGTAATGGGGGGTGACAGAGTCACTGAGTAGAGCAAAGTATGCTCCGATACCAACAGGACACTAGCTGGGAGGACTGCCACGGGACCCAGCACGGGCTCACAGGGCATTGCTCTACCTACTAGACGGACCCACCCACAATCTGGCAGGTCTCCAGTGAAACTTGGCTCCAAGGGCGCAGGGGCATGTCCCTGGGTGCCAGTGGCACAAACCAGGGAGCTTGTTGTGTAGATGGGCAGCTGGATGGGAGAGCCCCGCACCAGAGGCAGAGCCCACTGCCACCCCCCCTGCCCACTGGGTCACTCACCGTTCACCTGCAGACTGTAGTGGAGTTCACTGTTGCCAACCACATTGGAGGCTACACAGTGGTAGCTCCCCGTGTCTGAGACCTGGGCACGCTCGATCTGCAGTAATCTCCCATCCCCTGACAGGGCAATGCCTGGCCCAGCAGAGATCTGCCAGGGCCCCTTGAACCAGGACACACCTGCAAGGGAAATACAGAGATGGGCTGGGTTAGGAAGAGCTGTCACCTTCCTCACCGCCAAGCCACCTCCTCCTCCCTCACAGGCAGGAAGCCCTAGCCAGCTCCTTTAGAGTTGCATGGGAATTCACTGTCACACGTGGGGAGGGATGCTGTAGGAAGGGAGGCTCCCAGCCTAGCAGACAGGTCTGGGTTAAGCAGTCCTCTTGCTCCCTGTGTTTGGTCTTCTATCAGCAGTCCCTCTAGGGAGACTTCTGCCTCCGCCCCTCCTGTTAGGCAGTCCCGCTGCATTGCCATCAGCCTGGGGTGCAAAACAGGCAAGATGGTCCCAAGGATAAGCACTGAGCTGGAACTCAAGAGATCTGGGCTCATTTCCCTGCTCAGGCCCAGCTTTGTGTGGTGCCAAAGCCACTTAACCTAGAATTTTCTGTGGGAGTCAAACACTTAAACCCCACCGCAGTTCAGTAGGGCTCCTAACTGCTGGCTCTTTTGAAGTTCCCAGACTTGACCCCTCTGAACTTCTGTTCTCCATGATAGCCCACATCAGTTTTCACCATGAGCTCTTTGGGACCATCTCTCAGCATGCACATGCAGCACCCCACACAGTGAGGACCCACATTCAGTGACAATAAGAGCCCCTTTATCAGGCAGTTACTGCCATGGGCTGCAAGGTATGGAGAACAGCACTGTGCAGTGCCGTGCAACAGGCCTGGGTACCTTGGGCATAAAAGGAGAGGGCCGAGGTGGGAGGGAGCCAGGGGCATACAGGGAAGCAGGGCTGGCAAGTGACGACTGGGAGGAAGACAATGCAGAAAGATTGCCTTACTAGGAGCAGGCACCCCAGAGGCCAGGCACTCCAGGGACACTGGAGAGTCCTCCAGGACTGTCTGGTTCACTTCTCCAGGCTCGATGTTAGGTGGCACTGCAAGCAAAGCATGTGTCAGCTCATCTGCTTGGCCCCATCCCACTCAGGCCCTCAGACAGCCTGCTGTATAAACTAGCATGGCTGAGGAAGATGGCTGTGAGCATACAAAACAGTCTTTGTAGATGGGTTAATGCTGAGTACTGTCTGGATAAAGCACAGGGCTGCAGGCCACAGGACTCCTGGATTCCACTCCCAGGCTCTGGCACTAGCTGGTGGCATGGCCAGGGAGAGACCGCAGTGCCTTTGAAAACCTGGGGTCAATGCTTTCTCTTTTGCAGGGCTGCTGTGAGGCTTCAGTGGTCTTTGTCACACACCTGGAGGTGGCTGGATGGACGGCACTATGAAAAAGCACCCACTACTGCAGTGCAGCCCAGCTGGGGGGAACTTGAGGTTTGTTCCTCTGGGTTTAATTCACTCTCTGGCATGAGCTGGGCAAGGCTTTTGGGGCAGGTCACAGCCCAGCACAGTCTTATTGAGGTGGGGGATCCTGGCTCCTAGCCCCCCCACCCCATCACAAGCTTCTCACCTAGCACCTTCACAGTCACATCTTGCTTCTCCTCGCCGGCTGGGTTTGTTGCAATGCAAGAGTAAACCCCTTCGTCCATCAAGTCCACCTGCTCAATCTATGTAAGGGGAGAAGGAGGGATGGCAGAGTGAGACCTGTCACATACATGCACCCACACTGTCCCTCGCACATGGCAGCGTGGGCCAAGAAGGCCCCCCCTCCCTCCTCCCTGTCCCCCATCTTTGCCAAGCCCTCCCCAGTCCACATCACAGCACCCCTAACCCACACACACAGCTTCATGAACATGCCTAACTTCCAGCCCTGGGCTCTCTTGAACCAAGATGCCCAGCCATGTCCAGTGGAGCCACATCTACAGCCAAACAGGGTTTGCACAACACGCGCTAAACTGGCTGTGCGTATCAGCAGCTGTCCCCCAAGGCCAGCTGGAGCCACGTGTCCCAGGGGGCTGGTGCCCTGGGAATGCAAAGCCATTTGCCAGGTTACACTGGACATCTCCCAGCTGCTTTCTACAGGCTCCATGAAGACGACCCGTCACACCAGGCACCAGCAGAGCCCCCCTCCCTTCCTCCAACCCACAGGTGACAACAAGCCTAGCTCGACCTTCACGGTTCCACACAACCTTTGCCACCCCACATCAGTCACCCACACCCTCCGAGGGCAGTACCCTCCCCACCTGGAGCAGGCCACCCCTGGCTGCAAGAGTGCTTCCATCCTTCCACCACGCGATGCTCGGAGCAGGGGTGCCAGTGGCCAGGCACTGAACGGCCAGGGCATGTTGGAAGGCGATACTGAGGCTCTCTACCCCCACAATGCTGACGGATGGAGGCTCTGGCAAAAGGAAGGAAAGAGGGGAACATGGCTTTGCAGAGGCACATCCCAGTCCCTCCCCGCATGGGTGCAACTTCACTGGGAGAAACTGTCATAGCATCACAGTCCTTCAGCCATTAGAAACTTGTTCTGGTGACCGCCCCCCCTCCACGCCAAGGCCTGGGACTCTCCTCCGAGCGGCAAGGCAGAAGGGAAAAGCCCACCACTGAAGAGCCATGCTCACCCTGCACAGACACCTGCACCTCTGCCCTGGCACTGCCAGCCTTATTGCTGGCTTTGCAGGTGTAGAGGCCTCCATCACTGAGCCTCACATGTGGAATCAAAAGTGTCTGGCTCCCCTTGGCAGTCACCACCCCATCCTGCTCCCCAGCTGGCCGGTCATCCTTCAGCCACCTGCAGACAGAGGGAAAGGTGAGTTCTCACCCCACGTGGAGTAGTGTGAGGCCAGACAGGGAGAAAAGAGCCAGCATCACAGAGCGAGCACAAATGCCAGGCCTCTAGCATGCTTCTGAGACCCCCCACCACCACTACCCCACCCCCAGGGCAAATAAGCCTTCTCCATGGAGCAGCAGACAAGGAACCAAGAGGAGCTGCTGAAAGGAGGAATTGAGAGTGACCAGAAAGAGACTTGGGGAAACATGCTTAAGACCTGGTGGGAGGACTTCCTTGGTGGACTTACTGGACACTGGGGGCAGGAAAGCCTGTGACGTGGCAGGGGATGCTCAGGGAGTTATTTGCGGTTGCTATCACGTGGCCATCCCCTTGCCCGATCAGCAGCTGGGGAGGAGCTGGAGGAGACAAGACAGAATACATACAAGGAGAGTCTGTGAGGAGGGACTGGACCCTCAACATGACACTGAACCAGGGCCAGCACAGCCCAGGGGAGCACAGGGAAGTTAGGGGCCCAGGCACCCCTGGCAGTAACAGCCAGAAGTCATGTTCAACCAGAAATGACCAATTTATTGACCCTCCTCCCCAGGTGGACTCTCCTCTCTCTCTGGATGAGCTCTGGGAGAGCAGAGCCCTGTGTTGCCCCCAACACCTTGTAGCCCAGGCAGCATCACCCGCTCCATCCCATCTGCCCAGCTCACCCTGAACCGCCACTGAGTAATGGATGACGCTCTCCCCCGCCGGGCTGCTGGCCAAGCAGGTGTAGATCCCTCCGGAGTCCTCCGATGCGCTCTCGATCCTCAGCACCGCACCTCCCCCCAGGAGCCGTGTCCCATTGCTTTCCACCTGCAGAAGGCCGTCTTTGAGCCACGCGAGGGCAGGCGGGGGCTTGCCAGTGGCCGAGCACTCCAGCTCCACAGGCTGACCCAGGACCGCTTCCACCACCTTGCCTTCGTGGCCGTGTCCTTCAATACTGGGGGGCACTGGAGGGGAAGAGAACACGTGGCAGTGTTAGCGCTGAGGGGCTGCAGGAACACCACGCTGCTGTATCCTGAAAGCCACCTGCAGCTACGGCAGCGAGGGCTGGGTTGTTGCCAGGAGAGAAGGAGGACAGGACAGGTTTGAGACCCAGGAAAGCCACTCCTGTATCCCTTCCATCAGCTCAGTCCTGCCAGAGGGGTCAGAGGAGTCAACAAGGGGAGAGTCCATGAATCACTGCTCAGGGGCCAGGTTCCCCCACATGCCGCTCAAGTGCAGAGGTGGGGTTTCCCTTTGGAGGAGCCCTATGCACAGATGGGCATCTGGCTCCTGCTCTTTCCTGAATGGCATGGATGCAACATGGGCCCTCAAGCCAGCTCAAGCCACTGCACCACGAGCACTGCCCTAATGCCAGCCCCTCACTGCAGAAGGAGCAGCCGACGGGCATGCTGGGTGAAGCACCTGCCACGTGCAGAAAAACTGCATTCTTAAAGCTGCTCTCCTTAGCCAGGACAAAGATGCCCAGCCAGGGATGCACCGTGGGGCTTTCTTGCAGGAGAAGACACAGCCCCTTGAGCCACTGCTGCTGCCCAGGAGGCCAGCAGCTTGCACTCACTTTGCTCTGCAGCACATCTGGCACTGCAAGGAGGAACCAGCCCCTCAAGACTATGCACAGGACAAGCCAGCCAGGCCTTACCGTACACCTCCAGCCTCACAGCCCTCTTTGCCATCCCAGCCACATTGGTGGCCTGGCAGGTGTAAAGCCCCGCGTCAGCCGCCTGGGCCACACTCAGCTGGAGGCCTTTCCCCCCATCCCTGTAGGCGGCCTTGGTGCTGGAGACGATAGGATGCTCCTCTTGGAACCACGTGATCCTGGGAGCAGGGGAACCCCAAGCCTCGCACTGTAGTTCGACGGAGCGATTCAG
>NW_005842102.1:1621143-1636976 GCF_000455745.1 Alligator sinensis | reverse complement strand
GCAGGACCACCACATCTGCTGTTTCGTTGGACCCCAAGATGGTGGGAGGCGCTAAAATGCAAATGAAAGTAGTGATATAATGAGGGGGAGCTGTAACATTCGGGAGGCTGGGCTGCCTCTGCTGGAGGGACTAGACAGAGTGGGATTTCTTGTGATCATCAGGTTCATTAAATACAGGCACACGTGAATGAGAAAAACAAAACAACGACCTTTATTTGTGGAGCGCTCAGCAACCTCTACAGACCCTCTGTTTAGCTTTAACTAAGGGACTATCTCCCAATTCCTAATGTCTGTAGTCAACTAAGGGAGCATCTCCAAACTACAACTTTTGTCATCACAGGATCAAAAATCCAGCAGTAGCTTCCTCATCTTTTTTTTTCTTGGCATGAATCCCATCCACAAGGACAGGAAAGGCACAGGCACATGGAAGTCTTGGCTGGTCCATATAACAGGTGATGCCAAGCTATTCGTGCCATGTATAGGAACATGACTAAGCTGACAGCTTGACTTTCCCTATCTGGTAGGGCTGTGCGAGGCTTCAGACAGAGCTTCAGATCCAGAGAAGCTTCAGATGCTTCAGGGTCCGAAGCAGCACATCTGGGTCGAAGCGCTGGCCTCGTTAGGCTTCCCGAAGCAGTTCGGAGCCGCCTCGGAGATCTGGCCATAGGGTATAATGGGGAAACAATACAATATCTATAACTTTGTTGTTTTTTGTCCGATTTGGATGAAATTTTCAGGGGTAGTAAACCTGCATGAAGCCTCCCAAGTTTCAAGAAGATCAGTGTAGGGGTTTGGGGGGAACTGCACCCCAAATTCTTGAAAGCAAAACTCATGTCATGTCTAGGCATTACAACATAGGGAGGTGAAAACTGCAGGGGGGGTAACCTATGCTGAGGCCACAAAGCTTGCCAAGTTTCAAGGAGATCAGTGCAGAGGTTTGGGGGGAAACTGTCCCTCAAGCTGTGGACAAGCAAAACTCGTGCCATGGGTGACACTGCGTGTGCTAAGGCACAGCAGGATGACAGCTGCAGGGATGGTGGCTCCTGCTGAGGCCACGATTCCTGACAGCTGTCGAGGAGATCAGTGCAGGGGGGGTCTGGGACCCTGCACCCCTAGCTGCTGACAGACAAAACTCGTGCCATGGGTGCTTGTGGGACTGACTGTCTCTGTCTTGGGGCATGGGAGACACTACTGCAGGCCTGGCTGCTAAGTTGCTGTGTTACCAGTTACCAATCAAGCATGATTCACTCAAGGACCAGCTCAATACACAGTTGCTAGCTAATGTAGCCAGTTAATTGCCATCAATTAGCACCTGCAAAACCAGGCTAAGGAGAGGAAAGAATCAATACAGAGAATCAACTGCCCCAAGACAGACAATGGATTATTATGGTGCAGCAATGACAAACTCCTCACCCAGCCCTTACATACATGTCAGCATGCACATGGAGACAACAGGCGCACAATCCAAGCCCCGTTACACACACTGATAGGGTAGCACACAACTCGTCCACAACAGAGGGCTCATCTCTGCCAAGCAAACTTACCCTCAAGAACCTCACATTCATGTCATTTTAAAGAGCAGGTAGGCAGACAATTGGCTGGGATGGTTTAGTCTAGGACAATCCTGCCTTGAGTAGAGGACTGGGCTAGAGGATCTTGTGAGGCCCTGTAGCAGGTTGTCACTTTCCACAACACGGGGTTTATTTGCCCTGGGGCAAACTAGTCCCCCGAGGAAACAACTTAGAGCATCAAACAAAAAGGACTTAAACAATAAACAATTAAACCAAAACCTGCGGTCCTTTCCCAGATCCTGAGAGAGTAACCCCAGCTCTGTTCTGTAGCCTCAGCATCTCTGCCTTCCCTGGGAGCTTTTAACTTCCTCTGGACCATCCAATCATCCCTGTCAGCTGGCCCAGTCTCCCTAGGCAGGCAGGCTATCTATCTCCTTCAAGCTGCCTGCAGCTGGGCTGCAGTCCCTGAGCCATGCACCCTGTTACAGGTCCTTTCCACCTACTTTCCTAGAATCCTATGGACAAGTCTGGGACAGGAGCCAGCACACAGCACTTTTATTTGAAAGCCTGTCCCTGTAACGGAGCCAGATGGGTTTGAAGAAGCTTATTGCACTATTGGGAACTTACTCTGAACATGCACTTGAAAAGCCTTGGTTTGCTGGCCAGCCTGGTTGAACGCCAAACACTGGTACTTCCCTTGGTCTCTAGGTTGGCTGTTCTCAATCCTCAGAACATGTCCCTCCTCCAAGAGCTGGATACGAGTGTCCATTGGGGAGAAAGACCTGGGGGTACAGAAGCAGTACAAATACCTAAGGGGGAACCACAGCCAGGGCAATGCAGCAAGGCCATGTTGAGGAAATGGGTGCTGGTCCATTAGGAATGTGTTGGAGATGTCACTGGACTTCCTAACACGCTTCTTCTGTCATTGAAGGATATTCTAGGGCTCCACACAGCCCAGGTCCCCCCACCCTGCCGTGGATAACTCCCTAAACGCCAACTCCACTAGGCCTTGCAGCTACCATTAAACCCAAGCTCCTGGCTCATTTCAGGAAGCCGTATGCCCCAGCACCCGCCACCATGGCTCACTTACTGTCCATCCTTCATCCATTCGACCAAGGGAGGTGGCACTCCCATGGCTTGACATTGTAAAACCATCTCAGAGCCCTCCAGCACCGACACATTGTGGGGCGGTCCTGATCCAGACACCACAGGTGGAACTAGGGGAGCAAAGAACAAGGGACATAGGAGAAGTGAGTGGAAAGAAAGCTCAGTGACCGTCAAGCTATGGAGACCACAGTCAAGAATGGGTATGGTGGTGACTGGGGGCTGGAAGGGGTACTTGACTGGTAAACCCATTTATCCCTGCATAGTGACATTGGGAAGATGTACAGAGATGGCTGTGGGTTTCGCATCCTCTTTCTCGGTCCATTCTGGAGAGACCCTCCATGCCATGGCATCCCTTGGGGAGGCTTTGCATAGTGAAAGCAGATAAACGTGGAATATCAAGGGCTTCTTTAATGCAGTGCAGCCCTTCCTGGGCTCCTCTGCACCCCAGCCCAGCAGAGTTTCCCCAGTTTAACATTTCACACATCATGGTCTCAGTTTCTTTCATGGATGAGCAAGGAGCAGCACACAGTTATTTACGTGGTGTGCAGAGTCTGTGCAGCTCTCCTGAAGCCACTGGAGTTGCACTTGCTTCCTCCAAAGTCTCAACTGAACCCAGTGGAGCCAACCCATGCCCTGCACATCTGTTAACTTTAAGGAGGAATTTCAACTGCCAAAGCAACTGCAACCCGTCTGTGCTGAGGCAGCACAAAAGGAGTATCCACATGCTGACTCCTTAGCCCTGGCTTGACCTGTTATATGTTGTTCCCGTCCTTACCAACCCCAAACAGATTTCACTGGTCCAGGACCCACCAAGGACAAGGAGATGGAAGCGTCGTTGCACCTCCCCAGCTCTGTTCACTGCTCTGCAGGTGTAGGAGCCTGAGTCCTCCTTCCGGACCTTGTGAAACTTGAGGGACTGTGCTCCGTGGAGGAAGCGGAGGCTGCCGCTCTCAGTGACCTAGGGGTAAATCACTACAGCTAAGATGAAGTCAGGAGCAGCCTTAAACTCCACTACCTGCAGCCCAGGTGCACAACAGAGCACTCAAAAGCTTGCACGTGCAACAGTGCGACCAAGGAGCAGACACATGATGCATGGCCCAACACGGATGCACATTACTGGAATCTGGTGCAGAGATACCCCTGAAAAGTGAAGGTAAAACTACATCCGTGTTAGTTATACCAGTGCAGATGCTCTGTGTCCTCTTCTTTCCCATGGCAGCTGCTCAGTACAAGCAGGCTTTTATTACTGATTCCTCCACCACTTGTAGGTGAGAACCTGTAATAATGCCAACTGCTGCAGACGCTCCAGGAAAGCTGGCTGCCTGTCCACTGCAGAGGCTAGTGTAGCTTACATCAGTGCACAAATCCAATTTAAATGACATCAGTATCAGCACATCACATGCCCAGGCCCTGAGCTTTGCTGCCGTTGTCTAATCAAGACCTAGGACTGCACCTCTGATGCTGAAAGTATTCCCCCCAGGAGCTGTTCTGCAACTTACTGGCTGCCCATCCTTGGACCACGTGACTGCAGGGGCAGGGGTGCCAGACACATCACAATCCAGAGTCAGGGTCTGGTTGGCCAAGACTGAGATGTTCCCCTCAGGGCTGCTGCCTCTCATCTCAGGGGGTGCTAGAGGGAAGAGCAATGCCATGAGAAGAACAAGCAGATGTAGGTGGAGCTGGCCCATGGGAGGACCTGGCACATGCCAAGCAAAACACATGGCAACACCTGCTTCTTATGTGCAATTCCAGTGTGCGTCCTGAGGGCAGAACTACGGGTCTGCCCCTGCATGGGCAGCCAGCCAAACTGAAGGGCACAGTGACCCAAAGCCCCTGGGGCTGGCAAAAACCTCCTGGGCACATTTCAGCTGCAGGCCACGATGTATGGAGAGAAGCGAGGGGATGGTGGAGGGCTCTTTGCCTGTTAAGTGACACAGCTACTCGGATCTGCTCAGGCCCCAAACGCAGAGGTCCTGGGCAATCTCAAAGGCTTCCCTGGCTGCTGGGTCAGGCAGGGTGGGAATCTGTAGGAATCAAGGAGTCATTCCTAGCAGCTCCACTTGGTCAGTCCGGAGTAGCCGGAGTTCAGGTGGCACACCTAGGCTCACTCGCGGCCTTCACCTCAAATGGAGGAGTTTGTCTTTGACAGCCACAGACAGCAGCGACTGGTCTGCAGGAACCCGAGCCAGCTTTGGAGGCTCAGGTGCAACTGCTGGGCCTCTTCACAGCCCAGCGCTGCCCCTGCCCAGCCCTGGGGTCTCTTCCACCCACAGGACACCATCTTACCATAAACCACCAGCTTGACTCTGCCGGTCGCAGAGCCCACCTCGTTGGTCACCAGGCACGTGTAGTCCCCACTGTCACTGGTCAAGACAGAGTCGATCGCCAGGGAGCCCTCCTCCAGCACCGAGGCACCTGGCAAGGTGTTCAGGACGTCTGCACCATTCTTGAGCCAAACAATGACTGGTTTCGGCGTCCCTACGTGACAGCAAAGGGGCGGCAGACAGATGAATGCTGCTCCATTCTGGAAGTGGGGGTCCCATGCAGACGTCCCATTTCACACCCAGGCGGAGATGTGCCGGTCACGTATGCCCGTACCCCAATGCTCAGCAGTGGCAGGCCACAAGCATCTCACGGCCGAGCGGATCCAACTGCTCCCATCAGAGCTGCTTGGGGCAGCCCAAACCACTAATTCCTGGCTTTGTGGGCCGGGGACTTCCTCCGCCAACCCTCAGGGGTAGGGACCGGGCGGGTGGCCTTTGCTCTGTGTCTATGAACACGGTAGCATAGCCACAAGGTGGTGCTCCTGGTACAGCAGACACCCCAGCTCCTTCCATCCCTGCGGCGCTGCAGGAAAGCCAGCAGCACCGGCGGTCCCAGGAGTAGCAAGCTAGGCAGCACAGAGCTGAGAGCTGCCTTGGCCCAACCTGCGCGGACCACTGGCACTGTCCAGACGAGTCTCTTGGGTCCCACCCCGTGCTTTCGCCCCTCGCCCGTGCTGCCGTGCGTGCTAGCAGCCCCACGCGCTGCAGGAGCGGGTCTCACCTTGGGCAGGGCAGGGCAGGGTGACATTCTCGTGGACCACTCGCTCCAGCAGGACATCCGCACCGTCTTCCAAGTAGGGCAGCTCTGGAAGGGGCAGAAATGGTACTGAGCGTAAGCTTGCTGCCCTGGCTCGTTCAGCCCCAGTTTTGTCAGGCCCAAGCTCCTTCCTTTATGCTGTCAGACAAGGGGTCACGGTGCAGGGACCCTCTAGAGCAGTGTTTCCCAATCTGTGGTACGGGTACCACCGGTGCTACACATTAAGAGATTTATTATAATGACTTTATATGACAAAAATTTGCTGGTGGTACTTAAGGTTGAACAGAAGAAAAATTGTTGGTGGTGCTTAAGGATGTATTGTTTTAAATTGGCGGTGTGCAATCTGTCCGAGTTTGGGAACTGCTGCTCTAGGGACCAGCATGAGACAAAGAGGTGGCAGGGACGTGAAAGCTGGAAGGTCACAGGTGTTTGGGGTCAGGACTGAGGCACAATCCTGGGGGCAGCTTGGTCTGGGCTTCCCTCTGTGCGGGGAGGAGGCTCTGAGGGCTCACCCCCAATGTGTGGAAGCAGTGCCAGCTGCCACCCACCCTGCTGGCCTAAGGCCAGAGGAGGGCTCAGCATTGGCCCTTCTCAATACACAAGATCATTAAATAATCAGGGCCCATTCACTCTTAAATCTACACTCGGGGACACACCTCTCTCCTCCCAGACCTGCCCCTGAGCCTTTAAACTCAGTGCACCTGAAAAGATGCAAATCCTGCACTACCAGATGTGGTGGGCTCCGTGTCCTGCTTGGTGCCCACTACAATCTCTTGCAGGCTTTGGTGGTAGGATCATCTGACTGTCAAAACAGCAGCCTAACTTGTGAAGGGCCTTCATTCAATCCCCGCTGTCCACCGTCATGGTGAAGGTTATCAATACATTCACCAAGGTGCCAAGACCCTGAGACAGCACTCACCCATCACTTCCACTGTGAACTCAATGGCATCTTCCCCAGCGCCGTTGGCCGCAATGCAGCGGTATCGCCCGGAATCCGAGACCCGCACATCCGCAAATTTGAGCGTCCCGTCGGGTCCCGCCAGGAAATCCCGGTCACCTACCCTCAGGGAACGTCCATCCTTGAACCAACTGAGCGTGGGCACGGGGTCACCATGAGCCACACATGGCAGGTCCAGCGTGCGGCCCGACAGCACCCTCAAAAGCTTGGGGGCCGGGAGGACTCGAGGAGGCACTGGAATAAAAAGGCTTTACGCTAAGAAGAGAGAACAGTAGTGCGAGCAGCCGTCGGCTGTGCCTCAAGTCCTTACATTCATTGACACCTGATCTCTGTGAGGGCACCAGCATCTTTAACACCACTGGCAACACCGAGGAGAAATTTCATACCACAGGTCACTTGATGATTTAGTGGAGAGGCCAGAAAAAGAAGCCAGGAGTCCCAAGCCCTTGTTCTCCGCTCTGAACATTATTAAACGGTTCGGTCAGGAGAGAAATTGGAGCACCCTCAAGACATAAGCCTGGGTCCCATTTGGTGGCAGTCCCTTTTTCTTTATTTCCATGCCACACAGGGATATCTGAGAGCACAGGCATTCTGCATGAAATCAGCATTTTTTCCAAGGCAAAATGTTTGTGCATTGGGCAACCGATGTGTTTTTGGGGACATGCATTCAAGCTGGAAAAGCCAACTTGCAAGAAGCCTCACGCCTCATGGGCTCGGGAGAAGATTCAAATCCTGGGACGAGGGCTTTCAAGCCAAGATACAGTAGTGGATAACTAGCTCTGGGCTTGACCAGGAGCAGCCTCTTCTGGACTCCTCAAGGGACGCCTGTTCCTTATTGGATGTTTATAGTTAGGACGCATCAATGATCCTGCTGTGGAAATGCAATTGTCTCCCCGTCCCTGCTGGCAGGGAGATCCCCTTTGCTAAAATTTTCCACCCCTTCTCAAGAAACTTTTCAGCCCCCGAGATGCATCAGGCAGAGCTCTGCTGATACAGGTACCTTGGACTTCCAGGTGGTAGCTCAGGGAGGCATTCCCAGCTGGGTTTGTAGCAGTGCAAGTATAAAGGCCTTCATCAGTCACCCTGGGCTCAGCCAGCCGGAGGGAGCCTGAAGGGAGGATGCTGTACCTAGATGGAGAGAGGACAGGCCAGCCAGGATGACAGCCTTCAGGAAAACCTTCAAGAGCTAGGAGGACAGGCGTGTTTTTCTCTCTGCCGTTCTCTTTTAGCAGCCAAACGACATAAATAATCACAGGGAGCAGCCTGTCTGGTGGGGGAGGATCCAGAGAAGATAGAGCTGCTCAGAAGCTCAGAACCAGGGGATATTTAATCAGAAAAAACCTCAAGCAGAGGAGCCCTCTATGTACCATCACTGTCTAAGGGTAGCGAGCGACAGCACCAGCAAGACATTGTTTAAAGACCACCATCAGGATGGCCCGCACACAGCTTCTGTCCCAAGGGGCTCAAAACCCAGGATGGTGTGAAGAGGCACAGCTCTTAAACCACTCAGAAAATCACACGCATACATAGACCATGAGCTATCTCCAGCCTGGAGGAGCAACAAACTGGGAACCAGAGCCTTCCCAATCAGGGCTCTTCCCAGTGCATCCCTGCAGACCTCTGCCGTGTCTTACCCCTTGTCCAGGAACAAAGAGGCCCACCCAGTTATAACCTGGTCAGAACCAGCGAGGGAACTCAGCAGTAGTGGCTCTGAAGCCTTCCACAAAGCCCAAGCCTGTAGCATTAAGAGAGAAAATGAAGGCAACTCTGCTAGTATATGGTGCGTGCTAGTGTGCCAGAGACAAGGAGACAGGGCCCTGGGTAGCAAGAAGCTATTTTCTCTGGTAGGAAAGTTTCACGAATGAGGCAGGAGGAAAGTTCCACCCGAGACAGGAGAATGAGACATCGCCGCAGAGCTGCCAGGTCGTTTTGAAGGTCACCCTTGATGGTGGCGGAGTGGTCCACAGAGATCAGCTTTCGCAGCTGGAGCTGACCACACACTTGCCACCAGCTGACCTGGCTTGGTCCAGGCTCCTACAGACATGATATCATCCCAGCCCACATCCGCAAACGCCCCACTGTGGGCTCCCATAAGTGACCCATGCAAATGATGAGAGGCAGCTGTCCCCAGGACTGGGGAAAAGGCTTGTGGGGAACTGAGGGCAATGATGAGATGGGGCAGAAAAGGCAGGGGAAAAGGTCCCTTGGGAGAAGAGGTTAAATCAAGGTGTTTTCCACCATGAAACGGTGACAGTGCAAGTTCCTAGGGCTGCTTTAACATCAGCTACCGCACTCCACCCCAGCAGTGGCTGCATTTCAATAGCAGCTGACATAACATATAGGATGCCAGAGCTAAATCATCTCATTGAAGAAAGTGTAGATACAGCAGGGATGAATCTGTGTAATTAGTATCATTAACTTAATGGGGGGGGGGGGGGGAAACGATGACAGGAGGAACATGAGTCTTAAAAAACGGGGTTTATGCTGTTTGTTTTATGGAGCAGCGAAGAGCAGTACTTGACCTGACAGTGGCAATTCATCACCCTTGGAATTCCTGCCTGCGAAGATTACTTGGTAAGAGAAGATACTACCCAGGGAGATGCAGAGAGGCAGGAGGGAGAGAGGAGGCTAGATGTCTGCCTAGCCATGCAGGAGACGGGACTAAATCAGCCTGGTGCTAGCAGTCCTCTGAACTACCCAAAGCCCAAACAGCATCTCGCAGCCAGCCAGGTAAATAGCCCACAGTTATTCTAGCCTCCGCACAGCCAGTCGGCTGGCAGCTCCCCAGGGCACAGGCCAGAGCAGGAAGCATTTCAGAGGACGTTCCCTTTTTACGAAACTCGTCGGCCCTGCATTTTTCTTTACATTGAACTTTCTCTCTGACCCTCCAACCTCTCCTCCTACGCCCCCCAGACCACGCCATCTCCTCCCCCTGGAGAAAGGCAACTGTCCATGTGGAGATTCCCCAACATACATGTAATAACGTGGCTGTCAGCTGGATAAAAAAATCATTTCAGTATTATCAAAGTCGGCCCCAGCTACAAAGCTGGGAACCAGGACGTTGGTTTGGCCCAGTATAAAAATTCAGGCCAGCTGCAAAGCTGGGAAGGGAAACCAGAATAAAGGACTGGGAAACGCGTGGGGGTGAGGGTGCGCGTGAGGAATGCAGGGCTCAGGCTCGCTGACGCCTGCACAGAGGATGCCATGGGGGCTGCAGGGCTCTGCTCGCCAGCCAGGCACCAACACTGACTGCCTTTGGAGGAAAAGCATGGCCCAGGGGGCTAGCTCAGCACTCACGAGACCTTGATTCACATCTTGCCTCTGCTACCAATTCCCTCCCCTTGTGCTGCAGGTCTCCATCTGTGCAATGGGACTAATAGCACAGCTCACCCTCCCAGAAGGGCTGTGAAGGTAGAGGCATTAAAGCCTGTTGGGTACTACAGTCTTGGGCTCACCTAAGTACCTAAGGCAAAAGACACCATGGGTGCCTGCATCCTCCTTTCTCCCCTGCATGGCTGCTCCTTGACCGCCATGCGCCTTGCAGCTAGGTGAGCTCAGACATTTCCGTCCTTAAATAAATTCCAAACAGGAATCCAAATCCTCCTTCTGCTTATTCCAAAGGAGCTGGGCCCACACACCCAGGCCTCTACTTGGTCCAAAGCTATTGCCAAGAGAAAAAAACCCTGGCCTGGCTTTTTCGCAACTGAGGTCGACACACGCCCAGCTCATTTTTTATTTTCCGAAGCAGAACCAGGTCAGCAAACGGGCAGAGGACATGGTGTCATGGAAGTCAACAGGAGCTCTAGCTTGGGGCTCATCTGCCCCAGTGGGACCCTGAGGCTGGCGCTGCCCTCTGGGTAACCCCCTACAAATGGTGCCCACAGTGCTCATCTGCATGTTTAGTCTTCACAGTGACAGGTCCCAAACTAGGGCCGGTGACCCTATGGGGCAGGGGAAGAATCAAGGCAGGTAGGAGTCGGGGTATGAGCCTGTAGACGGTCCACAGTTCCCTGAGCCAGTTACCCCTGGCCCTGCAATGACCAGGAGTCACAATGTCCCCTGTCTCACAGTAACCATCTCTGCACTCGCCCTTAGCCCACAGCAAATAGCAAAACCTGGGCAACATAAAATTCAGGGATCCTCCGCCACTTGTTCAGCAAAGGAACAGCTACTAAGGGGCAGCTGGGTGATGGTAAGGCTCCAGTCTCTGTTATCTGTGGGTGCGTGGTAACTGCGTGCTCAGGACTTTACAAAGTTATCCGGGCTTGACCAGACAAGGGCCTATGGAAGATGGCTGGGAACCACAGCCGGGGAGAGCACATTTCCCCTCTGTGCTGTGACAGAGCCAAGCGGATAAACAGAAGAAAAACAGCACCAAGGAACAGGAGTGACCTAGACAGTGCACAAAGGAGGCTTTCCAAGGCCACTTGGCCAGAAGGCAACCACGCATTAATTCACTCCCAACAGAGAGCCATAAAATATGTTTAGCACAGATGAGGCACACCATAGACCTGTCTCCATGACACTGCTTAGCATCAGCAAAAGGCGCTTTCGCAGGCTATTGGCATGCCTCCTCCTCTCCCGCCGAGGTGGGGTTTGCTGCATTCAGAACACATCACTCAACGTCTTTCCAAATCTTGTCTTACTCCAGAAATATTCTTGGCTTTTTCTTTTGTTTCCTACCTTAACAAGTGACCAAGACAGCCAAGAATGCACGGAAAGCCAGATGTGCTGGGGACGGGGGAGCAGGACATGAAAGGCCCACCCCTCCCCCACTACACCCAAGCTTGCAAACTAAGCCCCCATATGCATGGGGGGCAGAGGGGGATGCATGCTTTGGTTTGAGAGCAGATGTTCCTTCCTGACAGCTGTTTGCATGAAGGGCTGATGGGGATGAAGCTAAGCGCTCACTCTGATCTCTTTCAAGGGTCCTGCCAGCGGCTGATATCATTCTGGTGCGTTTCATTGTGCTGGGGTAGAGGCTTCCCCGGAGAGGTGCAGTTAATCACAGCTGCCAGCAAGGAAAGCCATTCCTTGTGCACAGAACTGGGGCTGGCGGGACCTTCCCATTCGCAGCGTCCTGCGTCACTGGTCCGAGCCAGCTGCTGCAGTTCTGGGCCTTCGACCAGATACGCATGGGTCTCCAGCGTTCTGCGAACACTGAGTAATGTCTGTTGTCCACCCTGGTGCAAGAGGGACCCTCATCCTGATTTTACAGATAGGGAAACTGAGGCACATCCAGGGGAAATGACTTGCCCAATGCCATACTGTGGGTCAAAGCCTGGGGTGAAAGCATTGCCACAACTCCTACTTCTCCAGCTCTGAACACAAGACATACCCGCTCCCATGAAACACTTATGAATGATCAGTTAGACCTGATCCCCTCACAGACCAGGAAGGCAACTCAAGCACTAGGAAAGGGTCTACTGAAAGGGCCTGCTACACTTCATGTTCTTCCAGGGCAATAGTATATGAGCAAACCCACCCCAAGTATAGCTCCACTGCAATCAGGCTCACACCAAGGGCTGGACATGGCTCATCTCGTGGAAGCTACATCATGTCCTATGGAGCAGGGCTACCCACAATAAGCCACAACTACGCTGGACTCCCCTCGCTCTCCACCTTCCAAAGCAGCGTGGAGCCAGCTCCTTACCTCGCTGTGAGGAGAGGCAGTGGCCGGGATCCCTGCGTCCACATGACCAGCGGTGGGGGATACCCTTGAACTTCACACGGCAGTGTCATCTCCTGCCCAACCACGGCTAGTTCTCTTACTGGCCCGGTTGACTCCTGGGATCGGTTAATGCCAATACTGGGCTTGGCTAAACAGGCAGGATGGAGAGAGGAAAAGGAGATGGGGGTCACCGAGCTGGGAAGCTCTTGGCTTCTTCCCCAGCTCAGTTCATTCAGCACCAGCACAAGGTGGACATTCAAGGAGTTGCTTCTTTACAGCCCTACCCAGCAGCGTGCTCTAAGCAAGCATCCCCCACATTATTTCTGCTATTGCTGCAGCCCTAACCAAGATCAGGCCCCCACTTTACTAGCTGTAAGCAACAGCTGCAGCCATGCAGAATTCACACAGGTCATAAAGGCACCCAGCCTCTCGAATCCTGGCCCCATGCCTTCCCCACTGGGCTACACTGTCCCAGCTAGACTCTTCCTAAACAAAGTAGCAGGAGTCCCAGGCTGCAGCATCGCCCCTATGGATAGACCAGGTTTGCACTTGGCTCCTTAGAACAGCTCAGAAGCCAGTGGGGAAGGGAAGGGGACACCCATTACACACGAGGGGTCTGACTCCTGTTGTCCAGGAGTAAGAGGGCTTGGGAAAAGGGTGAGACCAGAGACAAATCTCCCTATTCCTATCAGCTTTCCTGGAGATTGTTGATGTCCTGGCATCCCTTCTGCCCCCAGCCTTCTGCTGATAGCAAAGCAAGTGGCCCGCCATCCGGAGGGGTTTTCACGCAGCCGTAAGACTCACTATTGACAGATAGCTGGACTTCCTGGCTGGAGGAGCCCACCAGGTTGGTTGCTGTGCAGATGTAGACCCCCGAGTCCCCGGCAGAGGGCAGTGAGATGAGGAGGCTTCCGTCGTGGCCGACACGGTGGTGGGGGCTCTGGGAGGAGATGGACTCCATTTCCTTTGGAATAAAAGCAGAATCAAGCAACTAGGAATCCCCAGGTGGAGATGCTGAGCCGGGGGGGATGCAAGGGAGAAGTTGCTTTCCATCCTTCTCTTTGCTGATTTCTTCCCAAGCAGCTGGTACTGCAATACCTGGGTGCCCCAACGCCCAAGGAGTCAGGCATATGCATCTTACCGGGTTAGTCTATAAAGGTGCATATCTATCCTGTCTCCTGACTCCCAGCCAACCTCTCTGGCTTTTGGCTACCCTGGAAAACTACACTGAGCTCCAACGTGACTCAGCACACAGTGGGGACCCGTGGGTAATCCCCACCAGTGTTGCACATGCAAGCCCCTCTCCGCACAAAGCAGTTAGCATCACATGAGCTAACATGAGGCAGCCCACCCATGGTCTGACAGTGCTACGCCATCTCCCAGCGAAGGCAAGACCCTGATTGCAGCAAGAGGGCTCGGAGTCCTGCATAAAATTTACCTGCAAGACAGAGACAGCTTTTCCGTGCTCCCCTTGCCTTTGACAGCAGACCCCCTCCAACATACCTTTGTCCAGACAACGGTGGGACTGGGAACACCGCTGGAATTGCACTGCAGAGTAACAGCCACTCCTTCATTGGTGGTATAGAAGGCTGGACCAGGCTCAATGCTGGGGGGCACTGTGGGCAACAGAAGCACCTGTCTCATTGCTTGATACTTCCTGAAGCAGGGGTGAGGGGCCACATGCTGAACACAGCCTGGGTCCTGAGCTTCCAGGGCTCTTCCAAAAAATCTGGCCAGAAGTGCCAAAGTGCCACCCTCTGCTCTTGGGAGCTGCAGCCCCAAGGCCTGGTTGAAAAGCCCAGCCTGCTCTTTCTGCAGTTTTTAGCTTCCTGGGGCTGCAGCTGGCAGGTTTAAAGTGTGGGTCTGCAGCCTGTCTGGATGGCATGCATCCTGAACAGCACACATCCTGAACTGAATTTCCCTTGTCCAGACTGGTTAAGCCACCCCAAGGCTGCCAGGCAGCAGAAACGCTCCTCTCCTACTCTGTAATCAACACATTGTTCTGGGGACTGGCACCTCTAGGGAAACCCAGCTTCATCGGAGCATCATTTTCCTGCTTGGAGACAGAGGAACTGCTCCTCCAGCTTGGTGCAAACCCCTACCTGATCCCAAAGGCACAGAGGCCACCAGCTGCCCCGTGCTTGCCCACATGCACAACCTCCACAGCTGCATCGGTATCACGGCAGCCCTGGGAGCAATGCTTCACCCCAGACTGAAACCACTCACCGCGGACGCTGAGAGACACGTTCTGACGGTAGGACCCCACAGCGTTCGTGACCTCACAGGTGTATTTCCCAGAGTCCTCCTGGGAAACCTGGTCTATGTGGAAGCTACCGTCTGTGCGCACAGACCAGGGGCTGCTCAGAGTTACCTGCAAGAGGACAGAAACCTCACCTCAGGGTGGGCCGTCAGTGTGGCAAGCATCACCCACCTCCTCTTCCGCATGGGAAAATACCTCTGGCCAGATCTTCCCTACGTGGTGAACACTGGTGTCACTCTGGCAGTATCAGCAGAGCCGGGCAATTTGCACCAGCTCCTAATGACACTGGAGGGAGTGCAGAGAAGAGTGGGATCATTAACAGGAAGGATCAGGGAAATGGGACAAGGGGTGGGGTTTGGGGCAGTGATGATGAAGAGCAACATCCCAGCAGCTCCACAGCTCAGTGCCTGCCACGGAGGAGGGAGGGGAGCTACTTAGTGCCAGAGAGGGGCAGAACAAGTAGCGGGGGCATGCAGTTAAGAAAGGGAAAGCAAAGGCTGAATGTCAGGGGTATCTGATGCTGCACGTTCTCTCAGCCAAGGGGAGTGCTCACAGCTGGGGAAGGCCTGGGTAATCTTATAGCCCTTCCCTGCCTTTCCCTTGGAGCATGCAGTTGTAACAGAGATCATAGAAAGATAGAAAATGCAGGTTAGCAGGGACCTCAGGAGGTCACATCCGGTCTAAACCCCTGCTCAAAGCAGGACCATCTCCCACTAGATCATCTCAGCCAAGACTCTGTCTATACAGGTCTTAAAAACCTCCAAGAATGGAGAGTCCACAACCTCTCTGGGTAACCTGTTCCAGTGCTTCACTGCCCACCTACTGAGAAAGCCTTTCTTAATATCTAACCTAAACTTCCCGTGCGACACTGCTCCTTGTTCTGTCATCTGCCACCCCTGAGAGCTGTTCAGGTAGCTGAAGGCTGCATACTGGAAGACTGAATAGCAGATCACACTGACATGACACCTGCTGCGCGGCCAGCGGTGTCAACCCACATCACCTCCAGCACACAGGGACTGTGCTGCTCTTTGGGTTACTCAGCTTTGTTCCCTCTCCCTGCCCCAACCCAGGCAATTCAGATGGAGAAGACCAAGGACTCACAGGCTGCCCGTCTTTTAGCCACTGGCGGTCGGGAAGAGGCTTCCCAGCAAGGATCACACATGGCAGTGAGACGGGGTGACCTTCCAGGGCATGGATCACAGGGGAACCTACTGCTATTTCAGGAGCAACTAAAGAAAGGGAAAG
>NW_005842102.1:1595723-1621086 GCF_000455745.1 Alligator sinensis | reverse complement strand
GGGAAAGAGAGAAAAGGCAACATTACCTGGGGACAAACCGGCTGGAAAAACTCAAGGGAATGGTTCACCTGCTCCTTAGCCTGTTTGATAAATTAATCTCCATAACGAGGACTCTTCCAGATTCCCAGCTCCGACAAACCAGCACCAAGTCCTTGCTCACATCAGACCCACTGCTCACTGCCAGGAGGAACTGTGGCTGTGTGCACGTGTACAAGTGCATGAATGACCTGGTCATCCCTATGCTAAACTACTGATCTCAGTTATGTGTGGTACCCCCTCCCCACTCCCCTCACCCAGGGGCTGCAGCCTTCAATTCCTCAGCACAAGGCATGCCTAAATCCTGCTACCGTGAAGTATAATGGCTCTGTATCTGCAGTCGTGCCCCACTTAGCTAAAGCCAGCCTCCTGCCTCCTTAAAACTAAAGGCATCATTATGTTAGCTCAAGAAACAGAGCCTTATCTTCTTGGGTACTGAAGGTCCCAGTTTGATGCCTGCTTAGAGGAGAAGCATCAGTGCATGCTGACAGAGCTTACTGTATCACCTTACAGGTAGACATGGGCCAGAACCATGAAGTCTAGATCTCAGTCTTACCCCTTCCCCTCCTCAAGAGCCCCAATTTGGGGATCTGGTTCAGCCCAAAGCTGAGAGGGATTGACATCCACCTTCCCCATGTGTTTAGGCTTTGTGGCTCAAGCTCATCCTTTAACAGAATGAGCCCAAAGATCAAAGCACATCAAGGGTTAACCCCCATCTCAGGGGGGGACTTCTGCAATACGTAGCTCAGGAAGTCCAGGTAGCTAATGGTGGAGAAAGAATTGCCCCCAGGGCATGATGGTGTTCCCGGCAATACAGAAATTGCCCCACAGAATCATGGCCTGTGCCCCAAATCCCAGTTTGTCTCAGCGAAGTCACAAGACAGACGCTCATTAATACACCCAACAAGAGAAAAAGAATATAAACCGTGTCCAGTGACTGTGAGCTTGACCTCAGCTTGGATCTTCCCAAATGCATTCTCTGCTTCGCAGACGTAGGTGGCCTGGTCATCCAGAGATGCACCTGAGGCAAACCAAAAGGAAAGCGCTGAGCAGGGCAGCATACAGGGGCTCAGCCAGGAGGTCTGGGGCATAGGTGAAAACAATTCTGGCTCGCCTTGTGTTGTCATTCACATCTGTCCAAGGCAGGGCAAAGTACCTTTACCTGCTACCAGCCCAAGCCCGTGATATCTTGCACTCTCTTTGCATGAGATGTGCAAGGCAGGAGAAATTCAGAACCAGTAGCTGGCAAATACAAGCCAGGCCAAAGCTGGCTACAACAGAGTACAAGCCAAGGTGCTTGGGGTCACTGTATTCATATGCAATTATTAAAATGGTATAAAATGTAAATAGATAAGAACAGGCCAAACCATCAGCACTAAGAAATACGTGCCTGTGTGCTCCGGCTAAATACACGTGTGATGCCTGTATAAGAAGCACTCCTGCACTGGCAGACACATGGATACACATGCAGAAATGGTGCCCATGGGTCCCGTTTCTCTTACTTTCCATAAAGAGCCCATCCAGACCCAAGCGGCTGGAACTGTGGAGCTGACCGAGCTGGGCAGCAATCGGTTTCCCGTCCCGTCTGGACCACGTAACCCGGGGAGGAGGACGTCCTTCAGCACGACATGGCAGAGTAACGCTCATCCCCATCTCAGCAGACACATCCCCTGGGCGTTCAGAAAACCAAGGGGCAGCTAAAGAGAAAGCAGAAAGCAGCTGAGAGTCTTGGGGTCAGTGCTGATGCTGAGGAAAAATCGAGCAACCTTGGATCTCCTCTGCACCATGAATCTCCTTCCTGATCCAATTCACACCCCACCCCAAGGCAAGCATTGCACTGACCTGTTCGCCTGGGTAGGGTACAAAGAAGGGCTTTCCGCCCCAAGCACTCAAAGCTCCTGAGTCAGGCCCTCCTGGCTTTCCCTTGACTTTGGTGGGCTCTGCAAAGTCCCTCTCCTCCACAGAGGCAGGCTGTGATGATTTGGGGTGCAGATGCTCACCACATGCCAGAGAGAGATGTTGCTTGCTGTTCCCTCAGTGCCACTCAGTGGCCAGGTTTCCAATATGCCCTCTCAAATGGGTCAGTGCCCAACAAGATGCCCCAGTCACCTGGTACCACGCCTGCGGGAGCTATGCTCACGGGATATTTGCTCATGCCAGCCTGTGGGCCCACATCTGAGAATTTCGCTCACAGCTTGGGCCAGGCGATGCTCTCTGTTCAGCCCTGTGTCCACCCAGCACTTGGGCAGTGGCCTATGCTGCAACAGGCAAAACACTCAGGATGCAGTGCCAAGACCACGGTACCCAATTGTCCCTTTTGCTTCTCACACGGAGCAGAACAGCGTCAGGCCCAGGCCACGTGCTCTTCCCTCGAGCTCTGGTTCAACGTCTAATGGTACAAGATCCCCCACCTCCTGCCTGTAATCCCGAGCCTAACACCATGCCACAGAGCCTGCACTTCAGAAAGAGTAGCCGTGCATGGGATCCGACTGCCTCTGACACCAGGGCAGCGCCAGCATCAGACAGCAGGCAGCCCGCTCCTTTCCCTCGTCGGGCTGGGTGAAACCTGGGAACCGTGGTGCTCTGCAGCCCTACAAGGCGCTTTGATCTCGATTGGATCAGCACGTGGGAAACAGCCGGCGGGGTGGGGGTGGTCCGACAGAGCCCCCCCGCCAAACCGCCCACACACACACACCGCACACCCAGCATCTGTCACGTCGGAGGAGACAGCAAGGGCCGGCCAGTGCACAAGGCAAGGGGGAGTCTCCGTTTAATGTTTTATTTGGGCTGCTCCTCTCCAAGCAACGCCTGGCTGCTTTGGGCCTCTGCTCCTGGTCCAACACGTGCATGTGCACACAGACATTTTAGAGCCCCCCCTCAGGGACCTCCTCCAGCCACAAATGATAATCCACAGCTGCTGGGCTACTCACCCGCCCCCGATTCCTGGCGCACCCCAAAGAGCAGGGAGGCAGGATCTATCAGTGTCAATATGGGCTGAGGTCCAACGGCGACTTCAGCCCACTTAAGCATCCCTCTCTCCCCCCACAGGCCGGCAGGTGCCAGCAGACTGCGCCGGCAGTTTGCAAAGGGCTCGCCTGCATGACCACTGTAGCCAGACTGGACCCAGTTCGACCATAAGTTTGCACTGTGCCATAATGGGCTCAGGAGGCTGTGGTAACATAGCTAAGTCCCCTGCTTGGGATACAGTCATAGCAAAGAAAAGGCTCGAGTCGCCCAGGCCAAAGCCCCTCTGGGTGATGGAGGGGCCATTATAGCAGGACCCAGAGGGCAGCCCCCATCCAGGCCTCAGCTGCAATGTGTGGAGGCTGCAAACATCACAGCCAAAGAGTGTTTACAGAGATGGGGGTGGCAGGTGGGGGCCAAATCCTCAGGTAGCCCCAGGGCAGGGCCCTTGGCCACAAGGGTTGACGACCAAGCCATCTCCTACAGCCCTCAGCAAGACACTGAACTCCTTAAAGCCTCAAAACAAGCAGAGCCAGAGTGGCACGGCCCCAGAACAGCCCCTGGGGAAGCAGCTGATGGGGGCTTTCCTTTCCCTCCCAACGTGGACTCGTGGGAAGCTGCCAGCCAGTGGTGAGGAAGAGCAGCATTGCCAGCTGGTTGGTATGAGCTGCTCCATGGTGCAGGCATGGCGCCCTGTTCAGCTCAGCAGGACCTGATGCCAATGTGAGGCAGGCCAGCTGGCAGCGGGGAGGATGGCACTCCCAGATAGCAAGCAGAAAGGGCTCCATCGGTATAGGCAGGACTTACCCTCTCACAGGGAACTCACAGGGTAATACCCCTCCAGAGCTGGCATCCCCCAGGCTGTGAATGCTTTCTCTGGGCCTCAGCCCATTTTCTCACCAGCTCTGGCTAAGCCTCCCAGCTCCTATCCCCTGCATGCCAGACCATGAGAACGGCCAAGAGCCAGCTGCCCACACCGGCAGGCTGATGGCACAGCCAACAGCACCCAGCACCCAGGATGGTGTGGGGCTGGCAAGGACCTGGTGCCTGAAGAAATCCCCTCCGCGACCCACACGGACCACAGCTGCTCAGCCCTGGGCCTGCAGGAATGGGCGGTGAGGGGGCTGTCTTGTTTCGAGATGGTTCAGCTTCCTCATTCCCCAGGAGAAAGGCCAGGCTGGGGCTGGCGCCAGCTGCAGCCCACACCATAACATATGTGGTGAGTGATGCCTCCCCAAGAAGGGAGCGTGGGCTCAGCCAGACCCCACCTGCGCTCCCCAGGGGCTGCGGGGCTAAGGTCTGGGGGGACAAGCGCAGCGTTTGCAGTAGACAAGTCCCAGCTTCTAATCCCAGTTTGGCCACCTCCCAAGCAGCTCGGAGCCGGACTGCGCCTGGGTGTGTCCCTTCACTAACAACATTCATTCAGGAGCACAGAGAGGCCAGACCACTGCTATTGCTCGGAGAGCTTGTAACCAGCCCCTCCACTCAGCGACAGCAGGCTGCTAGACAGGATCTCTCATCTATGCCTCCCCTTTGCATGCAGTTCAGCACAGATGCTCCAATACAGTTGCACAAGCCATGCTCAGGGCTCAGTCCCACAGGGCTGCTGGCATCTGAAGGACACTGTCTTCCAGGTCTTTCTAGCAGATGCACAAGCCTGCCATGAGCTGTGCTGTGCTGGGCTGCTCCCAGTGCAGTTAGACCCCATTGCAGGAGGCAGGGGGCTGCAGGCTGCACAAGCCCCACAAGCTCTGGGGAAGGCAGAGCCCCTCTTGTGCAGCCTGCTGGGCTGGGGTATCACAGGTCTTTGATAGCAAGGGCAGCGCTGTTGCAGCAACAGAGAAGGGGCCAGCTCCTGGCAATCAGCAGAGCTGGATGCAGCCAAAAGGAAGGAGGGCTGCAGATGACAGGAGGTCAATGCCCATCAGCAGCGTCTCACACCAGCTGTGCCTCTGAACAAACACCTTCCTTCTCTACTGCAGATCCTACCTGACCAGCCAGCAGACTACGGACACCTCTCACCAGGCCGTCTGTCTGTCTGCTGGATCCGTGCCTTTCCCTGCGACTCAGTCCCATACTCGGTTTCCCCTACACCAGTCCTAGAATTTGTTTTTTTAATATCTTCAGCTTCACACGCTGTGACCAAAGCAGACCCTGCCTCCCATCCTCAGCACACCCAGTGTTTGCCAGCCTGCTTCCCTTCTCTAAGCAGGGATGGAGAAGACTCCCTGGACCATTGCTGCTAATTAACCGTGAATGCTAATTAATCTGTGCACTAGAGAGGTCAGCCCACACCCTGGCCTTTTCCCTGGAGGAGCAGTTGCAGCTGGTCTCCCCAGCCTCCCCTGCAGTTCCATATTTCTTCATCTTCTGCCCTCAGGTGTCAGGCATTAATCATCCCGCGGTTTCACAACTCTTCACTGTTCCCAGCTAGACCCTCCACTAGGCAGCATGGTGCTGGGCTGCAGCATTTTCACCCAGCTATGGCTGGAGTTCAGTGCTGTAGGAGCAAAGGGGCCATGCTTGTATCATGCATCGAGAAGTGAAATCCATCTTCAAGTGCACCCTCTAAAACCCCCAGATTTCAAGAGGCTACAAAGCTGAGGACAGGATGGAAGCTCAGTCTGCAAAGACGTATACCATGAACCTCAGTTGTGAGCCATGGCTGTGGGGGAAGCCGGGGGGCAGAGACTCCCCATAATACCTGAGGCAAAATCAGTGACCCTGGGCGAACAGACCGTTCCTGTCTAACCTCCCACGCAGCCTTTCACAGGAATACCGCGCTCGCCACGCTGTTAAGTCATTTGCCTTTAAGGGCCTGAAGAAGCCGAAGGCTCGTGGGGAAAGACTCACCTCCAACTTCCAGTATGATGGCATCAAAGGACACCCCCTCCTCGCTGATGGCTTCGCAGACATACTCCCCCGCATCACCTTCCCGGACCGCCTGCAGCTGCAGGATGCCACGCTGGGTGCCCGGCAGGGAAGATGCCACCTCTTGCTCCCCTGCAAGAGGGAATATGCTGCAGGTCATGTCTGTACCCGTCACAGCCAGAAGCCCCTTCGTGCTCCTCCTGATGCCGGAAGCAAGCATGGCTGTGGCGAGCCATGGGCAAGCCTTCAAAAGGCAGGAGGGTGGGTGCGCTCAGATCCTGAACCAAGGCTTCCTCAGGCCCCTTCTGCCCGTAGAGCAGAGGCAGGAATCTCTCCACAAGGTCCTCCCCCAAGACTCCCTGTCATTGCCAACACGGAAAGCTCAGGTGGGCAAACTCTTGCAAAGCCAGCTGCCTCTCCTGGGGTCCAGGAGTGAGGCGAGGCTGAGACATACTCATTGCCTGAGCGGAGCGGGGAGGGAGAACGTGTCTGTGTTACCAAGCCTTGCACGGGTAACGAAGGTCCATGCCAGCCATACCTTTGTACCAGATGATCTGGGGCGGGGGTACCCCCGAAACATGGCACTCCAGTATCGCATCTTCTCCCAGCAGGGCATGGACGACTGGTGTCACCGCAGTGATGTGGGGCGATTCTGTATCCACAGCACAAAACAAGAAAAGAAAAAGCTCTGAGTCACTTCTAGGTTAGAGCATAGCTTGTGTGGATGCCACAGGCAAGCATGAGACATCCCAGCGCCCATCACAACCCAGGAAGAGGGACACGGCTGGAGATGGTGAGAAAGCCCAGAGCCCGCTAAGGGCCCCCAGTTCATCGGCTTGTGGCTAAACTATTAAGCAGGCGTGCGCTGCAATAATCCACTCCCTTGGTAGGCTGGAGGGAGTTTTGAAAGTGAGAGTCTGATAACAAGGGTAGACTTTAACCCCCTGAACCTGGGAAGAGCCACAAAGCACAGCAGCGCAAGGAAAATCCCCCCAAGCACGTCAGTAGTGATACAAAGCTCATTGCCTTCACTTGACTCTGGCTTTGCAGGATGTCTGTAGCACAGTGACCCCAAGGCCAGTGGTCCTATTACTATCCTCCGCAGAGGGCCCTATTGCCTGGTGTCAAGAACATCAAGGCCTTGGTCCAAGATCAAGCTTCCTAGGTACTGTTATGATAGACATAGTAAGTACTAGATATCATGATCGTCCTGTGCAAGGGCCTGACCCAGGACATGCTGAGGTCCTGGTCTGGGGCAGCCTGGGGGAGTGGGTACCTGCATACACCAAAACAGCTGTTTGCTCATCCCATCCAATTCGACTGGCAGCATAGCAGCTATAGTTCCCAGCATCCCCTCGGACAGCATCCTTGATTGTCAGGGTGCTCTGAGCATCTATATGGAACCTGGATGAAGAAAGAAGAAAGCTGGGAAACACAGATTTGTCCCAAAGCAATGCTCAAGAAAACATGATGAAGCACAGGGACAGAAGCATGACTGGCTTTAAATGTGTCCTTAACACCTGTCCTAAAAAGGCAGCTGTCTCGCAGCCCGGGAGCCAAGCTATTGAGAGGGTTACCTGCCACCTGTTACCAGTGCTCTGCCCCACCGTCTCCAGGAGGTCCAGGGTGCCGGGTACCCCAGTGCTGTGCAGTCGATCCTCACCTCATCGCCCCAGGTGAACTGCTGCAAGCTGGGGTCCACCCTCACACGGGGTGGCTCTAAACGGAGACATGCACAAGGGATCACGTATCAGCCTGTCAAGCTTCCAGCCTCAGAGCCCCAACCTCTGCCTCTCCCCCTCCTGTTTCCACGGGGTGGGAACACAATGCAAAACAATGGCATAGAAAGCAAAGGAGCAGAGAGCAGTCATCCTTGGCTGCTGAAGTGGAGATGTCCCTCAGGACAGGACAGACAATACAGGGCCAGAGGAATGAGTGACCAGGGCACCCAATGCTGCCCTCTCCTGCTGCTAAGTGAGGAGACTAGGCTGATGCATGGCCCAAGGACCCTGCGCAGGAAGCAGGGGCTCCCCAGAGGCTGCTTGCTCTGCTAGAGCATCAGGCCAGGCTCGATCTCAGCAACCACAGACCCAACAACTACTGAAGACATTGACCCTGGCACCACTTCCACCCACTTAGGGGACAGCACAGCCCCTTGCAAGCAGCTCCCTGGGGGCAAGGTGCTGTCTAGGATCCCTGATGCTTGGCAGCATGCCCTGGAGGAGCCATGGGGCCTCCCACGAGATCAGAGTCATAGTGAATCTGGATCCTAACCGGTGACCGACAACAGCCCAGGACGCAAGGCTCAGACACAGCGCAAAGACGGGGCTGCTTACCTTGCACCACGAGCCAGATGGAAGCGTTTGCTGTCCCATGCTCATTGCTCACCAGACACTCGTACCGGCCACTGTCACCCAGATGGACACTGTTGATTTCCAGTGAGAGGTTCCCCAGCACCCACACCCGGCTCTCATCCGCCTGCAGCAGCTGCCCATCCCGGTGCCAGGTCAGGTTATAAACATCCCCTCCCAAGACCAGGCACGACATGATCACTCCTGCGCCCGGCACTGCTGTGATGTTCCCCGGGGGCAGCAGACGTGGAGGCGGCTCTGCAGGGGGGAAGCCAAACATGGGGGTCAAACCACCGCCAACCTGAGCTGAGTCGCTACCAGACACTGTCCCCGAGAACTGTCCAACTCCCAAACACTGAGCTTTGGGCATTAAATAGAAGCAATGCATGGGTGCAGAGACCTCAGGGCTGCCTGCTGCCCTGGAGACTGATGTGCGATTGCATACGGATCCAAATGTGCCCCGCGCCCTCCAGGACTGACCTGTGACAGACACAAAGGTCCGAGCTCGCGTGGCCCCGACCTTGCTGGTGGCAGTGCACTCATAAAAGCCTTCATCGCTTTGGGAAGTCACGGGGATCTCCCAGCTGCTGTTCCCAGAGCTCCTGGAGGACACAAAGGGAACAAGAACCCCTGTGAGACTGGACAAGAGCTCCAGGGGCTTTGCTGGGCTCTTCCCGTCAGGCACGAGCCAAGGTTTCTCACTGTGGCTTTTTGTCATTCCAAGTGTCTCAGTGTTGTGTGGTCCAGCACCCCCTGAACTTCAGGACCTTGCCAGGTGTCTCCCTGGAGACTCCCAAAGCAAAGAAATCACTAGTTGCTCTTCAAACTCTTGTCCACCCAAGGGCTCTTTTTGAAGTCTCTCCCCAGCGGATCTACCAATGAAAGCAGTGACAGGAGCACCAGGACATGTGCACTGTCTAGACCTGCTCAGAGCTGGGCCAGAAGACCCCACTGCTGCCTCTCTGCACCAGCACTTGTCCCTCTAGATGCTGTCACCCTGCAGCCATTGGAGACACTAAGCAGCACTCTCTTGCCCCTGTGCACCAAGCACATCATGTTAGCAGAGACCCAGGCTGGAGGTTTGGGGTCTCGCACGTAGAAATGCTGCAGCCAAGCAGATGAGGAACTCATCACTTAATACACTGAAGCCAGTTCCTTTCAAACAGCTCTGGGCAGTATAACCATCTCAAACTGGCAGCCAGTACAAAGGCGACACACGCTGACTCTGCAGTGATGGCAGCTGACAACAAGCAGGCCTCGGTGGAAATCCAAAGTGGAAGGAAGTTGTCTTCCTACGTCCCTGAGCAACCCCTGTTCTTTGCCATCCATTGACAGCACACAGGTTTGACCAGCAGAGCCTCAAAGACAGCTGCATCCCAGTAACTGTAAGTGTCCAGACTGCTGCTGGAGGTCAGCAGGACCCCAGAGCAGAGCAGAAAGCAGCCCAGCCAGCTCCACTTGATGCAGATGAACACGTGTGGGAAAAGCCAGGGCATAGCCAGCAGCCTACCCAGGTGGAAACCTAATTCCAGAGCCAGGTAGTGTTGGACCTACCAGAGGAGCACACAAGGATGCACAGCATAGTCCTATACCACGGCACAAATAACTTCCTGTCCCCCTGATCACTTTGCCCTGGAGCACAAGGATTATCATCCTGGCTCATGTAGCTGCAGGTCCTATTCCTATCTGTATGCGACTGATCTGCGTTTGGGGAAATCAACTTACTGTGGCAACAGAGCCAGAAACTCACCTGAGAAGCCGCTCTTTGCCCAGCTTCTTCCCACCCCGACTGAGCTGCAGTCGGAAAGGGAGCTCACTCTGGGCAGAGCAGGTGATCAGCAGAGGCTCCTGATTGTACGCTTGGATTTTTCCAGGCATGTTCACTTTGGGTAGACCTGAAGGGGTGGGAGCACGGTGCGTCAGAGAAGCAGTTCTCATAAACAGAACAAGAATTGCGGGTCCCCGCAGTATGTTATTCATGCACTAGACGTTTCTGTGGGATGTAGAGCGGACATAGCGACTCACCTGGGACCACGCTGGTGTAGGCAACTCCAGAGAGACGCTGCAGTGGGTGTCCCTCTGAATCTTCCCCCTTCACTTGCAGCAAGAAGCTCCCAGCAGGAGCCTGGAATGGGGGTCCCACCCAGAGCTGGCCAGAGGAGCCATTGGACAAACGCCATGTGGGCAGGGACAAGAGGGGCTGGCCAGAGGTGTTACGCAGCTCAACAGCCTTCAGATGCCCCGGGGGCTTGAGGCCGCTGCAGTTAACCATCATGGAGATCGGAAGTCCTGCAGGGACATGGCAGACAGGGAAGGGCAAGGAAAGACAACACATCCCGGTGAATCGCTGCAAGCAATCCTCTTCCACACTCGCACCACCACAATCGCCCACACCTTTCAGCAATGAGACAGCTGGCCTGCTGTGACCATGGTCCTGTCACCGATCCTGTCTTACTGTCACCCTCCGCTCCACATCAGTCTGTCTGTACCCACTTGCTGTCTCTCCTCTTATTGTCCTGAAAGCTCCTCAGGCACGGACTATATTTGTTCGGTGGCTGTGCAGCACCTAGCACACTGACACCGAACTGTCTGCACAGCACCTAGAGCACGGCAGCACCTACTGCACTGCACTGCCAGTCTATTAGGGCAGTACTTGCCACAAAGAGAAGCTGCCCTGTGATTGGGGTCTGCAAGTATAAATAATGGACAATGTCTACCGGCCCCGGCAGGCTGCAAGCTCTACAGAAGGTTGCTCTGAGGGTCTCTCTCAAGCTTCAGCAAGCAAAGATGTGGCATCTTGCTCATCCAGCTAAGCAGAGCACAGCAGAGAGAGGTCACATCTTCTGCTCCATGAAACCTCTACCCCTCCATGGGGTTTAGAAACAGCAGCTCCACCTCCCCACACGCACACATGCATACATGCCCTGGGGGGCCGCAGGAAATACCTTGGACAGGCCGTTCTTCAGGGTGGTTCAGGTCAAACGTAGGCTGGCTGGAGAAGCTGGCTCGAAAGTCGATGTTGCTGACTCCCGTGATTCTCACTGAGTGGCGGTCGCTGCTGCCAACCTGAAAGCCAGGCACAAACTGAATGTGAAGGAGGCACCCCGACATGTGTGAGAGGGGAGCAGATCTGACACCTGAAGCCATCCGCCCTGCAGGATTCAGGCTCGGGGAGAAGGAAAGGGCTGCAGTAAACCTCATTTGGCCCTTTGTGGGCAGGAAGCTCACACTTCTTCCTGCAGCCCTGGAGACTGCAATGCAAGCCCAGGGGGCAGTGACATCTTCTGGTTTACTGGAGCCAAATTCTCTGATGCACACGGGAGCAATCCCACCGACTTTAACGGAGTTTCGCCTCTGCATCAGTGGAGACCTCAGTCCTGGGGCTGTAGACTTGATCTCCAAGTGACTTTCTCTAATGCCTCCCTTTCTGAGAAGCCCCATTTCCCTGTTTTTCAGTGTCCTTGGCTCTACCTGGAGTCTCCAGAAGCATCCAGAGCTGCTGGATGGCCTCTGTGATCCAGAGCAGACTTGGTAGTGAAAGGGCAGAGCCCAGCCCCTGTGCCTGCCTGCACTAAGGCAGAGATCAACACAGTAGACATGGGACCCTGGAGCAGCATTAGACGGGGAAGGCTGCCCAACCTGGCCCCAATTAGCAAGACGGCTAAAGAGGCTCCCCACTGGTGTGAAGAAGGCAGGGGCTGAGAGAGGAGTTTGCTCCTGTACCTCCCTCCACATCTTGCTGGGCAGAAGGAAGAACCCGTCAGGCAAAGGCTTCTGCCTACTCTAGGGTACCGGACTAGGTGGATCCTTGACCTGGCACCACTTCCAGTTCCACCTTACCTTGACTGACCACATGCCCGGCATGTAAGGCTTGAATGACACCACCTTGGCAGAGTCCGGGATGTTGAGAAGCTCCTTCAGCCCCCAGCGCTTCTGAAGGATCCTACCTGCAACAGCAAAAGGGAATCCTTGGGTTCAAAGTGTCCTGGTCTCCCTCCCCAGGGAGGCTGTACCATCCACTGGGACACCAAATGGCTGGGGACATCCCAGCGTGCTTCATAAAGAGAAAGATGCTACGCAGGCTGCTGCCTACTGCAGCATGTGAAGGGACCAGGGAAGTATAGCCCGGTCTCTGTCGCTCTGCAGCAGGCCTGCTTCCACGTCTCAGCCTCCCAGGGTGGTATCCATCTCACTGGCGTCACACAGACCAGCCTGGTCTTCCTTTTCCCATTCTTTTCTCTGACCTCACCTCTCCCTTCCCAGGCTCCCTGTTCTGCCCACACCAAGCCTTCAGTCTTGGCTCCCTCTCTGTTCCCTCCAAGAGGTCTGAACAGCTGGGATGGACACCCCTTCCCCCAGGTGGTCCATGGGCAGGAGTCACTCTCTTCCCTGCTTCAAGCCCCCATGCCACTCCTCACCCTCCTGGTGCCCTAAGCTCTCTCTGCACAAGGTTGCTATCCCCACTGACCACAGCGCTGCAGAAAAACAGGCTGGGACGGGTGATCTGCTTGGCTGAAGAGCCATCCTTTGGCAGGGAACAGGAAACCTGGAGGGGCTAAGAGAAAAGCAGCTCTTATAAAAGTGAAATATCAGTTGAAGCCTGGAAGGGGCAGAGACGTACACTGGAGCTTAGCAAGTGCTTTGTGGCCCACTGTTTCTTCCTGGTGAGGGGTCAGCTCCACGGCTGCACTTCCAAAGACAGATCCGGGGAGGTGTCAGCCATGTGGTCCCTTGAAGAACAGCTCAGCTGGGCTCTTCCCAGCTCTCAGTTCCCATCTGCTCAAACAAGCTCCTGCAGGCGGGTTACCCAGGGGCACCAGACTCAGGACCGTTCACCTCCAGAGCACAGGCCCTTACTGCTTTTGCTGAGGGACCCAGGGAAACTCCACTGTGCATCACACTTCTGGGCCTCTCCCTCTTTCCCTTGCCCCAGATGGAAACCTGCTTACTCAAAGTGTGGCAGTACATACCTGTCGGGTCCCTGACTTCAATCTCTGGAGCAGGGCCACTCAGGGAGATAGTGACCTTCTTCAGGCTGGGGTCAAAGGGGAGTAGCCACGTGCGTTCCCCACCACGCTCGTGGTCAGTGGACAACAGGTGGACCTTTGAGGCCTGGATGGCTTCTTCGACCCACTTCAACACCTGGGGAGCACACGGAGCAGGAGGATGCACGCAGGGTCCCATTTCCCACCCCCCCAAAATGTTGTGACATGATAAGGGTCCAGGCACAGATCAATGAAACTAGGGGAGAAATGCACCCTGTATTTCTACACAGCTCCATTTCACTACCCAAGCATGGAAAAGGGAGCCCCCCTACCAGGATTCAAACGATACAACATAGAAGTCGGAAAGCAAGGCACGGCCTCCCCAGCCATATGAGAAAGCCAGTGGGCCTTTGACAGGGCTACACCCTTACAGATGTAGAAATCAGGGTTGCTTGATGCCACACAGTGAGGACATAGGGGTGGGGAGAGGATCCCAAACAAGGCAAGTGATCTCCTGCACAGGACAGAGGGCCAAAATCCTCAGCTGGTGTAGCCTGACACAATGCCACAGACTTGCCAGCCCTTGGCCTTTACTCTGAATTCTCTGTGCTTGCCGGGCGCCGGCGCTGGGAGGAGCTGGAGGCAGGCAAGAGGAGGCAATGGCAAAGATGGATTGTGCCAGTGTAAAAGGAATGAAATAATCAGGTGTAATTATTATTGCCAGATGGCTCCCACTCAGCTGCTCCGAGCAGACAAATTAGCCCCCTTGCAACATGCCCTTGGGAATACAGAGTCATTAGACTTTGCAGCCGCCAGAGGCTGAGATGGGGGAAAGGCTGAAAGGGAGCTCACCAGGAACATGCTGCTCAAAGCAGAAAGGCTTTGCTCTTCCTCCAGCTCTCCATGCCCTCCCCAGGCAGGGTGGTCGCAATTCTCCAGGCAGGAGTCTCCCTTTAGACTCCACTTTCCTTACTGAGGCACCGGTCTGATTTGATAAGGCTTGGACTCGCATCACGACACTGAACTATTGAACTGGATGCATAAATTGAACTGGAGAGAGCTGGGACTACTCATCTGAGATCACACAGGAGCAGACTCCAGATCTCCTAGACACCTGCTTAGCGACTAAACAAAGCCTCTTTCTCCAGGTCCCTGCTTAGCTTTCAGGCAAGACCAGGAGATGGCATTGGCATAAAAGTCTTCTCATCCGGATCTCTGAACCAGGCGGTCTCACCTATATAAAGTGAACAGAGACTTCTCCACAAAGCTCTTAAGGGGGAGCAGCCCCTGAGACAGCGATCGATGCCAAAGAAAGCTCCACTGTGTCTACTTTGGCTACATTTAAGAGAGATCAGTTCGTGCCAAAAAAGTTTTTTACTGATAGCTGGGTGAGTTCACCTGAACTGAAAAGGAACAGGATCAGGTCATTCTAGCCAGCCATCAGAACCTCATCACCCTGAAATCTTTCAAGGTTGGAGCCAACAAGGACTTAATAAAACACCGGAGGTGAATCATCACATCCTCGTGATGAAACCCCACTGCAAATTCTTCACCACAAGAGCTCCCGCCTGCCAACCACAGCCCAATGTATTTGCAAGGAGGGTATCCTGGCACACTGGACTTGGAAGATAACTATAAGCAGCATCACAGGGAGGAAGGGTCACCACCACAATGGCACCAGGAGCCAGAAGAAAGGTTTCTGAGGCCTAGTCCAGAGCAGAGAGAGCAAGAGTGATGGCCACCAACTTGGTCAGTACCCGAAGGACTG
This sequence comes from Alligator sinensis, assembly GCF_000455745.1. Taxonomy (NCBI): domain Eukaryota; kingdom Metazoa; phylum Chordata; order Crocodylia; family Alligatoridae; genus Alligator; species Alligator sinensis. Next base: position 1,606,111 of record NW_005842102.1, on the reverse strand, counting down.
AACCAGGGCCGATCTCCACAGGCGTCACAGGTTAGGCTAAATCTGAAGCTACTGTTGCTGTCTCTCATCCTCCACAAACACTTGCTCTCCCCCAAGGGTAAAAACAGGAGGGAGATTTCTCCCTGAACACCCTGCAGTGCCTTTATCACTGGGGCATATGTGCAACAGATAGATGTATGCACCTGTGGATGACTTTCCTGGACCTCAAACCAGAGCCAGTCCCAGCCAGGTACCACCACAGCCTGACTTAATAGCTCATGTCTTTTCCGCTCACCTCCTTCACTTGCTGTTTATCCAGGTGGAATATCTGCCCCGAGCTGGTAGCAGCGATTTCTTCGTACACCTGGTACCCAGGATGACTTCTGTCCCCACAGTCCCCCGTCAGCACAAACACGACCTGCCAGAGAGCAGTGCACAGTGGCCGAAATCAGGAGAGACCGTGCATCCTGGAAGGAGGCAAAACCTCACCACAAAGAACAGGTTAGCATGGACTGCGCTTACAAGCACTCTCCACGCCTTATGTATGTAGAGTTAGTTGGTCGGCCATGGACCAGCAACCTGTGCCGCTGTGGGGATTGTAGGGCTCATGAAGCATGGTGCTGCTGGGCATGGCCAGTGGCTCTTTTTGGGCAGCTCTTTACATCATTCCTGTGAGGACTCAGGGTGCAGATGTTCACTAATGGGGCCGAGGGGAAGGAAGACCCCTGGGAAAGCCGCAGCAAGCCCAAAGCCAGGCTCTCACCTGGGACTGCTTGAGCTGCAGGAGCCGCAGCACTTCCTGCTTCTGTGCATAGTCCTTGGCCCGTGCATCCGAGAAGACATAAATGAAGGATCCCGGGTGCGAGATCTCCACGGCCAGCTGGATAGCGCCCACGCTCATCTCCGGGCAGTCCCCTCCACCCTGCAATCAAGGAGCCCTTTAGAGAACATCAGCAATCCTCACAGAGCCCCCAGCAAGAGCTGCAGTGATCCCAGCAGGAGCTAGGACTGCATTTCCGCTAGGGATGGGAGACTGTGCCCTGCCATCGCTGCCCCGTCTTGCAAGGCCTGCTCTGCCCTGGGACCTTCCTGCAGACAGAGACAGCAGCCCCCTGGCACTCACACAGGCTTTGAACATGGGGTGGAGGAGCCACCCACCCCAACAGCAGCTTCACGGGGTGCTGGGCTCAGCCGTAAAGCAGCATCAGTGCTTAGTCACAAGCTGCATTTCAGGAGGCTCAGGAGCCCTGACGGACTCATTCCTTTATGGCCATCAGGCTTCCACTTTGACGGGGTTAATAACTAAACTAATCATCTCTGAAGCCCTTGTAGTCACTGGAGACCATCCCAGGACCCACGGGAACACTCGCAGTCATCTCTACCACTTCTTACTGCCGCTCTTTTCAGCATCTCTACCACTTACTGCTCACATCCGTATCCTGCTTGTAATGCCTATTTAATATCTGTTAGCACTTTATCGCCAGAACATGAACACAAAACGTTCTCTTTGCAAACCCAGGGGACTTGCCCCACAGGCATTCAATAAAGGATTTGTCTAACTTTTGAGCTTCCCAAAGCCTTGCAATCCTCCTTCCAGCCAAAGAGTTTCATCTCACGCACAGAAAAAAGCAGCTAATTGCCAGCTTTCCTACAGACCCGGAAAAAATGCTCACTTAGGAAAGAGTTATTACTTCCTTTACAGCCTTCAAGCTTCCAGCTGATGTATCCCATGGACAAAGCAATTCAATGGACCACTCAATCATAGCCATGCATTTCAGGCAATGAATTATTACTTAAAGAGTAATGCCATACGTTGTCTAACATTTGCATGCTGCTTTGCATCCCTGAGGTGAACAACGAACTTTAGAGCTGTATATTTATGTGCCCCACTTTCAGGGCAATTTACATAAAAATGGATCACTCAGGTTTATAAGCGTGACATCAATCCCTCCCTCGCCGAAACACAGCCACCTCCGAAGAGGAACATGGTGGTCATTTAAAAGCACGCAAGAGTTTAGGGCAGGAAGAAAAGAAAAATACAGGCTCCAATTAAACCAGCCAAGGATGGTTAGACTCGCAGAATGTAATTATTAGGAAATTCCCACTGAAACCTTTTTTTTTTCCTGATGGAAAAAGGCCTTTTGACTATGTGGAAGTTGTTTTTATGACCAAAAATCCCAGGTTTTGATTGAAAAGCTGAAAACCAATCATGTTAAAAATGGAGGATCAAACAAGTTTTGCTTTGGGGACATCTAACCTTTGTGTGGGGGGATCACTCCCTGAAACACCCCTGGTAAATCCCCATGGCAGGCTCAAAGCCAGACCATGCCCATGTAGAGAGCCTCTGGGCATCTTTAACTGGCAGAGTGGGCTGAGCAAGACCTTGGCATTTCAGTCTCATCCAGGTAGTAGCTCCAGCAGACAAGCATCCCTTGGCCCTTGCTGGGGCACTGACCATGGGAGAAGTTCACTCTGCAGCCGGCTAACACCGAGAAGTCAGCCACAACCTGTGACCGTGACTGGTCCAGCTGGGCACAATGTCGCACAGCCCCTGAGGGTGCTCTCCCCCTGTGCCATGTCCTGACCTGGCACCTGGGCAGCCCTACATAGTGCAAGCTGCCCCTTTTCTGGGCACAGAAACAAGGCAGGCCTCTGGTATGAGACGTGCTACCAGAATCTGTTCTTGAATGGAGGCTGCACGTGACAGCGAGGACCAGGCTCACAAAGGTGGAGGAGGCAACTAAGACCTGTCTCTTCCCCCGCCCACCCCAAGTCTTGTTTCATGGCAGCTCAGCTTAAAACAGATCCTCAGCACGGTGGGGTTTCTGCCTCCACCTCAGCCAGTCAACAGGCTGTTTCCAGGCTGGCTCTAGCACAGCTTTCTCACACCATCACTGCCGCTTGCTAGCTGCCGGTGCTGCAGACTATCCACAAATGCCACCCATCGTACCTGAACATAGAGCTCGCTGAGCTCTCGCTGGAATTCCCTGGGATCCGCCGTGATGAAAGCTGGCCCAATCTCTGCCAAAGAAACAGAGACAACCAACACGTCAGCTCAGTCCCACATTTCTTTACAAACACCCTCTACTGTGGCAGTGGCTGTGGCCGCCCTGACAAAGCCAAGAAGAGAAACTCTGGGACCAGATGTAAGGCTGGAGCCCTCAGTGCAGTTAAAGACTGGTTGGTCATGCAGCACAGACACAGCCCTAGTGCTAATTAGGTTACCAAATCGCACTATAGCGTTGGGCTTTAGCATGGACAAGGTTAAAATGTGGTTCAGTCTGGTGTGGCCTCCACGAGCAACAGCACAGACCAAGCTTGGATTGCGATGTGATGGGGACTTGGCTGAGCATGTATGGAGCAGATGTTGTGGGCATCAGACATCCCAGGTTAGAGCAACATAAAGCTCAGCCTGGAGGACTGGGACCTCCCTTAGTAGCTAGGACCACAATGCCAGTTAAATCAGTAGGATCCACCCCAGAGAGACAACCGCTTTGGCTGCACTGTCATACAAAGGGGCATATTAGAGGGAGCCCACACATGGTACCTGGTCTGAAATACCAGGAGCACCTCCTCCATGGACAACCCTGGCAGAAAGAGGAGCTGCCTGTGCTAACGGACAAGCCAAATGTTCTCTCTGTTACACGAGGCCGAGGCAACCCACAGACCGAGCAGAGGCTGGGTCAAGCCAACAGGCCCTCTTCCTGTCCTAAGGCACTGAATCCTCCTGAGAATCCACCTAGCACCTCTGATAACTTCTCCTGCTGTTCCCAGTAAGGTGAAGTCAGATTTCCCCTTCTTCACCACTTCATTGTACTGTACAAAGTCACCCCATTGCTAGTCTCCATATTCATCTCTGGGGGAGAGCTTCTACTTTGGGATAATGGGGAACAATTTATGGATTGATGAAGAAGCTTATGGCAAGGACTGGCAGGAAGAGCTCTGACTATCATCCTCATCTACTTTGGATCACAGACCATGCACAGCTCCTTCTGCAGTGCAAAGCCCCATAACATCTTGCTGGGGTCCAAGTGCTGCATCAGCTTCGCCTGATGTGTCCTGAGTTACCTGTAACCCTTTCCTGGGGTACCTAGGCCCTCTTTGAGGTCTCTCATTGTAGTACCAACCTAGCCTAACCCTGCTTAGCCTGCAATCTGAGGAACCTGCTGGCTGAGTGAGTCTGGACAAAAGATCCCAAAGTAGAGGCCATGCTCCCCCTACGGAGGAAGGCAAAACCCCTCACAGTCAGTACCAACCAGACCATGGGGGAAAATTCCTTCCTGAGCCCCAATACAGCAATCAGTCTGACCCTGAGCAGAGGGGAAGACCCTCTAGCCAGGAACTTCCAGATTTAAGTTCCAGCAGGAGCATTGGCACAACCCAGTCAAAATCCCAGCCTTGGGTGCAGACAACACTCAATATCTCTGAAGAAGGCTTAGAAATCTGCCTGACTCATGTAAAGCACTGAAACAGCTACCCAGAGAGGTGGTGGAGTCTCCATCCTTGGAGGTTTTTAAGACCCAAGTAGACAAAGTCTTGGCTGGGACAATGGAGTTGGGGCTGGTCCTGCTTTGAGCAGGGGGCTGGACTAAATGAGCTCCTGAGGTCCCTGCCAACCCTTGTTTTCGCCGATTCTATTATTCTATGATTCTCAGGATTAGAAACCCCCTGACTCAAGTAGTGGCAAGGGGGGGGAGCAGAATTCCCTCCCAGCCCCGTGGGGCAACCAGCAACTTAGGCACAGCTACGCCTGTATCATCCCTGACCAGTGGCTGTCCAACCTCTTGATTTCCCTCCTAGGACCTGGCCACTTGGGTCATGCTGGTGTTTTCTGAGTCTAACCTGAAAGGAGTTGTCTAGCCCGGGTCAGTCACCAATGATTCTGCATCAGTGCATTGCAGCCCTGCCCTGGCTGAGTCTCCAGTGTTTCCTTTCAAAGGCTGAAAAGCTGAGGATTTGAAAGGGGAAGAACACTGTCCTGCAAGGGCGGCAGCCTCGGACAGTGACTACGTACAGCACTGTTTGCTGTCGGTTTGAGCCGGTGTTAACAGCTGGCCTTGGGATGATGCGGTCCGTTTTGCATCCGTGTTTTTGCCTGGGCTCGAGTCCCAGATACTCAAGGCCAGGCCTTGCATGGGACAGAGCCCTGTGCCCAGAACGAAATGGGTTCAAGAGGACTGAACCCAAAGGCTGTAGATCAGCATGATACAACATGCTAATGCAAATTAGGGCCGTGCAGCCCACATCACACAGCATCCAAATCCCTGAATCTGCCTTAAGGCTCCACGTGGGCTGTCTGCACTAGAACCGCGGGTCCTGCTTTATCACAGAGCATTGCATTACACAACAGTGACCACAAGTGACTGCAGTGACCATACGCCCAGGATCAGAACTGCAACTGCCTTACCTGGGTCATGAAAGGGGACCAACACATAGTTGCTAATGGCTTTTGTAGCCTTGCTGAGGGTCTTCTCCATGATCCGGGATGCTCCTTCTATCACTTGCATCAAGTCGTCATACATGGAGCCAGTGACATCAAAGACAATGGCCAGGGTGGCTGCTCCAGACCCAGGGCTGGGTTCTGCAAGGCTGGGGGCCAGGAGCAGCCAGAGGCCCAGGAAGAGCCCTGCTCTGAGATGCATTGCCTGGGAACAGCCTCCTGGTGCCCAGGGCTGGACTACCCCTCGGCTCATGCAGGTGCCCAGAGACCTGCTCTTCACCCCCAAGCCTTTGTGCAGCTCCTCTGCTGGCTTCCTCCTTTTGCAAGCGGCTCTGTTTCCAGCAAAGGGCTGGGAATCCCTCAGTAACCCTCCCTTTCCGCCCTGCCCAGGGCCCAGAATCAGACGGCTGCTTCTTTAGCTGCTTCCACAGGAAGAGAACAGACCTCCCGGCTGCAGACACCGCTCCTCTGGGCCCCTTCCATTCATCCCTCCCTGCTCCCAGCCACCCCCTGCAGCAAACCAGAGCAGCTTGCCGGGATGCTGCACTAGCAGCCCCTTTGCCAAGGAGCCCTCTCGCTCACGCCGGGCAGGAGACACAAGTGACGTCCAGCCCCGAGAAGCGCCGTCCCTGGCAGCTGCAGGCAAGAACTCCTCCAGAGCTCAACTTCTGGGAGGGAGAATTAAAGGACTTTCCAGCAGCTCCCCAGTGTGGAGAGGGGTGGGGGCCGGAAGAAATGAGCAAGGGGGGACTGGAAGCCGGTCCTAGAGCCCACATGATTCACTGAAACACTCGCCTGCTCCCCCCTCGCACTCCTCTCCCACACGCCTTGACCCTGCCCCTGGCCGTCTGGATGCAGGGGTCACGGGAGGACGATGGGGCCAGCAGCTAATGGATAGGGGGATCCAGGCCAAGAGGGGGTGATCCTTAGGGAGGGCAGAACAGATGTGATGTTGGCACACCAGACCCCCCCCCATAGCACACAGGGCCAGCAAACCGTGGGTGCTCCCACAGCAGGTGGGACTGTCCATGTGAGCAGCCAAGGCAGCGTCATCTCTGGACCCCCCCAAGGGACAGAAGGAAGCCGCAAGAGAGGCCTCCAAGCTGCAACAAAGACCTAGCAAACGCAAGTCGTGGAAAAACCCGTGGCCAAGGCTTGGGGGTGGGAAATGCGTTCCTCGCTGGGGAGCCAGGACTTATTCGAAGCCAAGGAACAAATAGTCAAGAGGCGGAGGGGAGATCCAGCGAGGGGGGTGGACAGAGGGTTTCCTGGCTCCTTTTAAAGACAAGCCACGGCGCTCTCGATGAGCTAATCTGCGAGACCTGGGCACAAACACACCGCTGTCGCTCCATTTCTAAACAGGGAACTCCAGGGAGCGAGCAGCAGGTGAACCAGGCGCTGCAGGGCAGGGGCGGGGGGGGCCATGTGTCTGTGCTCCCGCCAGCAGCTCCGAGACCTCTCTCCGCTCCCCCCGTGCAGCCAAAGTCGGCTCTGAGCTACAGCAGAGCAAGCCTGTGAACGTCCCTGGGATCCCACCAGGGAGGGCAGCTCAGGATCCCAGGCCTGGTCTGCAAGAGGCTGAAGGGGTGCAAAGGCCTCCTTATAGTCTGGCTTGATTCATCTGAGCTTCACACCTGGTTCCCTCCTCTGCAAAGACGCTCATTACTGAGACCGTCTATCACAATCCCTTGCCCAAAATAATTTACTGGCTAGTGAGCTGTAAAGAGGGGCCTTATCTACGGATGCTGATCAACCTCCTAATTCAGTCGCTGAAGCCAGCTGGAGCCAGTAAGAGATGTTTCAGTCCTTCCTTGCATCTGGTTACATGTACCTTTTACAAGCAGCTAGTGCTCTCACCCCTGGGCTCCCAGGTGAAACCTAGGTAGGCTGCAGTAGTGTGCATTGTACAGGAAACCAGCCCAGAGGGTCACGGGAATCCCTCCTGGCCCTTACCCCATGCATCTGCTGAAGTTGTCATCTGCAAGTCCCCTTCACTAAAGAAGCCCACCACAAAGCAGCTGCCAGCAGAGACCCTGTGGGAAGCAAACCTTAGCAAATGCTGAACCAGCTCTGCAGGACTTCCCTGTGGTCAGAGCACGGGAACATTCCCAACAGTGAGATGGGGCCGAAGTGAAGATCCATAGACTTTGTTTTAAGTGGCATGTCCCACATTCGGCTGCCAATGCAGCTGAGATCTACGAGGGCTTGTTTTCCCATCATTATTTCATGTTAACAGAAAAAAATTAGGACCCTTCAGAGTTCCTGTTAATTAAGCAGAAGCAACATGAATATCGAAGGAACACCAACCAATGCCATAAATCAAGCAAATGACAAGTCAAAGAATTTGTTCGCATTGCTGGAAATAACCAGAGACTGACAATTATTTCTGAAAGTCACTAATTCTGCTCCTTCCACCGAGCGCACTGCCCACAAGCTTTATGTCCTGCCTCTGGCTTGGTGGTTAATGGCAAGGGACTCAATTCCCTCTTGCGCTCAGGCCCCGCTGCACCACTGACGGATAGAAGGAAACAATGATCCCACGGCTGAAGGGCTCTACCGGAGTCTTGCTCAGCCCTGGGAGTTCATGGGGGCAAGCAGGGCCAAACCATCCTACTCAACAGCTGCTCTTTGCTTCCTAGGACCAATACAAGGCCCTGGAGAAGCGGAGCAGAAGGGAGCTGCCTTGAGGCAGCTCTGGTTGAAACCCAGGTGCAGCTCCACCCAAATGGGATTAAACAGGATTGAAAGTTTCCTACTCCAAATAAGGGGGGCGGGGAAATCAAGCTAGGTCTCCTGGACAGATCCACAGAAAGGTAAAAGTGCTCCCAGTTCTGCTGGGGTCACAGCAAGGAGGGGAAGGGGCCGCCAACGTAAGATCCAGCTCATTCCCTTCTTTACTTGCAAGATGAAGTTGCTTGTCACCAGAACTCTTCGCAGCGGTCGTGGTTGTGCAGGATATTCAAAACCCACAGGGACCAGGGATCTGAATGAAACCTTGGCCTAAAGCCCACACTTTCTAGAGCACACACATACACACACACACACACACACACACACACCTCTTTGGCCCAAAGCCCACACTTCCCAGAGCTTATACACACACGCACTTCCCCCCTTTGCTTGTCTACATGTGCATACACACTCCTCCCACTTTGCTTGTCCACCTCCCTAACCCCTTGCCTGTCGAAGCATCATCAGCTTGGGGATGCTATTTTTCTGAGCCCCAGTGTGCCAGTGGGGTTCTCCGTTCATATGGGTGGGGAGGGAGCCACACAAGGCAGCCCCTTCCCTCCCCCATGGCTCACTGAGCCCCACTCCTTCCACGCTGGCTCCTCCCTGCCCAACCCCATGCCAGGTGAGGCCTGGCAGACACCAGGTCATGGTGCTTTCCCAGGGGGCGAGTGCAATGCATGGAGTCTGGTCAGCTCCATGTTCCTCGGGAAGCTGCCCCTTCGAGCAGAGCATGACTCACTGATTCGTGAGTCGTGCTCACGAATCAGGCACCCCAGGGAGTGCACAGGGGAATGCGGCTCCCAGGCACCCCAGGGAGCCGCAGCACCCTGGGGTGCCTGAAGATCCTTTTAAGGGTGCCACGACATGCTAGCAGAGGCGTGCAAACATGATGCATAAAATAAACCCACAGATTTCAAACAGGAATCGGCAGCATTCACATTCTGACCTGCTGAGCTCCAGGCTCTTTGCAACAAAAGAATTGCTTTAATATTTTTCGAGACAAGTGAAAACGAAGAACTGGCATTTTCAGAAGGGGGCCCCAAGTCTATAAAGGCTGAGAAGCACTGGTGTAACTGGAAGGTGCACAGATGATCAGCTCAGCTCCTGCGGCCTGCACCTGAGGTTGGAGTCAGCACAGCACCTTCTTCACCTTCATTCATTCCCATGTAGCGCGGGCTCTGTGTGCAGCCCCCTAGGACTTTTGGTTCTGCTGGTCTTTAAGGCTTCAGACTTCCTGCTGCGTTATTCCCATGGACCTTGGGCTGGAGCTCACACAGGGGTCTGCCCCGTGCACTACAAAACTCTCTAGCCAGCTGGATGCATTTAATCTATTCACATCCCAAATGACACCTCACCCACACACTTGCAGCCTCTGCTCTGACACGGGCCCAAAACCCCACAGGCTGGGGAAATGGCACAGGCAGAAGATAGCCCTAGCATAGCTTGCAAAGGCTCTTCTACAAAGGATACTCATCAGCAGAAAGCAAAGCAACCCTCCCACCCCCTATGTAAGAGGCAAGAGAGGTGGGGCTGGGTCAACCCTACCAAGCTGATGCCCTTACCCTGCCAGGGCACTTGCCAAACGACCTACACAGAACATCACTGAAGTGCATCTACAACCAGAGCTTGTGGCACAAGTCAAGACAAGGGTGGTTTTTGGCTCAGGACACCCAGGGAAACCTTCGTTTGGGTTAGAAGGGTCTGATTTTCAGAAGCCCTCAGCTCACTTAGCTCAGCTTCCACGTGTGAAGTTGCAATGGTGATGATTGTTTTCTCAAATACAAACCCAGCACAGATGTCGCCTAGTTATCCAGACCGTCACGCTCCCTCAGAATCATGAATCACTCTTGTTAGGATGGGAAACAAATGGAGATGTGCTGGTATCAAAGGATTCGCACGTGTCTTTCGTGCTTGCTTCCAGATTTGGCAGTGCAAAGCTGCAAATGCTGAAAGCATAATCCACGCCAGGGGCCCAGTCTCCATCCATGGCCAAATTGCTCCAGCAGATGTAACAGTCTGAGGGGGAGGAGAAGCTCAATTAGGTTCCATATGACACAATTAGCAGATATGAATATCAAGCAGCCTCCGCATCAGCTGCAGGCCGAATCACAAATGACAGCTTTGGTGTACACGCTAAGAACCGGCATCCCAGAGAAGAGTGGCTGCAGAACCAAATGGAAGGGGCTGCAATCCTGTCCATTGTACAGGGGAAATCTGAAAAGGCCGGACTGAAAGC
>NW_005842102.1:1565311-1595713 GCF_000455745.1 Alligator sinensis | reverse complement strand
GGGGGTGGGAGGGCAAACACTGAGGTCCATGACTACCTGCAGGTTTTAGGAGGAGGTGCTGGAAGACAAGTATTAGGGGTTGATTGCAGGGTGCCTGGAAAGTTCATGATGTGCAGTAGGACCTCGGGTGAGACACCAGAAAGATGAAGCAGAAGCTCCAGCATAAAAGAGCAGAGCTCAGCATCACTGTGTTTTGGACAGCAAAGCCTGTCTGTCCAACACGTAACCCTGGAGCTTTGCAATCAAGCAGATAATGCGGTTCCTGGCTGCTCTTCTGTGTCACTAGAGTGGCGATCATAGAGGTCCGTCCGGTTGTCCTCTGTCCTCTATTGATATGGACATCCGATGCCTTTATGTCCTCTATTTTTCTCTTCAAGAAAAATAGAGGACATAAAGACATTGGATTTCATACCAATAGAGGACAGAGTAGCAGAAAACTGGAATGTCCTCTATGATGGCCACCCTACCTGTCACCCACCCAAGGGGCTGCTGCAAACATGAATGAATGTAAAGCCACATGCCACGGGTCTGCATTTTGCAGAAGGGGAATCAAGGCAGGCAAAGGCCCAGGGCTTTGCCTGAAGACATGCAAGTGGCTTGAGTCAGAGCTGTGAGTAGAGCCCACATCTCTTTACCCCACGGGAATATCAGGCTGCATTTCTTAATGCAGAGTTCCCTGACCCTAGCAAGTAGCTAAAAGTGCCTGGGATCACCCCGTGGGTGAAAGGCAGCCGTAGGCCAACTCACCTGTTGCCGGGGATGTCGCATTGTTTTGTGGAGCAGAAAAGAGCAAGCAAGGAGAGGGCAGTACCTGCGTCCTGAGTGACCACGTCCTCCCATGAGCACTTCCACAGCAGGCCACGGGCATGCCTGGAGAGGAGGGGGCAGGAGGGAGCAAGAGTCTTAGGGCCTGTATGGCACAAGGAGCCAGGAGGCTGGGAATGAGCTGGAGTCTCATTAAATCCAGCCTAATGATCAGGAGATAGTCTTCCAATGGGGTGGGAGTGCAGCGAGCCCGGCAGGCTCAGTCCACTTTGCCCTTAGTGGTGCTCAGCAGGGAAGCTGAGGATGGAAAGGACTGCAGACTCCCTCTCCCCTGACAATGATACTCCCAGAACCAGGTCAGTGCCCACTGGCAGGGGAACAGAGGACGATGCACCTCTTCACAGCATTGCATTCCCGTGAATGTTTTTAAAGGGAGGGAAACAGCCAGCAAACCCCACCGCCAACCTCAATTCCTTCTGGGCTGAAGATTTATATTCCACGCTCCTGCCTGGAGGGAACTTGGGCCCATACAGATTTCTAAACTTGTCTAGATGAACTGAAGTAACCCCTGTTTCCAGCCAATGCTTCCCAGCAGCCTGGTTAATGGTGTTGCAATGTGAGGAGGACCCATGAGGCCCGTGGACATCAGGGAGCAAGGACAGCTCGGTGAAGAGAGCTCATCTGTGTTACACGCCACCAGGACAACCCATGTGAATCCAGTGCCGGCGAGTGGGCCTTGAGCAGCAAAAGGTGGAAACATTGTGGGGTCGCTCAGGCTTCGGGTTATGCAGGTTGTGGTGCAGAAATGAGCAAACGTTAGCAGGCCTGGGGCACGTGGCTTAGGAGAGGCTGAAGGAACGGGGCTCGTTTAGGCTGCAGAAGAGAAGAGGAGGGGGGATGTGACAGCAGCCTTCAACGCCCTGCAGAGGGGCTGCAAAGAGGATGGAGCTGGACTGTGCTGTGTGGTGGATGGCAGGACAAGGTGCAATGGGCTCAAGGTGCAGCAAGGGAGGATTAGGTCGGATATTAGGAAAAACTTTCTTCCTAGGAGGGTGGTGAAGCACTGGAACAGGTTACCCAGAGAGGTGGTGGAGTCTCCATCTTTGAGGGTTTTTAAGACCTGGCTCAACAAAGCCTTGGGTGAGGTGATCTAGGTGGGGCTGGTCCTGCTTTGAGCAGGGGGTTGGACTAGATGTGACCTCCTGAGGTCCCTTCCGACCCTCATTTTCTATGATTTTAAAAGATCCCGCTGCAGGTTAAAGGTTACATCAGCGAGTCAACCTAAAATAACGGAGTAGCCAGGTGACATAGGAGGGGTTAAGATACACAAAGAAACAAATGCGACTGGCAGGTCTACCAGCTGGATTCACGTGTGCATGGAAATATTTTACAGGAACGATTATCTAACGGCCTCTATAGGGATCTAATCTGCAGCCTTGCACCCAAACGCATGGTAAAAGGACTGAACTTTGAGGATGGCCATGTTCTGCTCTGCCTGTGTGTCACAGGCAGGCTGTGGAGTTAGGGTTTCTGTTTCGGAGAAGCCCATTTCCTTGGACATCTGGCGCCATCTATGGCCTGATGCTCTGCAGTTCCCATTTGGCTCATTCGTTCTGCAAAACCTTGGCTTGGGCCCATACTACAGACAACCTCCAGCACATCTCCCTAGTCCTCTGGGGTTTGCCCTTACCTCTTCTTCGTTCCCCAGAGGAGCTTCCTCAGAGCAGGCAATGCCAACCATGGGCGAGTGCCTGTGCCCCCGATACAGGATGGTGGGCACCCAGTCCTGCGGTGCATCACAGACCACGTGCGGTGCATTTCTGTCATGAAGCTTTTATTTATTACCATCACAAAGGTCCTGGTTTTCGAAGGGTTTTGCTTTCTGCTTCGCTCTTGAATTCACGTCAAGAGCCAGAAGACAAGGCGGGAACGTTGCATGCAAGCCAAATAGGAAAGGGAGATACAAGGAGATGCACACAAAGGGCTTCCTCTTCACTAACATGGCTGTTCCCCAAAGCTGTTGTTATTTAGCCCCAGGCTCAGGGCAGGGAAACCTGAATCGGAGAGCTCCCCCCATTCCTGGTGTTGAGTCTCTGTTCTTTAGGAGCAGAAGCAGAGAGAGGGAAAGGGGAGTTTTAGGATGTTCATTTCTGGTCTGATCTGTTGCCTTCTGAAATCACCAGCAATGCTCCAAAGGTGCAGAACTAGGTCCTCCAAAACTCCCTATTCATTTTGCAAAGATAATCTCTTAAAGAGTGAAATTCTCCCCATGGTGGACAGCTCAAGTACAATGTATGCACCTCTTTAGATGCACGTGAAGGTCCAGATCCTCAAAAGCACTTAGGCACTGAAATCTCTGGGAAATAGGTACTTAAATCCCCTTGAGGATCTGAGGCAAAGTGCTTTTCATTCATCCTTGCTGCACCCAGAGTGGGGATCTCCTTCAGGCTCCCATGGAGACATATAATTAAAATAATAAACCAGTCTATTTGCTCAGTTTAGCTACTCTCTTGCATGTGCAAAACATCTCAGCAGCCCCCTTGCTCCCCACCCACTTCACCCATGACATCCTTGCTAGAGGAGGAAAGCCCAGCAGTGGAGCAGAGTCGCTGCAAAAGTCACTCAAGCAGCCAAGGTAAGAGGATACACGTTAAGAACAATCCAACATGTGGATATGAAATCCCTCATCGCTCAAACACACTTAAACTGTGGGATTGTGACTGTGAACAATTTTTTTTAGCAGGGGAGAGCAGGGAGGATAAGCGGGAGGATAGCCCCAGGTATGGGACAGATGCCTCTGCTATACATAACAGACAGGATTCATTCCCTGCCCTGCTAGTGGCTGGTCGCTGTATTTCTCAGCCAAAGGCACTTCCCTAAGGGTGCCTCCAATGCTTGCCTACCCAGGATCTCTCTAACAGCCACTGTCTTACAGGTCTTGCCCCCCCTTGCCTCCTTTAGTTGCCTCTCTGCTCTGCTGGCTGAAGAGACAGTGCTTTACCATGCAGTGCAATGCACAGTTGCCTCCAAAGTGACACTGGCTCCTCTCCCAGAGGGGACAGGACACCCGTTGCATAGGCTGGCGGGGCTAGGCGGGACAGCTGACAGTTGTTTGAGAGGCAATAGGGCACGTCAGGCATGTAGGCCTAGGTTTGCAAAGGGGGCTAGTGATTTTGGGTGCCCAATCTTAAAGAGGCCTGATTCCCAAGAGATGCTAAACACTCTCTGAAGAAACCAGACTTCTTTAAAGGGTTATAAGATGAGGTCCTAAAACCTGAGGCACCCAGAGTCCCTGGAGCAGGCTCTTCAGAGGTATTTAGAAGCCTACAGATATGTAGTGTGTTTCCAACGTGCCCAAGGTGCCTACTAGTGCGAAGTCACAAGGTATTCATGTCCATCCAAGTGACACGCCGATGGGAAGTTTGCATCTACCTTGACTTGCTCCAAACTATTCAAGGGTGATGCCATGGCCAATATGGGACCAAATTCCCGTCCAGTGTAAATGCATGCAGCCCCACTCATTTCCAAGGGCTCTTACCTATTTACATCGATCGAGAATTGAGAGCTTACTCTGTCCCGTTTCTCCACATGCCATCAAGGCCCACGCATGCAAGCCAACGTCCCTTGGCCTGAAGTGACAGGGACACGTCTTGAGTACCTGCTCCTGGCATCAAAGCTGAACGGGCCTGTGAGCGCTCCATCCCATTCAAGAAGCATGGAAGATCAATGCTACAACTTCTTTCTGAGGCCATCAAAAACCAAATCATCATTCGGGCTCTGGCTGCCAGTGAGGGAACAGCTGTACAGGGCTGCTTTTGTGTTACAGATCACCACAATTAAATGAATAGTCAAGAGAAAATACCCCACTTCTCCCTCTCCGTTTTGTACCCTGGAGACTTGCTATTACTGGCCAAGGGATCTGCCAATCTTATTTCCTCCAGATCACACATCCTGTCTCTTCCAGAGGAAACCATGCAGCCCAGACACGACCCAGAGTGACGGGGAAAGGGGACACAAAATGGCAACAGCTATCACACGAACAGAGGAATAAAAAGAAAGGAAAGGAAAGTACAGATACCGAATTTTAATCTGTGCAACACTGACAGTGACAAACAACACAGAGTGCCAAGAAGCAATGCAAGTCATCAGAGCCTGGACATGCACCTTTGACTATAACGCTTTTGTTATTATTCGTTTTTAATGTCATGGCTGCCACAATCTTCGTTCGTTATTTCAGAAACATCTCTGGAAATTGAATGCAGAAAACATCACAAAAAGAAACCAATCGGTTGTTGTTGTTTTTTAATAATGACCAGCTTAAAAAATAATAAGAATTAGTCAAATAAACTGAATATTCCAAAACCAGAAGCAAGACCTCTCCGTTACCCAGGGGGCCCATGTACTTGATTTTCTGTACGCTCTGCAACATCTATTCCCTGGTCATCAGTAACAGCAATGAAATACGTGGTGCTCTTACAGCATTTCTCATAGGTAGAGCTCAAAACGCTTTCCGGGGTGGACGGGTATCCTCAAACCCACTTTAAAAATGGGGAAAGTGAGGCACACAGAAGTTAAGGCCAACATTTTCTAACCCAAGATGCTTCCTGCCTCATTTTTAGAAGTGTGGAGAGGTCTGAAGCGCCAGCTGTTCTTGCCTGGACTTGAGGGTCCTCCCTGCTTCTGCAAGTGAAGCTGAAGGCGTCTCAAAGCCAGGCTCCCAAATCGCTGGCCACGTTGGAAGACTGTGGCCTAAACAACTTGCTCAGAGTTAAGTCAAGTCAAAAGCTGGGAGCGGGACGAGCACACAGGTATCCTGAGTCTGGTCCAGAGCCTAGAGCCTCATGGACACGGTGCCTTGCAGAGAAAGGGAAACCACACCATATTGCAGAGAGCCACAAAAGAGACAGCACATCTGCTTCCAGCAACGGGCTTCTCTGTCCAAGAAGAAAAACTTACATTGCTACAAAACCTAACATCAAGACAGGTTCTTTAGTCATCAAGAAAAGCTTTCTAGTCGGGCAAGAGTTGTTTTTTTGTTGTTTTGTTTTTTAATGTGCAAATATATAAAAGAAGGGATGGGTGGGGGGGGACAACAGCAAATCTGGGTTCATGGACTACAATGTCCGGAAGGTGGAAAAGCGGCTGCTGCAAATGCAGGCCAACAAAAATCAACTGCCAAGCAAAAGTGGTCTTCAACAGAGGTCAGGCAGGGCCGCGATGGAGACAACAGGGATGATTTCTAAAGAAAGTGGGATCAACTGGGATTGCCTTTATCCCAGGAGTCTCTGTGTTTTAGGGTTTCTCTGTCAGCTGAAGCCCTTATAAGCCCAAAGCCAACTTCTTTCCTCATCCACCTGGGCTCTCTCTTCCTGCCAAACACATTTCTTTCCTACCTCGTCTCAAGGGACAGAGAGGTGAAGGGCTCTACTGTTTCTTTGCTCGGTCTGTGTCAATGTGGCCTAGCGCCATCCTGAAGGCGTTGTACGCGGCTCCCAGGAAGCAGGCTAAAGAGAGCCATGGCATCACGCAAAGCTTGTGGTTTCTCTGAGAAGGGGGATGACTCCCTTTTCATCTGCTGTCTTGCTGATACAAGACTCCTTGCTTCCTTGAGTAAGCTGGACTCTCCGCAGCTTCCCCAGACAGCGACGACAATTGAAAACCCAGGCAGCCTTCCCCAACTCGGCCAATTTTTTTTGAGGGACAGGTCATTTTGCACGGCTCACACAGCGTCCCTTTGGGGATAGCAGCTCCTCCCTGTGATGAACTGGAAGATGCAAACCCTCTGCCAGACTTAAAAGCCTTTCAGAGGAAAGCGTCGGAGCAAAGGACGTTCCCTCTGCCTGCGGAGGGCTGCAAATTCTGCACCGTTTGTCATTCATCATTAGAGAAACTTGCAGAAGTTCATTTTAAACACCCGCTGGCACCTGCAAGCGACTGGAGAGTAAGGGAGAGGAGAGGCACAGCAGAGTTTCCAAGAGTATAGCATTTTGGGCCTAAAAGAAGGAAGGAAATTGAGTTTTCCATGAAATCAATGGGGTCTTATGTGCCACTGCTCAGCTTCCAGAGACCCAGGCCCTGCCGGCTTTGACAGGAGGGAGATACACCCCTACAGAGCACGCGGCTATGGAGTCCAGCCCTGTCCCTCCCTTCCATTCTCCTAGGCAATGGATCCAACTGCAGTCAGGAGAAAACAGGTCTCTCAAGAGGCCATCAGATCCCTTGTGTCATTGCAGTGGCTCTACATGATTCAAACGGTGGCCCTGCTCCAGTTGAAGGGAATGGCACAAGTGATACGAGCTAGTCTGGCCTAGGATAGACCAGCATAACTTCACTGCAGTCAGTGGAACTTGTTACAGCAGTGGAGGATTGGCCCATTGAGGGGCTATCAAGACTGGGAATTGCTGAAGAGCCAGAAATATTGTCATATCAGTCCTGATGCAGGGATGCAAGTCTCCTGGAAGGGCACTTCAGCACATTGAAGCATGTGCGGAAGTGATTTTCTGAACAGGGTTGGAGTTAGCTCCCGAACTGAGCTGTGGTTCAGGTGGACTGATGACCGCAGGACCCCTCGCGACTAGGCAGCAAGCTCTGTGACAACCAGAGACACTGACATTCCTGCCATATTTTCAAGCATAGGTGAACATCCTGAGGGATTACAATCACTCACTGCAAGGTCTCAGGCCTTCCCCCGTGAATGCTGCCTTTTAGGGGAAACAGAAATATCCAGTCTGCAGTTCTCAACCCCCTCCTCCCCTCCAACACATTTTTTCTCTTGCTCTGCCAATGCAAGTACCATCCAAAGCCCCAAAGCTATTGCTCTTTCTGTGCTAAGAGGCATGAAATCATATCCACCAAGGTCTCGGAAAAAAAGAAAGCCGGCAGTACTGTTTGGAAGCGAGTAAGCCAGATATGCATTCGAGTCAAGCTCCCGTGGTACCGCTTAACGAGCAACAAAATAGATCATGCAACTTCCAACCGCTTTGTGCTTTATATTACTAGCAAGAGAGATGCGCAAAAGGGGATGACTTTTCAGAACAGCCCAGACAAGTCAGTCTTATTCCTGTCGTAGCTACAAACAGAGCACAGTCGCAGAACAAGAGCGAGCGCCTTACCAGCTAAGCTGGGGAGAGGGGAATAAGCAGTCACCCCAGGTAGATGGTTACTCTGCTTGGGGATCCGGGCTTTTATGAGAAGCTAAGGGTAGCTGGGTACCGAAAGGATTTGGGTGCCTAACTCTCTTAGGTTCACTGGAAAATCCCAGTGAAGGTGCTGAAAGTGAAATACAGGTTTCATCCTGACTCAGGTCTCTTCTGTTGTGTAAGGTCTGTGCATGGGCGGTTGGACTTCTGGCCACCTCCGGTTACTGCAATTATCATCGTCTCACAGCCGAGCACAGCCCGTGGCTCAGGACTGCTGGTTCGAGGTTGGATGCACAGCAGGTGTAATGCAGAGCAATTTATGCCAATGGCAGAGGTGACCTGTTAGCTCTACACATTGCTCCTGGGAGTTGGACAGTGAGGAAGCGCAGGTTCAGGAGAAATACGGGAAAAGCCCGGTAAAAGAAAAGACATTGGTGCTATTCAGGGAGAAGAGATCCAGTCCCGTGCACTCTGACACCTGCAGGTATGGGACTGTCCTGCTGGAAAAGAAATCAGGCTGCGCTCTCAAAAGATTCAAGCCCTCCTGACTCGGACTGGCGTATGAAGCACGATCTCAAGAGTTTCCCCATCTAATTGTGTGCTACAAATGAGAGGAAATAGGCTGCATGATATTTGAAGCCTTCCTGGTTTCCAAGGCTTGTGACAGGGCAGAGGGCCTGTCATGTACCCTCCCATAATCAGAGTAACACTGCACAGCAGCACAAGCCAGCAGAGACTCCGAAGTGGTTTCCATCACAAAAAACGAAAACACTGCACTCTGTAAGATGTGGCTGACTGAGCATGAATGCAAAGCACTGGAAGAAAGTCATTGTTTTCCCAGTGACGGGTTCACGCTAATGTGGATGTGACCTTGTGGCCTTCTCCTGGAAGGAATCGGACCTGGTTGGAGTGAGGGTTGCTGAGTTACCCCTGGTGCAGCCTAGAGGGGAGAACAGACTTACTACTGGTGGCTGCTGACGAACCTGTCATTGCTAGTCTTCACAAGTCAAATTGCTGATGTTTCTGGAGCCTGAGTTAATGTGCGAAATCTATGTGCACGCACAGATGGTCACGGCTGTCTGCTTATGGAGGCAGGCAATGCCTCTTCTGAATATTTGCACCCGTGGGGAAAGCCACACTTGCTCACTAGCGTGCAGACATTGCCAAAGCAAGGCCATACGGACTGGCTGCTGCCTGACAAAGCATGGCTTGCTGTGGTTACCCCACGAGGTTACGGTTGGAGGGGAAAGGGAAGCAGTGCCTGGCACAGTGGCTAGGGTTTACCAAGGCACAGTCCTATCTATTAATCATTCTTTTGGTTCTGAAAAGCAGCCACTGCCCGTTGCACAGGTTTCCATTAGTGGCACACGGCACTACACAGGAAAACGTAGGAGCAGGTTACATCACATCTTTCCTCCTTGCTGGATGGGAAACCAGATAAGCAGCCCAACAGGTGTCATTGCAGCCTATGGAAGTTTTGGGTACCATTTCAGTAGTGTTGGGTTTGTAGCAGGGATGGCCACAGGCCATAAAATCTAAGCATCCCAGAAGTCAACTGGCACGTGGATCTTGCACACACAATTTTCTATTTAGGGAGGTGCAGCCAGGATGAGGCCAAGAGATCTGGCCTGATAAGCCCTGGGAAATGGGAAAGGCTGGAAGGCAATCACTAGTACACCTGCTCACCCTCCTCCACAAATTCAGGTGGCAGCTGATGTCCGCTAAGCTGCAGACCTCAGCTAGAGAGCACAAGAGGTACCTGCACAACCGTGCATGGCTAAGGATGTCGGGAAAGGTCCCGGGGATCCATGGTGCACCGCCCCAGAGGCAGCACAAGGAGTTTCCTGCTGCATTGTGGAGCCACCTTCAGTCATCTCTCTGCACTTAGGGCTGCTTTCCAGACTCGGGAATCTGGACAGAGTCTGCACGTGCTATTGCGCTTCTGGTCTGCTCTTCCGTTCTGCCAAAGGGAGGAGAAAGGAGCAGCCCCATGAGGGGCTGGATCTGATTTTTCTGATTTCCTGTTGATCTGGTTTTTTTTTTTAGCAGAGGCCCATCGTTGTGACACTGTAAGGGAGCAGTAGGAATGGACGTGACCTCCTGGGAAAGGCTTCTCGACTCCCCTCTCCACGTGCTGCCCAGAAAGCAAACCTCGCTGTACTTTCCAAAACTGAAAAATGAGAGCAAACGTCTAGGAAACAAGAGTCATCCTTCCGCCCTGCGCTCCCTTCCAAAGCCCAGCTCTGGTGTAGCTCTGCACTGTGTCAAGGGGTGGTGGTTTTGCCTTAAACAGCTACAAGCTGGAGTTTGCTCAGACAGCTCTCCTGAGCTCCACGGCCCCGCTGGTTCTTTTCAGAAACGATGAAAGCAGCTAACCAGACAGTCGCCCAGCCGTCTCTGTCCCCAGGCTCCAAATCTCCTTGGCCATTACAGAAGAGTTAATGTGGTTCCAAGTTTTTAACCCCCTTCCCCAACCCAGAAAGATGGGGCACACAACAGTCCCAGTGTATTCAGAAAGAGGAGTTGTTTTAAAGCTAAGACAATCTTGGCCCCATTAATACTTTTCATGCAGAAAAAATCTGGATACTGTATATATTTCATCAGTCTGCTTTACACCAAAGGCAAGATGGCAACGTGAAATGCGAAAGGGAAACAGAAAACGCAGATCGTCGACAGAAAGATGGAGCTCAGTTCTGGTCTTGAGATCCGTCTCAGGGGAATGAGCTGAGCTTATCAAGAGGATAGAGCAGAAAGGGCAGGAAATGGGAAATGAGGAAAAGGAGCTACACGATCCCCCCGGAAACATCACCCAGCCGGCAAAGCACAGTAGACGTGGGGGGGCGGAAAAGATTTTTGGCTTCATTGCTATTGCAGGCTCCCCTTCCCCTGCAATAATGTGTAGGTGTGTAAACCTCGCAACCAATATCGCCTAGGTGTTCGACATACACGAGACTACACGCAGCAACATCCACGACAAATAAATAAAGATATCGCTCATGTAGATAAGTCTATAAAAAAGCCTCACTTTTTTCCACCAAAAACAAAACAAAAAAAGAAAAGAAAACCCAAACCCCACAATACTGTATCACAAAAGAAATAATATTATCCCAAGCGACGCAGGCTGGGCCGTTGCTGAAATTGCGGATGATGTGGAACGATCATTTCCAAATGCCTTTTATCCGCCGCCTTCCCCCCGCCCCAATGCAGTGAAAGCCCACTCCAACCGTGAGCGCTTGGAGGGCTCGCAGGGGCCACGAATTCCCAGGCATCAGCAGTACCTTTCGGCTCCTCCTTCAAGTCTGCGGTTTTCTACCAAAGAAATGTCCAATCTCGGGTTGTTTTCGGTCCGTTCGAAACAAAAAAGAAATGAAAGGAAAGCGAAGTGTGTGGGGAAGGGGGGTGCTCCCCACGCAGCGGCCCACCATTCCTCCCCCCACCCTGATTCTCCACAATTTGCTGCTTTTTTGTTATTTTTTTCCTCCTCTTTTTTTTCTTCTCTTTTTTTTTTCCTTTTTCTTTTTTTGGGGTTTTTTTTTTTGGTTTTTTTTTTTGAAAAAGCGGAAGTTGGCAAATGGGAACGGCTGATTGAGAGCGCAGGGTGGGTGGGGGTGGCCTCACACTTCAAGCACATCCTTTGTTCGCATAACAGAAAGGAAGGCCGTAGAGGGACAGGCGAGCTTCTTTACTGAGGTGGTCTGATGGCACAGAGAGAGTCTTCCCCCAGACATCTGAAAGAGAGACGGGGTGGGGTGGGGAAGGAGAGGTGCAAGTCAAACCACGCTTCAATCAAAGACACCGGAGGCAGGATGACATTTTGGAGTGCGAGAGGCAGTGTGGCCAACTCATACAATTGTATCCAGGGTGTGTCCATGTTGGGGGCTGCTCTTAAGGCACTAGCTCCTGGAGTCAGGGGATGACAGGAGGTCAGCCTTCATTGGGAAGGAAAAAAAGGCAAGTTTCTAGCCTCTATGACTGCAAGAACAAGCTTGGAAACATGACACTGGACAGGCCCCAAACCCACAAGCCAACAGTTGTTATGGTCTTAATCAAAAATCTCATGTTTTTTAAGCCCATCTCATCTCATCTCAGTCTACTGAAATTTCACAATCAGGAACTTGATCCAAAATTGTGAAATCCTAAAAAAAAAAAAGACTCAGGTAGCACCAGAGCAAGGTGAAAACACAAAGGGCATGAGGGGAAGTAGTGCATGGAAATGTCTTATATATATGTAGGGTTGACTTATAAATCAGAATAATACAGTAATTAAATAAGAATCCATATGAATGATCATTAGTGGTTTCTAATAACATGCTGGCACTGCTTGGTAGTAGCCCCTGAAAGCTGTGCTTTGCTCAAGAGCACCTTCTCCAACCACTGCATTTTGCAAGCTGCCTCCAGGGCTTTGCTAAATGTGATCGCTGCAGACAGCGTGATCCATACCGCAGCACCTGCCAGCTTTAAAGCCTTTACAACGAGGTAAGCTTTACTGTATCATCGCTTACAACGGCCCTGGAGGATGCCTGGAAATCCAAAGGTTGTTTGTCACTGTCCCCCAAGCACACAGAGAGGGATCCACACCGTGTCAGCTGGTACCAGTGATGAAATGCCTAAGGGGCAGTTTGGAACAAAATCCAACTCAATCTGAGTCTAGCTACAGATGTCAGCTCCTCTCCTGTACCCTGGGGAAAGGCTTCTCCCTCCCTACCTTCCCACCACCAGCTTCTCCAGGTTGGCATCTTCTTGAAGCCTCCTTGCACCTCTGGAGCACAAGGCTTTGAGAGCCGCTTTGCTGTGTGCAGGCACCCAGGACCAGCTCTGCTTTCCACATTCTTTCCCTCCTGAGAGCCCAGCCTTTTCCTACATTTGTTCTCCACTAGAGTCTGCTAGATACCGCCTTAAAAGCAGCTAAGTGCATACAGGAGGGGAGGGCTCAGCGGAACCCATGAGCGCCAGGGAATGCAGTATCTCCAGCCCTGCCCACTCATCAATACGCTCACCCTCGTTACCACGCCAGTGCCCCTTCTAGCAGAAATGCAAACATGGAAGCAAGCTCCAAAGCCTAGAGCAGCTCAGTGAAGTGGTGCGAAGCCACACTGAAGCCTCTTGGGATGTTGCTCATCCTGCCTCAATGTGGGGAGCGAAGCACTGAAAACCCAAGGGTAGAGACAAAGGTGCGCTGGGACGTCACCTGGCAGGCTTGTTTCCTCCAGTGCACTTCCCAGGACCCAGCCCAGCCTATCTGGAGTGTCTCAGAGCAAGGGCAGAGCACCGCAAAGCAAAAGAGGGCCTGGCTTTGTAGCACATCAGCTGCTCCGTGGGACCTGCCCATGTGCACGCTGCTACCCCATGGCAAGCAGTCATTTAGCCCTCTTCCATTGAGGAGTGGATTAGCCAGAGCTGATCCTGCCCACGGACTGGGGGTGGTCCAGCTTCCTGAGGTCCCTTCCATCCATCCTACTGTGGCCACCTACAAATTCATTAGGGGGACGCAGCAAGGGATTGGAGATGCTCTGTTCACCAGGGCGCCTCTTGGGGTAACAAGGAACAATGGTCACAGACTGACAGAGAGCAGATTTAGGCTAGACATCAGGAAAAACTTCTTCACGGTAAGGGTGGCCAAAATTTGGAATGGGCTTCCAAGGGAGGTGGTGCTCTCCCCTACCCTGCGGGTCTTTAAGAGAAGGGTGGATAGGCATCTGCCTGGGGTCATCTGACCCCAGCGCTCTTTCCTGCCTATGCAGGGGGTCGGACTGTTGAGGTCCCTTCCGACCCTGGCATCTACAAATCTATGAATCGACTTCCCCTGAATGGGTTATTCCATGCGTCAGGCAGCAGCAGCCCCACCAGTCCTGCCTATGACAAACACTGGTCCCCAGCCCCAGCGCCTTGCTCAACTTACCGCAGTTCGGGACTCCAGGACTATACGAGTCCGTCATAGAGAGATAGCGCCTGTACGATGGAGGGGTCGGCTTTGGAGCCCTCCTGGAACTCCTGCAGCGTGAGCTTCCCGTCGGCGTTCTGAAAGGCAAAGGCAGCGAGAGCTGCAGAGGGCTGATAGCGAAGGGCTTTTATTCATTCATTTGAAACTTCTGCCCGTTAACGGAGGCAGAGTCCTTCCCAGGATCAAACCCTGGATTGGCCTGGGGAGAGCAACGCACTCAAGCAACCTCACCTCTCAGCCCCCAGCCCCGCTCAGGAACCCACAGGGAAGCCAGAAACCGGGAGAACATTTCAGGCAAATGCCCCCACCCCAGGATGTGGTCTAGGTGAGGGCCGTCATTGAGACAAGTGCCAGAGGCAACATAGGGGGTGCTGAGAAGCCCTGAGCAAGCTGGAGGAAGTCCACCAGCCCCAGAGAAGCACTGGGCAGGCTGTGGAGAGCTCACTGTGAAAGGAGACAGCTACACGGCTGGGCGTTTCATGCTCTTGGCGACACACGGGTACTCCCTGTGACTCACCTTGTCCATCATGGCGAAAATCCGATCCACCCTCTTTTCTGGGGTGTTTTCCTCTTCCGGGAGCTCCACTGTATTTCCCTGTGGGGATACGAGAGTGCCAGTCAAACATATCCCCTGCTTGGGCATGCCCTGCCTCTTTCGTGCTGGGGGACCTCTGCATTTTGCTGTCTTTTCCCTGGCTTTTCTGGCACTGGTGACCAGGACAATCTCTGAAGGGCACTGGCAGCTAGAGCAGCTTTGTGCTTCTCTGTCTGCACTGCAGAAAGCCAGCTCCCCTCCCACAGGCGTGCCCCAGCTACATCACCCCCTTAGCAAAGACCTACACTTGGATGCCAGTCCCAACCTGGAGCAATAGACTAAAGCACCAGAAGCCCAGGCCGCAGCAGCCTGGGAAAATGGTTAAGGAACAGTGCTCTCCCCACAGTGGGATGTGCAGCCAAAGGGGTCTGATGGGGGCTGCTTGGTCTCCCAGGAAGCAATGGCTCTGAAGTCACGTCTGCATCATGATCGCAGGGGAGGAGGTGCTGGTCCAGGGCTCCCCTGCTCTCCCTTGCCATATCCATGAAGCCAGGGGTGCAAACTCCTTCTGAGGCTGCCCATTTCACTTGCTAATGTGTCGTCCACCCTCCCCTGCCCAACTGCTTACCACCATCTGATAAATAGCATCTACGATGTCCAGCATCTCATTCCTCGTGATGTACCCGTCATTGTCCAAGTCGTACAGTTTAAATGCCCCTGAAACGAAGAGCAAGGCAGAGGGGCTTAGGAAGCTCCACGCACCCATGCAGGGGCACAACCCTGCTGACAGGGCACTGATCGACTGGGGGAGGTGGCAAGTGGCTGAAGTGCTCTTTGCCTCCAGAGGGGATGAGACCCAAGCTGCAGCACACTTGGCAGTCAGGCAATGGCCTGTGTGTGAGATGAATATATAACCTCCAGCTGGCTAGTGCCTACATGAACCCTGTTGGTGCTAAGTGGCCCCCCCAGATGCCAGTCTCAGCAAGGAGGCCAAGACCTGAATGGCTTCTGGGAACTGAATTTGCCCCTGGGAGCTGATATGCATTTGCAAGGGGACCCCTGCCCTGCTGCTGCCTAGGCTGCTCCCATGCCAAAGGTAATGGGGCCTCTTCCACAGGGCAGTCGATCCACCACACACCTTGGGAACTTCAGTGCATGTGCACTAAGTGGCACACAGCTCTGTGCTCTGGAAACCTGCCTCTCTACAGCCCGCTACGTGTCCTCGCTCTTTGATTCCAGCTGGCACACTGCAAGCCTGGGCACTAAGAACAGGCCTGTCCCAGGGCAAGCACAAGACCTGAACGAGACATGCCTTTGCAGTGCTCCCCTAGGCAAGCAGACAGCTTGCAGGGTCTGCGTGCTTTGGGCTGTGCTCTCAATTTTAGCCCAGCCAGACTTCAGAGACAGGGGGTCCGGATCCCGGTTTCAGATGGGACTAAGCACTTACACCGCAGTTTCTCATCCAGCGTCCCTCGGGAAGTGACCGACAGGGCTTGGATGAACTCCGAAAACTCGATCCTGCCATCCTGAGAAAGGAAAGGGCCCTGTGAGATACCGCAGCAGAGGCTCATGCACGGGGCAAGAGGCTGAGATGCAAGCAAGCCAGCTCAGTGCAGATGCTGGGCTGCCGATTTGTATGATGTGAGCAGTTTTGTTGCCACCTGTTCTAGCAACTGAGATCTTGCCTTGTCGTCCAAAGTGACCCCCCAAGAGTCAGGGGTCAAGTTACTCCCAGAACTAAGGGAGTTAGCAAGGGGTAGGAGAGTGGGCAGGAAGTTGACCGGGGCTGGGCACCAAAATGCACTGGCAGCCGCCTGGAATCTAGACTGCTGGAGCCACGGCCTCATCCTGAGCTTCCCTTCACTGTTGTGCACCCAGGCCAGTGGGCAACCCAGGGCAGATGGGCTGCACCCACCCCCCAGCCAACGAAGAAAGGAACATAAGGGCAAGTCTGCAGGGCTCCTGCACTATGCCGGGGAGTGCCACAGCAAAGTGCAGCACGCCTGCTCTGCATATGCCGCCTCCTGAGACAGAGGTGGAGGCCCGCGAGCTCTCCTGAAGGCAGCATGCGTGGAGTGGGCATGGTTTGTCTCAGTGAGAGGGTGAGGCAGTTGGGAAAAGCCTGAGGGGTCTCTGGCCAGCGCGGCTATGTAAACTCAAATAGCTCTGGTCGCCTATGGAAAAAGGCACATGAGACGTGGAAGTGAAACACCTTCTCTCCCTCATGGCATTATCTGCAGAATGAAGACACGGGAAACCACTGCCCCACATCTGCATGCTGCATAGGTCTGGGAGAGGCTGGCACTGACTGGCACCAGCAGGGTAGGCAGACCCCAGGATTATCTCCTCTGCAGTTTTGCAAAACCATTGGTATCCAAGTCTGACAATATGTGGGCACAAAGAGGAGCTGGCACTCCCCAATACCCCTCTTTGGGAAAGAGAAGAGAGCTTTAAGTGCCAACAAGGAGGAGAGGGTTAAAGGCACGGGAGATGATTAACATTTATCTCTGTGGCAGCTCAGCTGTAAGGAGCATAATCTGTCTTGTGATGGCCATGTAAAACCTGCGGCAGCCTATAATTCCAACCCCGGATCACGCCGGGGGCTCTCGGGGAGATGGGATGCTTGGCCTGGAGGGCTTTTGTCAGCTGTGCCAAATGCCTCATAGCACCTCTCTCACTTTGCACTTTATCACCCTGGGGGAAGGGGATGATCAAGTAAAATAAGCATAGGGCCTCACCGCAAAAGCTCCTCCGCTCTCATTTCACACCCCAAGAAACTAAGGTTGGGGCTTGGGCGCCGTGAGAAACGAGCGGTGAGCGGGCGGCTCTGCGCAATAAACTCCATGGGGCGTCACACACCATGGGACTGGCAGCGCGGAGAGGAGCGGCTCAGCTCCCGGCACACCCCACTTACTTTGTTTTCATCAAAAACGTTAAAAACAAAGGTGGCAAATTTGGTTGGGTCGCCAAAGGGGAAGAACTGCTTGTAGATCTTCTGGAACCCGGCAGCATCCAGCTGGCCGCTGGGGCAGTCCTTGATGAAGCCCTTGTACCTGGGAAAGAAAGAAAGAAAGGAGGGAGTTGCCTATAGATGAGCAACTCATCACGCAAGCCCTTTGCACCTCTAACTCAGCTGAGCCTATTGTGGCCACTTTAGCTAACCAGTGCACTAATCCTGAGCTGCACTTTCTCTTGCAGTGGGAGTCTGTGCAGAGAGCAAAAAGGACCTGATGGCTAATTTCCTCCCTGTGACTCTCTTTCCTATTGCAATATTTCTAGGATGTCTCTAACTGAGGCTGTGTCTGCACATACCTGGATGACCAGGAGGTTTTGGTGCTCCTGCCAAGATAGCTCTGTGCTTGCTCATGCCAGTGCCTGTTTGCAAGCTCTCTCATGCACCAGCTGCTGCACGAGATGGTGCCAAGATCAAAGGCCCAAGGTAATGGGATGCCCTCGTCCTGGGGGGCAGGAATGGCCAATGGAGACAGCACCGAACTGGGACTCAGAAGACCCGAGAGGTTCTGCTCTTTTCTCGGGCACGGACCTGGACAGGTGATCCCCAGGGTCCTTACCTGTCAGATCTACAAATGCAAAACACCACCTACAAGCCAGGCATTCATTCTTTTATCATAATGATGATGATAACAAAAATGAATCTAGCCCAACAATCAAATCTTCCACGTGGAAAAACAGTATTTTCACTGGCCCTTTGAGCCGGGGGACAGCCCAGGCCCAGGAACCAGCACGGCATGAGGGCTAGCCCTAGCTCTGATCCTACCTGTCTGTAGGGACTGCCCAGAGACGTTAATGCCTGCAAAGTGTTTTGTAGATGAAAAGTGCTGAAAACATTAATAATGAAGTGCTCGCACAGAAGAGACCACAGGCATTAGAGTAACACTGCAGCTGATGTGTAACTTCTAAGTCACTGCAGTGAACGGCACGGCACCTTATCATAGGAGTGCATTATGCAATTACTTATCTGCTCAGATTAGGCCCTGAAAAACCTATAGCCCCATATGTGCTGTTGTGCTATGTGCTCATTTAAAAGCACTTATCATGCAAGTCTCAGAGCAACAGTCTAACATAATAGCACCACATAAACAGGAGATAGTCTGCCTTTGGTCTGTGCATGGGGCCTCGCTGACTTGAATAGCAGTTCTGTGCAGGGAACGCAAACAAGGCCATTTATAGCTCCAACTGCAACACTGCAGCTCCATCCCGGCTCAGTCGAGGAGGCCTTTGTATATACAGTCCTGGGTAATTTGCTATAGGCCGTGTTTTTCATTCATGGATCTGAAAAACCTTTGCCAAGGAGATTGATATTGTTACTCCCATTTTAAAGGTGAGGAAACTGAGACACGGGGCAGTGGAGGGAGGGAGCCAGAGCGTCACAGTGAGACACTGCCATGGTACAGGACTAGAACTCAGGTCCACTGACTTAACAGCAGCGTCTTCAGCTGCAAGCCCACCAGGACAAATAATTTAATCCGTCTAAGGAGACAGGGCAGGGAGCAGCTCTTCCACCTTGTAATTGGAGGTGGGGGCTGATGCGGGGGCTCACGGGCTGAGGTATAGCAGAAGCAATGGCACTCGGCCAAGTGAATTGTGGTAGCAAATACTTGACTAGCACATGAGCAATCTGCAGGCTGGGCCTGGGTCACGGGAAGAGTTTGTCAGACAACTACCAAGAACAAACCAAAAAAGGCAATGGCCCTTCCTAGCCTAGGCTGGCAGGGTTATAATGCCCCGGTTTCTGCAGCAAAGGGGAGGGATGTGGCTCGCATCACTTCTGGCCCCCTTTGACTCCCAACCTGGGTCAATGAGATACAGGAGACACCTCTGGAGCAGCAGTGAGACACCTTCCCTGCTAGGAACACGCCAGTGCAGCAAAACTGGGGCCTGCATGCGAGTCGCCTGTGGAAGGGGAGCAGGGCTCAGTGCATCAGGGCAGTGGCTTTGCTCTGCTCCAGCTCCAACGAACCAGGGCACCAGCGTGAACGAGACTTCCCAACCCCACTGACAGCAATCGTCCAACTCCTCTGACCTCAGTGGGGCCAGGACCTATCTCTAGGTGCTTTCTGTGCTGCTAGTTAGTCATTTTGCTGTGTCCCCCACCGATAAAGCATGGCGAAAACAAGCAAGGAAGAAGGAGAGGAACAGGCAGAACTGGCCTCTGCCATGCCCCTCTCCTGATGCCCACACACAGACTGCTACCCACAGCAACAGCCCCCAAGCCACCTGGGAAGCAGCCACTAGCTACCCGAGAGCCACACGCACCTCCCTTCCACAGCTGCAGAGGAGTCGACTTGGTGCTGGGCTGGGAATTAGCACACCAAGGCCCCCCCCGCCGCCAGCTCTGTCCAGATGGAGACAAGCCACCGCAGCGATCAATCTTGCACCTCCATCCAGGAGGGTGCAGCAGGGACAGGGGATGGAAATATTTATGAATTCCCACCGGCTGCTTGGCCAGCTCACCGAGTCAGGCTGCACTGCAGCCGGCGCTGGAATAATATTTACAAGAAAGGGAAGCACCGATTGATGTGGGAGCGTGCTGTTACCTTCTGCGTCACTCCACCAGCTCCGGGCGCAGCGGCCCGAGTAACCTCCTCTCCCCTCTCCAAGCCTTCCTAAGCCCCAGGTGTTCGGAGGGAGCAGAAGGAGGTTACAGGATATCAAATGAGTTTGTTTAAACATTTTTCCTGCCTTGGGACAGCAGAAACGGGACACCTGATCCTGATGGAGCCAGGTCGGAAGGTAGCTCGTCTTCCTTGTATATCCTCACAAGTTCCTTTCTAACTAGGGTCCCAGTCCTGTACAGCATCACTGTGGCCAACCTCCTGTTGATCGGAGCAGGCTGCCTGTAGGATTGCTCAGGGTGGGCTGTTTTGAATGCTGTGGGGCTTGAAAGTTCAGCTCCAGCTTCTGGAGGGTTTATCCTGCTTGAGGAAGGATGGCCAGACAGCAAGAGACAAATTAAGAAGTAGAGCATAGTGAAATGCAACAGCTGGGTGTACATAAAATGTTTTCTCTGAGGCAGAACAGGATCTGGGTCACTGGACCTATACCGCTGGCAGCCAAGGGTGATTCTCCTTTAGCTCAGGGGGGAAAAGCCTGGGTTTTTGGAGCAGCAGGATCAAGCTCCTGTCCCTGTAATCGCAGTAAATCATCAGCAGCATGCAGCATCATGTCTTAGGTATGCCTGGGCATGTTACAATGCACACCTGCTGCAGGGAATCCCACTGGAGACTGTCCAAGTGTACAGAGGCTCTTGTGACTTTAATGCCAAGACATCTGACTCCTAGAGCAGGGGCGGGCAATTATTTTGGGCAGAGGGCCGCCTACTGAGTTTTGGCAAGCCATCAGGGGCCACATGACAGGCAGCCAGGGGCAGATAAATATTAATTTTCTACATTTTTTAGGGTCCCCGTGGGCCAGATAGAATGGCCTGGCGGGCCACATCCAACCCATGGGCTGCATTTTGCCCACCCCTGCCCTAAAGCCAGCAAGTCTCTTAAGCGCTTCTGGGAAAAACGCTGTCTGCTTTCATTAGAGGTCATAATGCCTCAGACTACATGAGGTTTCAGGGAGGCCAGATACCACGGTGACGGGCCTGGCACAAAAAATACCTACACAGACAGTTCCCCTGTCCTGCTCGCAGGAGCTGGATGGGTGACTCCCAAAGCAAAGCAAAGAAACCCAGACCCGCTGCTGCTTGCAGTCTCATGCCTCCCCCCCATCATATGCAATTCAGTACCACTCCCTGGGAGCCGGTCCTCATGACTGACCCAGCTGTGAGTGTGGGGCCAGCTGTTGACAGGTGGCCCTTTCACCCACACCCTGGTGTGTGGCTCTCCCCTTCACCTCTGCAGAGCTAAATTCGACATGGGTTCTCGGGAGCCTCCAACCCCGAGCCAGGGGGACGGGGGCCTTGGCGTGGCTGCGCTACTTGGCTCACCATCATGCCTGGCAGGTGCCGGAGCCCCGATGGGGACGGCAGTGGAGCCCTGTGGGAAGCAGCAGCCTCACGCCAGAAGTGCAAGCTGCTGAGGGGCCTCTGCCCTCTCTGAAACCCAGGCACACAGCACCCTGCAGGATCTGGCTCTTGACTGCAGCAGCCTATGAACTGGATGCTCCCTATCCAGGCACCTTAGGTAGCCACATAACCCCTATAGCAGCGGTTCCCAAACGCTGACAGATTGTGCACCACCAATTTAAAATGATACGACCTTAAGTACCACCAGCAGATTTTTCAGTTCAACTTTATGTACCACCAGCAACTTTTTGTCATATAAAGTAATTAGAATAAATCTATTAATGCATACCACTGACAGGTTGTCTGCGTACTACTGGTGGTATCCATACCACAGATTGGGAACCGCTGCTTTATAGCTGATGTACTCCTCATGAGGCAGGGCAGTGCTATTACGCCCATTGTACAGAAGGAGAAACTGAGGCCCATGTAGACTAAGGGACTTGCCCAAGGTCCCACAGGGAGCCTGTGTCAGAGCAGGGACTGCAACTCAGATCTCCTCAGTGCTACTGGACGACACTGCCTCATCCATCCTAGGGAGAACCC
This sequence comes from Alligator sinensis, assembly GCF_000455745.1. Taxonomy (NCBI): domain Eukaryota; kingdom Metazoa; phylum Chordata; order Crocodylia; family Alligatoridae; genus Alligator; species Alligator sinensis. Next base: position 1,573,757 of record NW_005842102.1, on the reverse strand, counting down.
AGCCTTGACCCCCGGCTCCTCTTGTAGTGACTGTGATGGTTTGAGGAACCCACCTCGGTATGGCAGGTATGAAATTGTTGCAGCCCTGGATGCCACAGTGGAGGGAGAGTCAGCTTCCACCCAAACAGAGGCACCTTGGGACCAGGGGGTGCCCAACACCAGGGCTGGAAGGCCCCATTTTCATGCAGGGGGAAGAGAGGGAGAGCACTGTACCGGGGAGGATGAGGAAAGCCAGCACTTCAGCCTCCTTCATCCATGGATGCTTATACGCACACAGGCTTAGCGTGGCGGGTCCCACACACAGCACGCCTGAGCGCCCGGCTGGGGGAGCTGTCGTACGGCTGGGTGAGGATATTACAAGGAAGGGACCCACTTCTTTCTTTTCGGCTTGTCCTTTGAAGGCTTAAAAGTGAAGCCACCTGATCACTTGGAGAAGGGACCGCAGTGAAGGAAAAATTATATGAATTAACACATTAGCGACTCCAGTCTGCAATTAGGGCATTTAATCACGGAGCTCCTGATTTCAGGATGTGACCAGCACAACAATAACAGTCTTGATGATAATTATTACCCGCACTGCGTGGGAAACGCACCCCGGTGTCACATCACACTAACGAACACCGCGGATGTCGCAGACACGGGGCCGGATTCAAGGTCAGCAGGGGCCGGGGGACCTGGGGACCACTAAAGAGACCTGCGGCTGCTCCATCCACGCTAGCAAAAACCTCCTTAACACAAGCCTGGAGCACAAACCTCCGTGCAGACACCTGGGCCTGCCTCTCTGCTCATTCAGAAAAGGGCCTGAGATCCAGCCAGCTGACACAAATGCAGGGGCGTCCCGGACACAAAGGCATTATCCTGGGCAGGAGGGAGGAATGAAAGACAGGGCTGGAGGGAGGAGCTTCACAGCATGGCAAAACCTTGTGAAGTGAGCTTTGTCAGGGCTCAGCTCTCCAATATGCCCCACGCTGCTTGGAAGCTGGGCTATTCCCTGACCGTGGGACGGTTTGCTTAGTATGAAAGCATAACCCATCTCTCTTCCCCTTTGCACAGAGGAGGGAGGCAGGTTTGTGAGAAGCAAGCGCGGTCCTGACACGGGACAGGGAGCCAGGCTCAGCCGTGTTTCAGTTCGAGTGGGTGGCGAGGCCCTGAGCTGGGTCACATCCTGCGGGGTCTCAGCGTCCCACCTGCCAAAGAGGCAGTTCTTAGGTGCTGCGAGGCACACGGTGAGTCTAACCAGTGTGCGTACAGAAAGCCAGAGGCAGAGCAACAAGATTGCCAAGGAAGCCCATTAGAGCCCGAAGGGATCTGCCCATTAGTGCCGCAGTGCCGAGCAGCCAGCAACGTGCTCCGTTTCTCACCGGCACGTCTGTGAAGGTGAATGCCCAGTGCAGGGCGGTCCCAGGCAGGGACCTCTGCCTCCCTGCCAGACCATCGCCATTCAGAGCTCCCGACACGTCTAACAGCAGCACAAGGCAGCATTGTCAGAGCATCTGAAAACCCACCAGGCTTGCAGGCAGGACCAGGTAACACGTTTGAACCTGCAGGGAGTCCCAGGGCCTGAGGTGAGGAAGGGACTTATCAAAATAACTGACAGTGTACAAAGGAACAAGCTGGCAGAGGCAGAAGCAAGAAACTCGGTCGCTTCGTCTCCCAGGGCAGCTGGAGTGAATGGGAGCTGGCAGCTTCAATGGGCCTCACCCAGGACCAGATGGAGCTTCTGCCACTTGCACTGCCAACTGCTTTAGTCGCAGTGCACTGATCTCTCATGAGCATTTCCAGCAGTACCTAGAGAACCAACCTGAAACCAGGGCCCTGTGTATACACCGGCAGAGCGCTTACTTACAGCCCAAGCAGGCAGACGGGTCGAGAAGGGGAGAGAGGAACAAAGCAGCCTGCCAGATAGCACACCGCAGATCCAGAGCGGCAGGAGAGTCTGCAGCCCTGTGCCCTGTCTCTGGAAAGTAGGGACTCGGGCACAGAGGGTTAATCGGGGCAGGAGTGATGGACCAGCCCTGTGCTGGCTCAGTGCAGGGGAAGAATACATTTCATCTGGAGCAAATGACTGACCTTCAAACTGGAGAGATCAAGGCTGAGAGCAATGGCAAGAGCCAAGAGCAGCACGGGGCTGTCCAGGAAGAGAGGCAGAGACGCTGATCCAGAAAGTGATGCCATTACTACCCATTGTGCTTCCCTTTGCACATCACTCCTCTTCTCCCAGGGGCCCTATGCCTTCACACATAACAGTGTAAGGCTTGCCAAACACACATCTAGTGCGGTAGGCAATCTCAAAGGGGTGCTTCCTACCTCAGTGGGAGAGAGAGCCTGTGGAGAGACTCTGGGATTCAGGACAAATTTGCTTTGCCACTGCCACTGAACAAAGCACTTCATCTCGTTGCACCTGGTCTATCCGCATTGTAAACTTGGTGGGGCAGGGACTGTCTCCCATTTCTTGCTCAGGGTCTGGCACAAGGAGGCCCTGAGGGCCATGCAGGGGGTACAAATCACGAACAAGGAGGCGTGTGACTAGGGAGCACCACTTTTCAGATTAGTCCTGGGCAGAGGAAAGGGTTAACCTATCACCACGGCATTCATTTCTCTTATCATCAAGAAGAAAAGCAGAAAGAGCTCCTGGCCCAGCCCCGCAGCTTGGCTGAGAACACAGACAGAGATACGCCAACATTAAAGGGCCCGGGGCCCAGAAGGAGCCCAGCTGATTGCACCGGTGAGCTATGGGGTTTGTGCCGCTTAATAAGATCAAAGTGTCTGTTGGCTGCGTATGCAGCAAGGAGTTACGGGTAACGAGCTGGAAAAGGCTCCCTTTGCAGGCAGTACACAGGTGACCTCATCTCCAAAGGCTGCTTGCCTTTGCCACTTAAATCAATTCCCTGAAATTATCTCTGCAGCAAAGCCCTGAATTCCTCCACCTACAAAGGCAAGCGGCTAAGGTTTCAGCTGCTGCAGTGAGAGAAGCCCGTTACTCCCCCACAGGTGCCATTGAGCCATCGGGATGGAGGGGCTGGCTCTGTTTGGGATACCTGGGTCCTTTTGGCATGGACTGTGTTCAGCTGGGCATCTTAATGCCCTCAACAGATGGAAGAATCTGGGGCTAGGGAAGAAGTGCAGGGCAGGGCATGGGGGGACCGATTCACTGTCCCTTGAACATGAAGGAAGACAAAGGAAGAACCAGGCTTTCCGCTGAGCAAGGTGGACAGCAGGGAGGAGTGATCTCTGAACTGCATGGTCAGATGGGGCCCTGTCTTTGGCTTTTGTCCCCTGCCTCTGCCATGTTCAGACCTGAGGATGCTGTAGTCTGTCACTAAGACCATCCTTATCCCACCCTCCCCTGCAGTGCTGGCAGCAAGAAGAGACGAACAGCTGGGACAACACAGCAAGACAGATACCCCGGCTGTGTGCCTGTTCCTGGAGCATGAGGGAGTCCTCGGGCATGCAACGCTCCCTGCCCCACTGCATGCGAGCGCTGGAACGGGCAGAGACTTCGCTCCACCCCACCCAGCCCTCCTGTGCTGGGGAACATGTACCGAGGCAGACGCAGTGCCAGCAAGGCGATGTCTGCTGTGCCAGCCCAGGCTGGGAAGGGGGCAGTAACCTGGATACAGACTGGGGCTCTCAAAGATTTGCAAAGTCAAAAGGCACCTCCTGTTTCAAGACCTTTGAAGCTGGCAAGCATTCTGCATGGATGAATATGCTTCTTCAGCAAAGAAAGAGCACAAAAGGCCTGTCTTCTCCTCTGTGATGGGCGAGTCAGTCTGGATCTATTAATAGGTAATTATTAATAATTACTATTAGAATCCTTGACACTTAGCAAGCTCTAAGCGCAAAGGCCCTGCGCACGGAAATGCTTGGGCACAAGCTAATCTGCAACACAACGCCATCCGCTCCAGTGAAGCTAACCTGGAGTCCATTAAGTGCTTGGCTGAATCGCAGAATTATAGAAAATGAGAGCTGGAAGGGCCCTCAGGAGGCTGCATCTAATCCAATCCCAGGCTCAAGGCAGGACCAGCCCCAAGCAGATCATCCCAGCCAAGGCTTTGTCGAGTCAGGCCTTAAAAACCTCCAAGGGTGGAGCTTCCACCACCTCTCCAGGTAACCTGTTCCAGTGCTTCACCACCCTCCTAGTGAGAAAGTCTTTCCTAATATCCAACCTAAACTTCCCTTGCTGCAACTTGAGACCGTTGCTCCTTGTTGTGTTATCTGCTAGTTGAAGGCTGCTATCAAATCCCCCCTCAATCTTCTCTTCTGCAGCCTAAATAAGCCCATGTCCCTCAGCCTCTCCTCACCAGTCATGTGCCCCAGCCCCTGAAACACTTTCATTGCCCTCCACTGGACTCTCCAATTTGTCCGCATCCTTTCTACAGTGGGGGGCCCAAAACTAGACACAGGGCTCCAGATGCGGCTTCACCAGTGCCAAATAGAGGGGGAAAAGCACTTCCCTCAATCTGCTGGTGATGCTCCTACTAATGCAGCCCAGTCTGCCGTTAGCCTTCCTGGCAACAAAGGCACACTGCTGGCTCATATTCAGCTTATTGCCCACTGCAACCCCCAGGCCCTTTTCTGCAGAGCTGCTGCTTAGCCAGTTGACCCCAAGCCTGGAGCGGTGCATGAGATTCTTCCATCCTAAATGCAGGACTTTGCACTTGTTCTTGTTGAACTTCAGGGATCAGGATCTGACCACGAACCCAGTGATCTTCCTAGGTGATTCTTACCTAGGGCTGGATGTGAGCATCACCACCCCCATTTTACTGATGAAGAAACCGAGGCATGTGAGACCAAAGCCACCAACAGATGGTATATACCCATTAGCTGTCCCTGAGAGCTGGGCTCCTAACTCCCCTGGGCTCATTTGAAAATCCCACCTACAGAGAATTGCCAGCATTACCCACTGAGTCAAGAGAAAAACCAGGACTATAAGAGCTCATGACTCCCAGGCCTGGCTCTCCTCCAAGCCATGGTGCTGCTGAACTCGGCACCATCCCCTCTCTGTAGCCAGTTTTGGAGGTTCCAGACAATTTCCACTCACATGTGGAGTCCACCCATATGAAAACACTGCAAGAGGAGCAGGGGCATTTCCAGCCCTTGCCTGCTATCAGACAGAAAAGGAAACATCATATAGGGACGTTCTGTCTGGGCTGGCCCTTAGATTTAAACAAAGTAGGATCGTCGCATCACCAAGTACCCAATTCAAGTCCAGCTCCTTCTCAGGGGTTAGTGCTACAAACTCTGGTTCCCCAAAGTGAACGGAAGGGGAAGATAGGAGTGATTTCTATTTGCAACTGGTAACCGCAGCTGAGACTTGCAGACTGCCAACAGCACAGAAACTCTATTATCTTTTCAAGCACCTCTCACCCCCCGCTCCGTTCTCCTCCGAACTGATTGGTGTCTCGAGAGATCTCCTCTGACCATATGGATTAGGCCCTTCCTATCCCCACCTCCTTACTCCTTTCTCCTGCTGGGGTTGGCCTGGCAGAGCTGTACGTGTGTTTATGTCCGTTCTTATTAACATTTGCTGTATTCACTGGGCCGCACAGCTCCTGCTTTTTCTTTCACGCTTGTCAGAGGCCCTGTCACTGGGGCATTGAGAGACAGACACACACCCCAGCAATGCTTAGCAGAGCCGGGAATGATTTTAGCAAGCACTGTGTGAGCTTCCCATCCTCAGTAGGAGGATGCACCTCAACCCTGACCTTGCAATCGCCTTGCTACTCCAGTTCTAGGTTCCCAGCAGACTTGCTCGGCCACCACGTAAAGCATTTCAACCAAGCTTCCCAAACTGTGACCCAAGGAGCTAATGGACTAAGGAGAACTGGCTGGTCACGTGCTGATGATTCCTCCTCCTCCTGGTTTCCAGCTGCATGAAAAAGAGCTAAAAATACAGTACTTCCCTAATGCTGTTTCTCCATGTCAGCAACTGCAGTAACAGGCCCAGCAATACGATGTAATCCAAGTCAGAGCCAGGAGGAGTGCAGATGATCACAGGCCAGACAGGAGGGATCCCACGAGACCTTTGCATTAAAACTGTGGTCCAAACTTGGGAACCGCTGCATTGATGCATGAGCTTTCCAGAGCTCCAGCAAACCAGTGGCTTTCGCAGCCAGCAGCCACCACCCAGACAGCCTTCCCGTGCTGGTGCTGGGCCCAGGGAGATAGCAGCCAGCTGCCGTCCAGTCAACCAGTCCAGCATCCAGCACCTCTCCCAGTCCAAGCACTAAAAGGGGATGCAAACACTCAAGCAGGCCCCTGCAAAGGCAGAACACCCCGCAAGCTGGAATGGCCACTGCCATTTCAGCATGGATTGCAATGGAAATTTCCATGTCAAGTGGTTTTGTGCCAGGGAAGCCCCTTAGAGATATGCCCCCAGGCTGCTGCAGGAGCTGCAGCTGTTGCCAGAGCCCTGTGCTGGGAGTGCTGCAGAGTGCCGCAGGCCTGCAGCAGAGAAATGAGCATTTCAAAACCCCCTGATGCACCTGCAGCAGAGAAATGAGCATTTCAAACCCCCCTGATGCACCATGCAGCTCCCTCCCACAGCCAGTTTTAGGTGGCAAGGGGGGGCATTTAAGCATGAAAAAAAAAAACCCCACAGAAAAAAATTGACCTCCAGCTGGCACCTCGGCTTTTCTATACGTACATTTAAATGTGCATCTCCTCAACAGCGCTGCTGCAAAGGAGGAGCATTTTATTAGGTGGAAGCGAGCCAGCAGGACTCTGGGCAGCCCCACTGGGCACATGGCATCGATGCAAGTGTTGGGCTGGCAAAGCGCTCGGCCAACCCTGAGCTAGTGCAAATGGGCAAGAGGAGGAGGAGTAGACACGGGATTTGCTTTGGGTCTGAGGGGAGCCAGGCTCAGAGCTGAGAGCAGGACCTGACTCACGCAGCAGTGTTCAGTCCACAGGGAATGCGAGATCTCATGGCTCAGGCCCTGGATCTCCATGCTTAATACTCCTGGACCATGAATAAACGCTGTCATCTGGGACCAGGTGCCTGGTGGCCAGCAGCTAAGCCCAAAGCTGCCTGCTGTAGAGTAAGATGCACTGAACGCTGAGGAGGTTGCCAACTTGTACATTTTATTCTAAGTCATGGTGGGTTTTTTCCGGCGGTCAATCCCCAGCTCCTGGAGTCAGGTGAAGGTGTGAGACGCTCACCGTCCACCTTCTCAGCCCTCCCAGTTGCAGAGAGAATTTGGAAACCTTGAATGCTGAAGCCTCAAAAAACCCCAAAGGCAAATCAAGAAACCTCAGCAGGTGTTACTGTATAAGCACTCACGATTTTCAAGTCCCTCTCAGGATTTCTGCTTGGCTGGAGCTGGCAATGTTGCACTGGCCAACAGGGATCAGGTTTTTAAAATGTTGTTGTTTAAAAATACAATGCAGTGGAAAGGGCATGGGACAGAGACTGGCACTGAAGAAACCTGGGTTTGGCCTTTGAAAATCCAGCCTGAGGCAGTGCTAAGGACACTCAGCCTCTCTCACACGTGCCCTGGAGGTCTGCAGCACTATGTTATCATTTCACCTCTGCCAATGCCCTCTGCCCCTTGAAGCCAGGGTCCCTGAAGCCCAGCTCTTCCTAATGGCTCCCTGATATCCTAGCGAGTACAGCTCCTTGTAAAGCAGGCTGGATGAAAGCTCCCCGCAGAATCGCTGCACAGATGCAAAGGAGGAAATCTCAATTAGCAGAAACCCTACAGTCATTTTACAACCCACTTCTCTGCAAGCACATGCTATTGTGAAGCCTCAGCAAGAATAATACACAGCACCTCGAGAATGCCTTGTTGCACAGCGCCACAAAGCGCTGCATAACCAACACAGTCAAACCCCACTGAGGCAGGCAGCTTCGTCCAGGCTACAGATGGGTAAGCTGAGGCATGGGGTGGGTAAGTGACTTGCTCAGGGTCACAAAGCGTGTCAGTGGCAGAGGAGGTCGAGACCCAAAAAAGCCCTGCCTCCCAGCGTTGTGATCTCAGCATCGAATGCTGCTGTAGCAGACCAGACAGCCTCTTCTGCTATGGGAATGGTAGCAGGAGAGCGAGCTACAGAAGACCTTGAAAGGGCCACATTTCATCCATTGGGTTTGTGCATGAGAAAGAGAAGCTGTGGCCATGTTGCCAGCATTCCCAATGCTATTCAGAGGCTTTCTTAAATCCCCAACTCCTGGAGGGCTGGGACGTGCAGGCCACTCGCAGCTTTTATTTACTGAGCTGTTGGTTTTTTTAAAGGAAATTTCTACTCCTCGTGTTTGCGGAGAAAAACTTGAAACTGCGACCCAAATGTTAAACCAAAACCCTGAAGGCAAAGAAAAGCCCCTGCAACAGGCTATTTTTAGAAAATCTCATGATTTTTTCAAGCAATCTCATCACTGGGAGCCTGAAGCGTGACTGTGGAGGCTTGGGGCTCGCAAGTCTGCATGTGGCACAGAGAAAATTGGAGGGGC
>NW_005842102.1:1556860-1565280 GCF_000455745.1 Alligator sinensis | reverse complement strand
TCCTGCTGAGATGCGTCCCACGGAGCAGCAGGGACTGCAGGCGCTTGGGGGATGCATGGAGCCAGGGCTGGGCTAGTAATGATAGGATGAGACCAGAACAGACCTGGCCTATGCCAACCACAGGGAGCCATGCAGCCCTGGCTGTCTCACTCGTTAGCCTGCCCACGCCCTCTCTCCGCACCTGGTTTCACACATAAACCAGTGCTTTAGCTTATCCCAGGAGAGTGGAAGAAGGGCGGATGCAGGTATACCAGAATGAAGCTGCTTACGGCTGTACGGCAGTTTCTACAGAGAAGTGATTGTGGTCTACCAATACAAGATGCATGTCTCTGAGTAAAACTGGACACGCATCAGCACATGGGTCTAAAACACCTGCAGGCCAATAAGCATTAGGAGCTGTGTTGCCAGGTACAGCCACTGCGATGGACGGACAGGCGTGTAGACTGAATGCACCTGGGCATGAATGCACCCTCTGCAGGTGCCAGGTTGTGGGGAGGATGGGCTGCCCCTGGGAAACAAAGCCACAGCATGTGCTGCTAGTGGGTAAGACAAGTGCTTGCAGGGGACTGCTTTAATGCCATCCCCTCTCTCTCTGGGCCTGGCATTTCTCCTCTGCTGTTCCTTGCATCCCACCCCCCACTGCCCCCCATTCACCTTAGCTTCTGGCAAGGTAGGTTTGGCAGAAACAGGCTCCCACTGGAGCCAAGCTGAATTTGGTGCCAACCTGAGGCTCTGCAGCTGTTGTGCTGCACAGTGCTAAAGGGTATGAACAATTCCTGGTGGTAGCACCTCTACCCATGGAGAGGAGGGAGGCTAACAGGGTTCACTGAAGCTTTCACACTTGCAGGGAGAAGCTGGCCTGGTTCTGCGGCTGCCTTTCCACTCCTAATGTCAAGCAGGGCTGCAGGGAACCTTACCTGGCACAGAGGGCTCTTGGGGAAGGTCACAGGCTTTCACCTGTAAAAACCACCTGCCAATTTTGGGAAGGGGCCGTGGTTGCAAAGTACGGCCAGGAGCAGCTGCGGTAGGGCAGATGGAGGCAACGCCAGCCAGAGGACAGCCCAGCTCCTACCTGGCAGTCAGGTTGAGGCCTCTGTCCCTGAAAGCAGACTCGGGGAGGCGGCAGAGCTGCCTGGGAAACAGGGTCAAGCATAAATGCCCTGGGAGTGGGGAGGATACATGCACCACTGGGGAAGGTGCAGGATGGTGAGAAAAGCCCGGATGTGAAGACAGAAAGAAAGAAGTCACAGGGGGCATCATCCCCCCCATCTCCGTGGGGACCCACTTTCTGGGAGCCACGGAGGGCGGCAACAGGGCACATCCGAACACAGCGCGGTCTGCACTTCTTCGGCACCAGATCATGCTAAAAAGACCCAGCTGTCAGCCAGGCGCATGCATGCTCTACTGACTGGCAGGGGATGCATTGGGGCAGCTCGGCCCAGCGAACTGCAGGCAGAATTCAGCACAAAGATCCCGGGCCAAACTGGTCCGATCTGTGCACGCTATTCCGAAGCCATCAGAGCTGAGTAGTCTGGGACTTCCCCGCAGAGATCCTGCTCCTTCACACCCTGCCATCGTGAGCGAGCTCTGCTGTGCATGCCACAACCCCCTCAGATGCCTGCTGCAACCTCCAAGGGTACAATTCATCCCCACGCAGGCCACGGGATGCGGAGAGAGCTCCGGCTACCAGAGCCCTCCAGGCAAGCAAGGACCGATCTCATAGCAGAGCGCAGGCACCAACTTTGCACAGGGGGACTGGAGGAGGGGGCGGGAGAAATCCAAGAAGGGAGAGAAGTGGAGGAGAGGCTCAGCAATGATTACGTGAGCATTATGCAACGTGGTCGCCCAGATCTGTCAGGCACCAAACAACTCACGCCGAAGCCAGTTCGAGGGGGTGGGAGGGAGGGGAAGGGGGCGGCAAGGTGGGAGGCTGAAGTGCCAGTTACATCTTTTTCACTTTGCTGCAGCTATGACTCATCAAGAGGAGAGAGGGAGAGAAAGAAAAGTCCCTGCCTGGTTTAGAGAAAAGATAAAGGGGAAGCGATGGCATTTCTGGGGCTTCAGCATTTGGGATGGCAGATGCGACGGCAAGGGAACGTGCCTGTGGGGGAAGCACACCCCCACACCCTCCTGCGGGAACGCTTCACTTAGCGCCTTGTCAGCAGATGCCGCTGTGCGGCAGCCTCTGGGTTCCCCGGCAGGGACTGGGCACAGGCGAACAGGCAGCAAAGAGGCCCCGCAGCCTGGGCCCACTCCTAGGGACCGCCGTGGGGACGGCCCAGATCTCCCACGAGTGGGCAGCACGGCGGCACAGCTCTCTGTCCAGCTGGCATCTCGGCCCTTCAAAGGAAAGAGAGAGAACAGGGAATCCAGAAGCTCCCTGCGATAACAGCGCTGTGCGGGGATCTCAGAAAAAGGGACCAGACGATTCTCTGATGAACACGGTGAGAAGGTATTCAAGTTACAGGGAAGACCTGCCACCAAGAGACCCAATGGTGGGAGGGACTGGGAAGAGACTGGCACCGGTGTGACGCCGCCAAGCTGGCGAGGAGGGAGGGGAGAGGGCTCCCCTCCTTGGGGTACCAAGTCCCAGCAACTTCTCAGCCTTATTTTACAGAAGCAGGCAACAGCCCTCCTAGGGGCTGGAGGTGAGGGCACACACGGGCACTCCAGGTGGGCCCCATCACACAGCTCCATCCCCCGTGGCAGGGAGAAGGCTGCAGGGGAGGCAGAGGTCTGCCTTGCTTGGCAAGTTGCGGTTTCCCTTGCCCTAGCCGGCGGGAGCAGGGAGCCCTTGGCTCACACACGCCTGCTGAAAGCCCCAGCCTCGCTGCACAGAGCTTCTAAAACACACACCCTCCTCTCCGCGGTCACCACCCTGCCTCCCGCCTCGTCCCTCCGCACCCCCCAACACCTCCGAGACAAAAAGCATAGCTCCAAAAGAGGGGTGAAGGGCTCAAGCAAGCAATAAAAGGGAGACACAAACCATTCATTCATGATACAAAGGTGTCTGTGGATACATAGAAAGCTCTAGCAAACGAGCTGGCCAGGAAGCTGTCCCCTCGGTCGCAGCCTCCACACACATATCCAGAGGCATCAATATTGGCCACTTCAGGGGGGGAAAAAAAAATAAAGGCCAGTTTAAAAGAGACTTTCCACCCACCTCCTGCCTTCCCCGGAGCCGCGCAATGTTCTCGAGGGGCTGCTAAGAATAATCACAAGCTTCTTAATTTGCTCGCTGGCAGATCGCCACTGACCTCCAGTGAACAGGCTTCATTTAACAATGGCAAGGTGAACGATGGTCGCTCCCCACCCAGGCAGGCCCAGTGGAGCTGCCTGTGCCTGCGCCCTGGCAAAAGTCATCCTATGAATGAGGACTGTAATGACACTGGCATCCCGGCAGGGCCCGGCCTCGGGGGAGCAGGGAGCCCTGTGCCTGTCCCCGAGTCACGACAGAATCAGAGAGGGGAAGTGGCTGCCCACAACCATCCTCTGGGCTCGCAGGATTTCCTGGGGCACCTTTGGGTGCTCCTGTGGCTGGAAAAAACCACAGCATCCAACTCCTTACCAAGCCCTAACCAGGACTTGCCCTGTCCTTCTGGTTCCAACGGTGTGCCCACCAGCTTTTCAGGCGGCACATGAAAAAAGTGTGACATTGCTGTGCATGCCTTCAGAAAGAGGGGTCAGCAGCTGCTTTACTCTTCATACAGGACCTTAGGAATAGCAGGACACTGCATGAAAACAGCACCAACTTCACTGCCCCCTTGGCTGGGGTTGAGGTGGGATCGGATGGTCATATGGAGAACAAGCTATCTGGTTATAGCAGCAACAAATGCTAGAGCCAGAGAGGGTATGAGACCCCACGCCTTGGGGTTCAGGCCCATCTCGAATTTGTACAGATTCAGATGCAGCCTTTGGTGGGGATGGGGGGGATTATCCCCACATCCACCGACTTTGACGGTCCTTGCACCATCTTCAGAAGCAGCTGGAGGGAGATGGGGTTATCCAGCCAGAGGGGCTGTGGGGCTGACCAGACTGGCCATTCCTATGGCAGAAGAGGCAGAAAAGCAGCCCATGGCTAAGGACTTCAAGGTAGAAATGTTGGGGGAGGGATGGGATGAAGAGGTGCAATGCAGAGCGCGAGGGCCTCGTGCTACCATCTCTGCGTAGGGCTGGAGGCAGATTTATGGCTTGGCCACAACCTGGCTGGCTGGCAGAGCGCACTTCACTGCCAGCACTGTGCATTGACAGCCTGGCTTTATTCACGGCTGCGGCAGCAGAGTCTGGGATAAGGAGGCTGTCACGACCTGGGAGGCTTCTCACTGCAGCAGGAGCGAGAGAGAGATCCTGAGGAGGAGGAGGTGGTGTGGGAACGCGCTGCCGTCTCCCACGACTGTGCCAACACGTACAGCCCACCGGTAGCCAGGAGGAATTGCTGAGACCTTCCCCTGCCATCTGAGATAGGAGCCACCGAGTGCAGAGCTGTATTCCAGCTGTCCCTTCAGCCATGCTGCCGAAGGAGATACACGCAGACCTTCCTCTTCACTCCTGCAGCTGGCCCCCTTCCAGCAAGTGGGGCTTGGGGAGCAAGCCAAGTAGGCAGCAAAAGTAACCTATTACACCCTGTAAATCAACTCTGTTCTCCCCTGCACACAGCTTCTCTCTTCCTCTCCTCCTTGGCCCGGGGCCATCTTTTGCTGGCTGCCCATGGTTCACCGGCAGACACTGGGGTGCCTGGCACAGAAAGCTGGTGCCTGGCACCCAGCTCTGCCCATCCTTTCCTGGGAAGTGCCGAGACGGAAACTGGGCCAGCATGACACAGCAGCCAGGACCCATGGCTTCCAATCCCTCCGCGTCCCTGAACATGCTGTGATGGGGGTGAATGGCTTCAGTGAGCCATGCCTCAGTTGCCTGGTCTGTAAAATGGGGTGACACCCCTGCCCTGCCTCAAAGCAGAGGGTTTTGGAGAACCCCAAGTTTTGAGACCTCTCTGTGAAAGGCGCCACAGAAAACTCAAGTGTCATGCTCTGCTAAGAGCTCTCGCCACTCGGTGGGCATGAAGCTGGAAATAATGCAATCCTGACGATCAAAATAAAGACAGCCCCCGTCACACCAGAAGCAACAGGCAGCCACACCTTCCTGCTGCAGCCCAAGGGCTGACTGCACACCCAGCGCTAAGGAGATGGCCTGTAGCCACCCACTCAGAGGCCCGGGGAACAAGGAAAGCAAAGAGCATCAGCTGCATTTTCCTCCCGCTGGCAAATACCAGCACTTCCCTTTCCGCTGCAGAGGGAAAGCCCAGGGAAGCACAAGCAAACATGGCTGGGTGCCTTCAACTCTGGCTCCAAACAAAACAAGCTCATTTGCATGCAAATTAGGTGCAGCTCCCTGGCTCCTGGCCAGTTATCGAGGTGGCCCCCTGTGCGGCGGAGATGGCCCCTGCTCTCTGCTGCAGGGACAGACACGTGGCGGGGGTGCGTGCTCCCTTACCAAGCTGCAGACTGGCACACACCCGCACTGGGGTTCGGATGGGCAGGAGGCCCTCCCTGCCGGCCCCTACCCACAGTCTCCCCCTGCTCTACCGCAGCAGGGAGGGCTGTTGTGAGGACCCAGGCAAAGAGAAGCTGATGCTTTAACCTGCAGGCTTGCAGAGAAGAGGAGGTGTCCCTGCTCCTGCTCCCCTCTGCACCTCAGCCCTGGGAGACGGCAGGGAGGCCATGTCCCCTTCCTGCAGTGGCTGGGTTGGGAGAGCTCAAGAGCAAGCCAACACGTGTGTGTCTGAGAGAGACACCCTCGTCCTCTAGAAATGTGAGGCTGCCAATGCCTGGACCCACTCGCTCAGCCCCGGAGGTGGGCCAGAGGATTCCTGAAGCCTCCGCACCAGACAGACAGGCTTCTACCTTGACTTTGCTTCCTCGGCCATCTGTTCCTCCCTCCTCTTGCTTGCTCTTCCCTCCCTGCCCCTGCTTTCCCTGGGTGCTCCTCTCACGTGAGCAGAACGCCTGGTTTGCATTCAGCCGAGCAGATGGGCACTGCAGGGCCCCAAAGGGCAGAGTCACTGTCTGCAGGGAGGGGGAGGAGGGGAAAGGGGCACTGACCTCTCACTGTCCAGTTGCTCGGGCCTCCTGGGATGAGCTCCGTGATGGAGGAAGAAGGCACTTGAGTCCCAGCACAAAGGAACAGCTGGGGACAGCTGTATTACCGCATGCAAATGCAGCATCACCAGGCCATGCACTGATCATCCCACCGTCCTCCGCTTCCCTATTTCCTCCCTGTCCTCCGGGGAATAAGCTGATGCGATTAGACAGGGGCAAGGACTGATGCTGGGATGAACAAGCCCTGAAGGAGAACAGCTCAGCCAGCAACATTCAGAGAGCACTGCCCCGATCTCCAGGGCACCGCCAGTACTTCCTGGGGGCAAACCGAGGAAAGCCTGAAGTTGAGGGGTGAGGCAGGTACCCTGCTCCAACCTACCCACCCACAGCCTCTCATTAGGAGCCTGTCTACAAAGGCGGTCCTGGCAGAGAAACAGCACAGTCCTGCTTAGCCAAAGGCTGCACAGTGCTGTGCTAGCGGAAAGTTATAGCATTTTGCTGGGGCTCCAGAGATGAGACTGCTCTGCCCCCAGCTGACCAGCTGTAAACAGATGCCTGGTCATTTGTGCTGGGAAGTCAACGGCAATCAGTGCAGCGGTGGCCACATGTCACTCCAGTGAGTCCCTGGCTACAGAAACTGGCCTGCATCAACCACACCAGCCTACAGGGCTGTTTAGCTCCAGCAGACTTCTGTCCGCGTGCTGCGCTAGGGTAATAATTAGTCTGTACTATTGCAGTCACATGATTATCCCTCTGACTGCAGAGGACGCTGGAAGCTTTCCTGGTTTTATGGGAGAAATTCTTCTTAGCACAGACTGGAAAATCTTGATGTTCACAACTCTTTAGAAACAAAATGCCCCATCACTTGCTGCAGAAACTGCTCCCACTTCTTCTAGCCAGCCCCAATGCCCACAGCTTTCAGCCAGGCATTTTTAGCTACCGATTTTGGAAGCTGAGCAGGGCGGAGGTTGCATCTGAGCACCCCCAAGTCCAACCCAAGTCAGCAAGAGGCGTGGGTGGCCCAGCCCCTATGCAACCAGGCCAGTTTTCCAGAGCGTGGCTTTTACTGGGCTCAATGAAACCCTGAGGTTTCTCACTGCCCAGCCCCCTTATCCACGCTGCCAGGAGTGGTAAGAAATGGAGTGAGATGCTGAGGGAGGCATGCTGTAGCTCGCAGGCTGCTCTGGCGGTGCCAAGACGCCTCCTCCCTACCAGAATACATCGCGGGTGGGTTTTCATTTCACTCGTGGCTTCCTGAGACCTGGAGCGGTCTCATGTGCTCTCCCCCACTTCAGCTCTCCATACGCCACGTGGGAAGAGAGGCAACTGTCCCACCTCCACCCTGGCAGGTCTCAGTGGAGGGGGACGGGGACTGACGTTACTGGGCCCTGGCCTGACCCATTATGACTGGACGTACTGGGAGGCACTGAGTGAGAGGGTCTGACTCTGAGCGGTGGAGGGCAGGACTGGGACGGCAGCCTCTCCAACAGCTCCCGTGCACGGAGAGCCCGTGGTGCTCTCATCCCCTCCCCTGCACTGCAGTCCCTTTGTTCTCTGGCAGCATAAGGCACTGAATCCTGATGAACTGCCTTGCACTGGAGCTCGCCGATGAGGGGATCCAGTGTAATCGGAAACAGCCCGACTCTCTGCGGCCTGGACAAGATGACCTGGGGGCATCTGAAATGCCTTAGAGAGAAGTCCCCTGACCTGCTCTCTCATGCCTTGTGTCTTTGCTCAGCTGATGCTACCGAACACACGTTAGGCAGCCTGTCACCGAGGGGATGCACAGTCTCCCGAGAGCAAGGACAAGGGTTCTGCAGAGATTTTCCTTCTGATACATGTGGTTTTCCCTCCACGCTGCAGCAGGCTGTGCTCTGGAGCACAGGAACCAAGTTGGACAGCTCGACCCTGGATTGGGTGTCCTCGGCAGGCAGGGGTCTGCGCAGGAGGGCACCCTATCCCTTGGTCCTAACCCACAGCCCTGCCCACAACTCCCCTGGGCAAGTCATTCTGGCCTCCAGCCTGTGCCTCAGCTTCTCCAGTTGCAAAAATGGGGAGATGATACTTCCTCACCTCTCAGGGATGTTGGGGGTTAATGCTCCATGCAGCATCTAGAGTGCATGCAATGCCACTGAGCTGCACAGCAGAAGCTCTGAACTACGCTTGCCCCCTCCACACAGAGGAAATTGCCAGGTCCCTCCAGAAGCCCTGACATTTCATGCAACCAAGGATGTTAAAAGGTGAGCTCCAGCCTGAGCATGAGCACCTCCGTTCTGCCCAGAAGCCCAGCTGTTTGGACACCTGTTTCAATGAAGAAGGGCTGAA
>NW_005842102.1:1543659-1556850 GCF_000455745.1 Alligator sinensis | reverse complement strand
GAACCCAAAGGGATGTTCTGCACAGACTTGCCTCAAAGCAGGATCAAGCCCCTTGGGCAGTGGAGTAAATGGGATGGGCACATTTACATCATGAAGGACTAACCAGCAAGGGCTCTCTAAACATTCGTGGCCCACCAGCATCTACCATCCCTTCCAGTGGGTCTGGCCAGCCTAGGCCAGCTCTGTACTGACGAGAGGAAACTATCTGAAATCCCTAGAGAAGACCTGCAAGACCAAAGGGATCCCCATTGCATTGCCACTGGCCTCACATCCAACCCCAAGAGTCAGCAGGCTTCAGCCGGGAACACTACTGCCATGGTCTCGATCCTCCCATTTCAACTGCTACCCAGCCAAGCTCTGCCCTGACTGCCCCCACCCCAACAGCCCCCTACCCTTTGCGTGCCTGCACAGACCATGACAGAGACCCCAACTTACGGGTCTACGTTACACAGAAAGGGCAGCGTCGCACCAGGTTGAGTCCAGTCAAGTGCGAAATCCAGAACAGCAGAGATACCACACCCAAATGCGGTGGGACCTTAAAGTCAGGCATCACCCAAAGACACCTAGATTCATAGATTCATAGATTATAGACTCGAAAGGGACCCAATGGACCATTGTGTCTGACGCCCTGGCCCTGCCTGGCAGGAAAGAGGACCGAGGTCGTATGACCCCAGCCAGGTGATTGTCACGCCTCCTCTTGAAGACCTCCACGTTCGATGACAGGACCACCTCTCTTGGGAGCCCGTTCCAGATTCTGGCCACCCTTACTGTGAAAAAAAATCTTCCTAATGTCTAACCTGAATCTACTTTCCACTAGTTTGCACCCATTATTCCTAGATATTCCCTGGGGTGCTCTGGTAGACAGCGCATCCCCGATTCCCTGCTGTCCTCCTCTGATAAACTTGTAGGCGGCTACCTACCGCCCTATCGTAAGGCCCTTTGAACTCAGTCCTCACTGGCCCTGGGAATGACAAGTGCTGCACACAGGCAGAAATCAGATTGCTCAGGCTGGAAACTGGAAGAAGATTTATGACCATCAGTGAGGCTCAGGAACAGTCTCCCTGTAGGAGCAGGGAGCCACAAGGCTTGATAATTTTAGGAGCAGGATTAGCTGATAGGGTTACAATACCTACAACAGCAGAGCACCTGTCTAACTGGCCCAGGAAGCCCCTTACAGTCCTTTTTACCTGGTCTGGAAACAGGGAATGGAGGGCCTGGTTCCCAGGAAAGGCTGGGACAGGGTGGCTTGCGGGGTAGGAGTGGGTGACATTTGGCAGTCACGCTGCAAAACTCCTAGCGACGGGCTGTGCACCCGGAGTCGTTGACAAGGCTGCTTCGTGGCTTTCTGGCTTATTGACTGCTCTCCATTCCTCCAAACCCTCTATGGAGCGCCCCATCCAGTGCTCAGAGAGGAGGCATCTTGAGCAGCCAGATCCCTGCAGCTTAACTCTGTCACCTGCTTGTTAAGAAGCTCGATCGTGCTTTTCTATGCTGGAAAATACCAGCACAAAAATGGACCTGCTCACTCAGCAGCTGGGCTCCCTGTGTGTGGTCTCGCAGGCTTCGGCTGACTCCGCTGATGAAAATACGTTTCTTTCTCCTGGCAACCCAGCAGAGCTCCCACAGCCCTGGAAATGGGGAGTGGGAATCTCCAGCATCAGCCACAGGATTGCTAACCGAGCTCCAAAGCAGATTGGGATTATGCCCCTAGTAAATCTCAGACAACTTGCTGCTGGTCTGTCAGGGGAAACCTGGTCTGTGAAGGCAACACTGGAGGTGTAATCCAGAGGCTGAAGCCACACACGGTAAGTATTTAGTGTGGGGAACGAACCTTCCTTTCCGAGGCATGGAGCAGAGACGCCCCCACCTCAGAGCCCAGATGCCAGGTTGAGTTTGCAAGGCTGGCAGGCAGAAAAAGCCAACCTTTTAGTTGTTAGGGGCCTGATCCTGGCATCCACACTTGGTATTGGCCGGATTCTTCCTCTCTGGGCAGTTTGGTCACTGTTTCCTCCACTTGATTATTTGGCAACCTTTCAGATTTCTATGGAGGGGAGAAAAAAAGGGGACGACGACTTCTCCCCCCTCCCCAGAAAAAGCTGTCATGAAAAATGTCTCCATTTCTTTACCAGCTTCAGTCCCACCCAGTGGAGAAAGGGATGGGAGAACTTGGGACCAGAAATCATCAACATACGAGCATGGAGCCACATGATACCACTTTTCCAGAGCTGCTTTCCTTCCAGCTCCTGGACTATTTTTTAGAAGCAATCACTTTGCTACCAAGCAGTGGAAGAAAAGGCATCACTGGCCTGAAAGCCCACCGAATCCTAGGGCTTCTCTACACTGGAGAAAGGGCTGGGACAGCTACTGCAGAACAAGCCGTTCTGTAACAGCTATGCTGGGACAGTGAACACTCTTACTGTGGAGTAAGAGCATGTGGCTGCTTTAACATACTCCAGCCCGGCGGTGAATTAAGCTGAACCAAGAGAAGGCACTGTTAGTCAGCAACTGCTATGCCCACCCAGGCAGCCAGTCCAGAAGAGCTAATAAACTTTGAATGACTCCCTTCGCTGCGAATATCATCCCCTGTAGACAAAGCCTAACTAGCGCGCTCAGGAGCAGAGTGGCCTCCAGCCTATGATCTACAGCCCACACCATTAGTGTCCCACGTATGAACTCCTGTTTATCATCATCTTAATATGCCAGTGTGCTTCCCTGAAGATAACACAGCGCTAGGAACTGAAGTGCACTTTAATTATATTACTCTGTTCTCTGCCAAGACTCCCAAATGTTATTATTTACAGTCAGATGTTAGGCAAGCAAGGCTCCCTGGGAGTCATGGAGGCACAAAGGATAATCGCCTTGTTGAGAAGGCATCACGTTGGGACATATTTTGTTTCATGCCTAGACTCCTTGTCCTTAATCTTGCCACACGTGAAATGGAAATGCCATTATCCGCATCCAGGAGGAAATCTCCACAAGGGAATCCTCCCAGGCCCGGAAGCATAATGGATCTCTGAATGCCGCTCAGACCCAAATTACCATAATCCCATTTGGCCGTCGCGACCCTGGAACAGGACTCTGTGCACTAGGCAGGCTGAATCACCTGTGGGGCTGTATGACACACAGCTGGATTCATGGGATTGTTTAAACGCACACACGTGGGTTTTTCCACCATGTTCTTCAGACACGCCCGTGGTACCCAACTTCCAGAGGCGTTGAGCACTGCAAGCTTCAGCTGAGGTCCACACGGGCTGCAGGTGCTCAGCGCCCCTCGGATGATACGGCACAGTGCAAGGCATGCTTTATGTCATGTTGGGAGTGCAGCACCCTTCAGCAAACCTTATTAAATCCTTACCTGCCTAGCTGGACATGGGGAAGCTAGTCCCTTCCTGAACAAACCTCAGCCCACTGAGTGCACACCCCTGTCCACAGCTCATCACTCCTGCCTCTCAGAACCAGTGGCTGGTTTCCCAGTTGGCCTACCTTCCATAACCAACATGTCGAAGGCACTTTTTTTTCCCCACTTGGGCCCGTCCTCCTCTGTTTCCATCATCAGCCTGTGATAGGCAGTTTGCATTTCGCACTAACGTGGTGTGAGAGGAGAATCAGTGCCTGTGCATCTACCCCATGCAACTCACCTAAGGAGCTCGCTCAGCAAAGCCAAGAGATGGCAGGAACCCAGGCTTTGGCAAGTTCCCGTTCTTGCCGACTCCTCCACATGCCACGTCCTCACTTCCAGCAGAAGCAATGCAGTTGGTGAGACCACATCGACATGAGCCAAGAACAATGTGCTCCTGCACGTGCTGCCGGGGAGGTGGGAAGGCCCAGCCGTCCCCGTGCAGGCAGGCGCTCCACCGGCTGAACACCATGTGCAGAGCAAGCGCTGCTGGCCTGAGATTTATGGCAGATGCCACATCACAAGAGGGTCCCCATAGCTGGCACTGAGGAACGCTCTCCTCCACATTTATCAGTCTCTCACGCACGGACAGAGGCCCCATTCTAGCATGTAGGTGAGCACGGACCAGCACCGCCATCGCTTCCCATCTCTCTGGAAGGGGGCAGGAGAGGAAACGCTGGCTGTGGCTTGCTTTGTTCAGCCGCTTTCACTCCATTATTTACACCATGCTCCAAGAGTCTCACGGCTGTCTAACGCACAGCATCTTCCAGCTATTTAGCCAAGGAGATCCCTGGGGGGACGGTTCTGTGCCCTGCAGAGCCTCAAGGACTACAGGGCTTGTGTTGCACTCAGTCACAAGCAACCCAACAGGGAGGGGAGAGGGGCAGGGGCTCCGTGACGAAAGCCAATGGAGATTATCAACTGCTACCCAACACAGCAAACTGTGTCACCCCTTTCAGGCTGGCACCCTAGCAAAAGTCCTAGGTTCATATCCTGTCTGCCCCGGGTCGCCAGCCAGCCATGCCCAAACATGAGGCCAGGTCATGAGACGTCTTCATGCACAAGGGAGCTCCACAGCCAGGAGTGGGAACAGCTGCTCAGTCAAGACAACCGGCCACCCCAAGCAGTTGGAGGCAGTGTGGGATCTCTACGTGGTAGGACTGGATTATGGGAAGGACTCTTGGGGAACAGAAGCCCCATCCCAAAGCGGCTTGGGGCTTTGGAGACTGTCATCCCTGCCTCCACCTCTCAGCTCAGCCAGCTCCTGGGCAACACAGCTCTGTAGGCCCACTGCCTTCCTCCCCAAGACATCCACCTCCACGGGGGGCTTAGGATCTAGTCAAGCCTATCACGTTGCTTCACACAACCATTTTCTACAGAGAAACAGAAGCAAGCAGGCGTGTGCACAGAATCAGTGCTGGGCAGTTGCTGCACACACGTGCACACACACACACACGTGTGCACACACACACGCACTCACAAGAACCAGAAAGACAAGGTTGGAAACTCACCACTGCTGCACCTCCTTCTCTGTAACTGAAAGAGAAAACAAGAAAAGAAAGGGTTTTAGCCATTTGGAGCCATTTCATTTGTTCACTGGTTTCACTTGAAGTTGTCTGGTCTCTATGACTTGATTACCTTGCGCACATACCTTCATGGGGAGAAAGTGCTAAAAGAAAGAAAGAAAGAAACGGCTCTTGCAGAGAAAGGGAGGGCATGAACCAACGGTTGGAGGCTGATGCCAGACAAATTCACAGGCAAAATAAAGCACGCATTTTAGCAGCAAGGGTGATTGACCCCTGGACCCAAGAGCCAAGAGTAAGGGTGGCCTTGCCATCTCTTGACCTCTTCCAGTCAAGACTCAGATGCCTTTCTGGAAGAGATGCTTGAGTTTACTCAAGCGACTGAGCTCCAGAGAGAGCGGGGTGAAATCCTGTGTCCTGTGTTGTGCAGGAAGTCAGACAAAATGATCTCATGGGCTCTCGTGGCTTTGGGCTTGGAATTTATGCAATTTTATTACTTTAAGGAAGCCTCTTCCATTACCAGTTAGCAAAACTTTATGGCTGCTCCTCAACTGGTATGAACCAGCCTGCTCCACTGAGGTCAGTGATGCAGCCCTGATGACATCGGCTGAGAACTTGGCCCTATTCCCCTAGTCTTTGACACACAACACAAAGGCTTACGCAGACGAAGATACAGAACAGCCAGGAATTTCTTTCCAGTGCCTCTTTTACCCTGATGTGGGGAGATAAAAGCACCTACCTGGGCCTGAATATCAACAAATGAAACATGCACAGGGAGAGACGACTCACCCGCTCCCTGCAGTTCCTTTTCACTGGCATCGCAGCTGCCGGCATGCTGACTTTAAAAACTGTCTGTTTGTGCTGGGTTCTTTTCCTACCTGTTGTCTCAGATCCCACTGTCACATTTTTTTCCCCTGCTGACTAGCTAAATCCTTAGAGAAAGTGCTCGCTGATGGTTTGGAGATCTTTTGATGTCTTTGCTTGTCATAACCCTTTTTGCATTAATCTGAAGCTTCAGAACGGGCTCCCTCTGGGTTTGGATGAATAAGCTTGGTGCACGTGCGTGTGTGTGTGTGTGTGTGTGTGCGTGCACGCATGTGTGTGAAGGCTCTGCTCCTTTTTTTGGCCTCCTCCTCCCCTCCGTGCTATTTCTGTTCCTCCATTGTCATGCAGTCTCTTCTAGCTGCCTGCACCGCTCGGCAAAGCTCTTGCTGCAGGTACATGCATGCGAATGGGGCGGCATCTACCCAAACGTAGCCTCCAACAGGGAGCAGAGCTTTGAGGCCCTGGGCTGTAACAAAAGGCTGTAACAAAACCTGGCTTTTGCACCATTTCAGCAAAAAAAAAATCAAACATTTCCAAGATGAATCCCCCTCTTTGCCCAGCTGAGAAATCAGCCTAACACTCCCCTCCCAGGACTGTGCGAGGCCTGACACATTAATGGGTGCGAAGGCAGTGCATTTGGAGTTATTCATATGAGATGGGCTAACAGTGGACAACATTATCACGTGTAGTGTGGCAGAACTGAGAGCCTGGGCTAGACCTGAGCACAAAGGTGCCCCTCCACCCTTGCTGTAAATATACGTACCAGCCTAGAAATGCCCAGCAGGACCCATTTTCTAGGCACTGGAGGATTAGCAGTGATAGAGCATTGCCCGTTTCAGCCGTGCACAGGTCAGCACCAACTGAAATCAGAATCTCTGCGCAGCTGCTCCGTGACCTAAGGTTTAATAGTCCAACCTCGCACCCTTGCTAACAATGAATGAAAAGGCCATGGAGGCTGAAAGGCTGAACTACCTTGTCAGCCCTTCCACTAACAGAGCCGAGACACAATGGCAAAGCTGTGAGGGAAGTTGAGACTGCTGCTGCCTGTGCTTTACCTGTGCCGCGGATAAATAGGGCTTCTCTCTCCAACATGAAACATTATATGAGGACTAAATTCATTCCAACAGGGAGCCCATTTACTTTGACAATACTTACACGAACTAAGAGATTTCCTGCAAAGCAGCTGCAGCAGAATTCTATTATTAAAAAGGTTCAGCGCGCAAGCAAGTTCACGGGATTCACAAGGATTTACTCATTTACAGGGGCTTGCTAACTGTTACCATGCAAACACAGAAACCTGCAGAAAAATGTCAACCTAGCTGGTGCAAGCATTTGACCAAAAGCGAGGCTTGGCCGTGCAACAAAAATCAAGAGGGGGGAAATCTCTTCAAGCAGCTGGGCTGGCATCGGAGATTGGATCGGTATTGGCTGATATGCCTCCTTAAAAACTGGCTATCGGTATCAGCCCCCAAAATCTCTACTGGTGCACCCCTACAGGAAACATTTATGTAGAGGGGACTTGGTAGCAGCTTACTGCTACACTAGGGGAGTACATCGAGGCTCAGTGAGCACCTGTTCACCAAGGCACCCGAAGGAAAAACCAGGAGTAATGGCCACAAACTCCTGGAAGAGCAATTCAGCCTCAACATAGGAAAAACTTCTTCGCAGTCAAGATGTCCAGACTGTGGAATAAGCTCCTTCCAGAGGCGGTGCAATCACCTACCCTGGAAATCTTCAAGAGGAGACTAGACAGTCCCACCTTGCTGGGGTCACTTGACCCCAGTTGTCTTTCCTGCTTGGTGCAGGGGGCTGGACCCAATGATCTTCCGAGGTCCCTTCCAGCCTTACAATCTATGAATCTATGAAATATATCCTCTACTTTTCCTCCAAAACCAAGGGAGCTAGAAACCGGATGCTGACCCCAGAACGATTCTCAAGCACTTGGCCCCTCAGCCCAATGCAAGGTCAATGCTGGTCCCCCAGCTTTCTTGAGAACACTGCTAACAAGCATTTACCAAGCCCAGAAAAGAGGCAAAGAAGCCACCCTGGGCATGGGGATGGAGACATCCACAGCAGCGAGAGCATCTTCATTGCCTCGTTGTTGGGTGCAGTGGGTGCAGGGCATCAGCCAGGGTAACGAGAGGGCTGTGCTCTTAACAGCCTTCTCCAGAGCACCAGGCAAGCAGTAGAGACCCATGCTGCCCTGGAGAGTGACTCTGCATTGAGCGGGATGGCCAACCCCCTGTATTCAAGCACTGCGGGAGTGGCCCACCCTCTAAAACCCCAGGAGAGTAACTCAGAAGTCAGGTGATTCCAAGAAGAGGCCGATGCTTGTTATTGGCCTCCCAGTTTGGGAGTCTTTAGGATCCTGCGCTATTGAGGAACACACTTCCCGAATGAGGCAGAGGGTAGGTTTGCTCTGTGGTCCAGGAGCGTGACTGCAATTTGCATTGGCTTACTGAAGCTCAGGGAGTAGCCTACCAGTATTACAGGCATTAACATCCAGCAAGACCCACTTCCCAGGCACCGCATGGCTCTGAGGAAGAGGCACTGTGAATAAAGGTTTCACTCCTGCAGTGCCCAGAGGTCAGAACCTCTGTATGGCTGCACGGTGAGCTAGGAGCTAACCATCTCAGCAAACGTCCTCACTAGCGATGAAAGAAAAGCCAGGAAAATCCACAACAACACAGGCTTCAGCTGATGAGCCCATCCCTAGGAACCCAAGTGCTGTCTGTGTTGCAGCAACTAAACTGCTCCCAAGACCCAAGCCAGCTCAGGGCTGTGTATGCGACCTGCAATCATGTCTTTGGGTTGCAGTAGAGCTGCATCCTGCGGCTCTCACATCATCCCCTGATTCCAGGAGCTGGCCCTGCAGGAACACACAGGGTCTGGCTCACGGGAAGTGGGGGATGCATGGCAGCATCCCTCCCAGGACAGGCTGCAGGCATGGGGCAGACATGCCCTCTCTGCTCAAGGAACTTCCATGAGGCAATGGGGAGGGGTTGAAACCTGGTCTATATTCACTTATAAACAATTGTGACAGAGAAAATTGTGAAGATTAGTAATAGGAGGCTGCAGAATCAGCCTGTTCTAATGCACCTGTTTGGAGCTTGCTGGAGCCAGAGACAGTCATTGAAAACCCAGAGCTGCCCAGATGTTTCTAGCCCCAAAAGAGAAAACATACTCTCCTTCGCAGACAACAAGCGGCCCTTCCCCAGCGGATGCCTCTTCTCTTTCCCCAGGCGATGCCACTTGGAGGTGTCCGTTAAATTGGCTGATCCAATACAAGGCAAGTTGGACCACTGTCATCAGGCCAGAGCCGTGACCATATATTTTCAATTCTTCCCCCACAGGGCACCCAGCAGGAGCCTGATGTGAGCAGGTTGGTTGCCGAGGGAATAGCCTTGTTAGTCATTTCCTCTGCATCTAAATAATAATAATAATAATAAAAAAGCAATAGGTCTAAAATTGACTGGGATAATGAGGCGGAGTGGAGATGTGGCAACGTGAGAGCCGCTGATAAAAATAGAGACCCACAATACATCAACAGATGCCAATTACCTTGGATGGCGCGGCCCCAAGTAAAAGAAAGCAATTTTCCATCAGAAAGATTTATAATGTGCTTGGCAAGAGGAGCAGCTTGCAGGAGGGAAGGGCTGGCATGGATGCTACCCCAGGGGCAAAGGAGATGGCGCAAGCCAGACACAGCTCCAGCACGCCTGCTACAGCACCGGGAGCCGGAGGGCTCCAAGGGCCTCTGCTATCAGCTGTTCAAGGGCAAGTGGATACCAGATCCCCAACTGGTATCAATCATGCGGCTCCACTGACTTAGCAGAGCCCTGCTGACTTCCACCAGCTGAGGATCTGGAGTGGTAACCATATGATTACTGCTGTGGGAAGGGGTATGGGCTCCACTGCACCAAAGAGCATTTCCGCCCCCAAGCACTCACCGCTTCAGCATCCTTGCCTTGGTTTCTTAGTCCAGGCCTGCCCCTCGTCCAGCTCCCGTCTGCTCAAAGCCCTCTGGCTTGCACGTGGAGGTGCCTTACAGCGGGCAGGCTGGCTCGCTGGAAGAAGAGGCTCAAACCCAAGGCCACCCCACACTTGAGCAGCTAACACAACAGCTGTGCAGAGGGGATGCAGGCTAAGTGACCCCGGCACCATCCGTCCTGCTGTGCCTTCCTCCAACCCCCATGCCCTGGATTTTGTTGCCCTTTGCCTCCTCTCTGTTCCTGGCCTGGGATAAGTGCTGCTGGGACAGGAGGAGCCGTGGATGACTGGTAATAAATAAAGACAACCTGATCTGCCTTTCACCCCAGGAAAGCCCTCCCAGGCCCCATTCCCACTGGGTTCAGTGCCTGGTGCCCCAGTTTCACAAATTCAGGTGCTTCTAGCAATCCCTCCCCTGGCAGCGGCAGGTGCCCAGCCCCGCAGGAGATCAGCTCCCTTTGTTAAATACTGATGCAGGGATTTAAGCACCTTTGGGGGAAAACTTCAGCCTGGTCATCGGGTGGAGACAGGCACCTCCTCAGTGGCACCCATAAGCATCTGAGGACAAACACAAAGACACTACAAAAGGGGATCTCTGCAGGAAAGGCTGCCCTGCTCAGCCCAGAGCAAACAAGCAGGTTGCACAGTCACTGGGGAAGAACAGCCTGCCCTGATCCCTGAGCAATTTAGAAACATCTCTGAGATGGACTGGGATCATATCTGGCCCTGCAGCAGGAACACATGCATACAAACGGCAGGGGACCTTGGGTACCCGAGTCGGGGGCACAGCATGGCATGGAGGGGGCCCACAAAAGCACAGCATTAATTGCCCTCTCCCCTCCCCATCCCTGACTGCATTTCCTCTACTGTGCTATTTCAGTCTCCAATTCAGTGTTTCAGCTCCAGCAGGAAACAATTAAGAAACTTGGGCTTTTTTTAGTACAGGAAAAATGCTGGTAACTCCATGCTTGGGCTGGGAGGGGAGGGAGGCAGGGATGGAGCTGAATGCCTGCTCATCCGCAGCACGAATGACGCTGCCTGTGGGACGCCTTCCAAAGCCTCCCGGCACCCACTGAAAGCAGGGAACAGCACAAGCTCTTAGGAGCATACGGTGCGGAGAGGCTAGGTGCAGCAGGGGTGGGGGTTGTTCCAGTGCTCATCTAACAGGCACCATGTGCCTAAATCTACACTGCTCCGATTTGAGGTAGCAAAATCCCAGCCCCAACCCTGGATGCTCTGCAGACTGCTGGAACCAGAAGTAGTCTGCACCACTTCAGGTACTGCAGTCACTTCAGTGTGGCGCTGGGGCCCAGCTAATGCCTCTCAGGTGCGCCAGGATGCTCCTGTGTGCTGTGGCAGCATTCAGGGTAGGGGGAAAGGGAAAGCAGATCTGGGGCCAGTTTTCCAAATATGGAGTCAAAGTCCATCTTAGGGACTCTTCAGGGCATTGAGACAGCCCCAATAATTGGGGTGGTCCTGGACTATTCAGGACAGCTGGTTACTTTATCCAAGTCTCCAATGGGAGTGCTGCCTCCAAATCTCCTAGATCTCCATTCTGGTCTCAGTTACACCAACGGAAACTCTTGGGCAAAGGCCACCTTGGGAGTTGTCTCCACCCGTCTCAGCTGGCATCTTTAATGCCAGGCAGGCATGAAAGGAAACCCACCAAGCAAACAATTGCATCTAATCAGATCCAGAAACTGCCCTAACCATTTGCAGGTGCCTACAAAAAAAAGGCATAGGGAGTTTTGCAAACTGCGTCATTAAAGCATTAGAAACAGCTAGGGAAGGCCACAGAGAGCTGAGGTCCGACATCCCAGCTCCGAGCACCATGAATAAACCTGATCAACACATCAAAGAGCTACTCAGCACAGCTCACAAAGACACTCGCATGGACCCAGAGGGACAGACTTCCATCTTCAGCTCCCTTTGTGCAAAAATGAAGTTTATTTCCGACCTATGGGGACTTTTTACCATCTTGTACCATCTACACTTTTCCTGGAGCCTGACAAAACGACTTTGATTCCTGAAAGCTTGCATAAAAGGACAATTTTCTTGCGAGTCTCCAGTTGGTCTAATAAAAGGTATCATTTTGGAACTAAGAGTTCTAGTTTTTTGTATGTAGACCTGAGGCTGTCTGGGCCATGCAGATGAGGACGGCAGAGCAGAGCAGTCCTGTGCCTGAGCTCGCACAGCAGGCTGCAACCCAGGAGTCCGGATTGCTATAGCCAGTAATGAACATGCTCTGCAAAAGGAGGAGCCAGGCTGCAGCTCTGAACAGCGAGGGATGAAACCCTGCCTCTAATAGTCTGCACAGGTGAGTTTTCCTGTATGAGACTGATCTTCCTCTAAACCCATCTGAGACCATGAAGCTAATTCCCACAAGCATCCCAGGCCTCACCCCCCACCCCCCGGAGACCTCTCCACTGCAAGTACAATGCTCCTCCAATATCAACACAGAACAGCGCACACGCACAACTCCTGCCCAAACAAACCACCTCCCTGCACACATCAGCCTCCCCCTGGGGAGAGGACAGGAGAGTGTGAGCCATCTGGGATACATCATGTAGCGCAATATTGGAAAGAGCTCAGATGACACAGTCAGGAGACGGCTCGGAGAGCAAGAGCAGAACAGAGCAGAGGGCTGTGCCCCACGGAGATGTCCGTACCACGTCCTTGGCAGGGATGTCCCCGAGTACACAGGAGTGACTCCACTCCAGGGGCAGCTTCTAAGACCTCACACCCCAGCGTGCTTCTAAGAATGATTTCTCTGCCATGTTTCTGGGTCTGGCTCACGGGAAGGGGAGGATGCATGGCAGCATCCCTCCCAGGACACGCTGCAGGCATGGGGCAGACATACCCTCTGCTCAAGGATCTTCCATGAGGCAATGGGCAGGGGTTGAGACCTGGTCTATATTCACTTGTATCAGTCCTCACCGGTTAAGTTAACCCAGAGTCACATTGCCTGTGGGCTCTCCCATCCCCATTTATACCTGGCTTATATCTGTTCTCCTCAGGAGAGTAGATTTGCAGGCAGAAGCCAAACCAAGTGAATGAGTTTTGCGTTTTAAGCCAATAAAAGACTCCCCACAGAGGTGAGACCCCATTCAGCTGAATCCACTGCAACCCTGCTGTATGGGCAGGGCCTGGGAGTCCGTCTCTGGTCTCTCAAGTATGATGCTGGGCAGCAAACGACAGGGCCCAGAGCCTGGGGCATGAAGAGAACGGTCCCCATCCCCCCCAGCATGATCTATAGGGCAAACTGGAGGTAACCTCTACCTGGGGAGGGGCATGATACTGTAAGCCCCGTGTCCTTCCCCGGAGCAGAAACCCCTGCATGCAGAAAGGCCTGTCTGCACGTTCCTCATCTAACACAACCTCAACCTCCTCCTGTCCCGGAGCCCAAGCTCACGTCTGGAGCCAAAGACCTTTGCAATCCAACTAGTGCTCGGCAGA
>NW_005842102.1:1538727-1543649 GCF_000455745.1 Alligator sinensis | reverse complement strand
ATATGGACAGTTTATAGATGCAGCTGCCAGGTCACTGTGGCGTGTGCCATCAGGAAGGACAGCCACGGGCCAGACATATCTGCAATCACAGCTGAGCAGAGAACAGATCCTGCAGGAGCCCAACAGACCGTCCGTTGCTTCCTTGGTGCTGCCAAACACTAGCACAAACTGTGCAAACCCCTCCCTGTGCAATAGCTCGGTGGCTGACCCAGCCTCCTGGCCCATGAGCCAATATAAGAGTCCAGCTGCAAACTGCGCCTGGCTGGCTCAGCTCCTTGCATTAGTCAGAACAGCCCGCTAGTATTTTTTAAACCTTTTCCTCAGTTGTTGCAGAGGTGACGCCTTGACTGAAACTGATGCTGATCTCCCAAGGTGGGACTTGTTAATATTCATCCCTGGAGCAATGCCAAACAAAGCAGGGTTTGATGGAGAGACCCGTGACAGTTTTATGGTCCAATATCCAGTGAACCACCAGGGACAGCCATAAACGCTTGTATATCATGCACTGGGAGAGCGGGGAATCCCAGCAGGATTTCCAGGGATACAGCATGCCTCCGGCAAGGTTGCAACATATTGAACCTTCGCCTCATGTTATTCTGATCACCACCTTTATTACTCTTCCCCACCCCCAGACCCGACCTGCTCCACTTCGTGTCTCCATCACGACAATAGCTGCACTTTCACATGGCGCTGTTCGGCCAGAGCTCCAACAATACTGAGCCAAGGCATGGAGAGAAGTACCAGCCCTATTCAGATACAGGAAATTAAAGAGCACTGAGGTTAAGTGGCTTAATTAAGGTCCTGCGGGGAGTCAGTAGCAGAGCTGGGAAGAGATTTCACATCTTCAAGCTCTCAGCCCTCTGCTTTAACCCCAAAACTGCTCCATCCCCGTGCATTCAGACCCCTCCCAGCCCCTGGAGGATAACAGCGGGCTCTCAGCCCCACGCAGGCTGAAGCTGGCCCAGCGGCTCCCAGGTAAAAGAGAAGCATCTATTCACTGCTCCCCCTCTGAATTCACATGCATTTCATGTGTGGCAGGAAGGAAGAAGATGTCTGAGAGATCTGGTCTCCTTTCCGATGCCTTCCTGCTCGACATTGATGGCACAGCTGGGAAAGGGGGTGGGGAGGCAGAGCCCTTCATTTGGGACATAAATCAGAGTCAAGGTGTTACCTCCATCTCACTTGCAAATGAAGCTGCTGCTACAGCACTGAGCACCAGCAAGCACATCATGAAAAGCCCCTGCCCTGGCTGGAGACAGGGAAGCACTGAGGGATGGCATCTGGGCAAAACAGCAAGGAGTGGGCCACTCGATTCCCTCTTTACCCAGAACAAGGAGGCGCCAGCGATAGGAGCAGCAGGACAGGACAGTGCCTGCTTCCCTTAAAGGGACTCTCGGGTTGACAAAGGCACCCCACCTTCCCCCAGCTCCACATCCCAAACACTTCATTATTCTTCACATTCCCTCCTATAAGCAGCACCCCTTCCCCACGTGGCTAACATCCCTCCTTGCTGTGCGTCCCCCGCCCAGGTAACACAGGCCATTCAGGACAAGAATCTCTAATTACGGACACATCAAGCCGAATGCCAGCTAACCTGGAAGATGCTAAACCCGTAGTGGCAGGTATTGACTTCAGCTCCTTGCCACCCTTAATTCCCACTGTCACTTTGCTTTCACACTGTCTCGGCCTTCTCCTCTTTGCCCTCCAGCGGCTGTGGACAGCCAGGGAGGTGAGGACGCTGGGAGCCTCTTGTAAACCCATCTCTTGCTGGATGCTTCCCTGGGGCAAGATGCCATTAAACCTTCCCACTGCGGAATAAGCCCCTAGTTAGGGATTTGCACTCCTGGCATGCTACTGACGCCATCTACGGGCAATGATACCCCTCGATCGAAAGGGTGGTCTCTGGGCTGTCTCTCCCCCAGCCTTCAGAACCACATCCGATGCCGTGCCACACAGACTGGCAGTGATTAGTGATGCTAATCAATGTCCCTGCAGCAGCAGCAGCTAGCAGATGGATAAACCTCGGAGGACATATCTGCTTTGGGCTCCAGGGTGTGACTAATACAGCTGGAAAGATACTGCAGGAAAATGAGCTTCAAGGTTTGGATGTGCCCTTGGGTGGGGGTGTAGCAGCCACCCTGGAAGATCCTGTGCTGTCATTTCACCCATTCTGATCTGCTTGCAGCTCTACCATCCCATTCACATCTAGGGACTGGCAGAGCTCAGAGCCTTGCCAGCTATGCTTCAGCATTGAATAGGGACTTGAACCTCAGCTGGTACAACAGAAGTCAAGGGAGTTGCATTGATTTACACCAGCTGGGGCTCTGGCCCTGAGGGTACACGTGCCAAGCGCAATGCAGTGCCTGGCAGAGATATGCAAGCCAGCTTGGTACTGGGAGCAGGAAGGCTGGATTAGCATAGCATGGCACCTGGGCTAATTATCTCTGGCACTAACGTGACTGCTGCTTCCCAGTCCCTGTTCAGAGCGGGCCTGGGTGTCTCTGCACTGTGCTGGGCTGTGTCATGAAGACATACCCAAAGCATTTAAGGACAAGAGATGTTCTCAGATCAAGAGATAAGATCCAGCACACCCACCCCATTTGAGTTCTGCTGCAGGATCTGGAGCTAAATCACATGGGGGGCCCATTTCTGCACCAAATGCAGCTCAAGTCTCCTGGGATCAACTAACACAAAAGAGCTGCCACACGAGGCGCAGCCATTTATGTTGGCAGCTCAGCTGCCTGTAGTGGCACCGGCCCCCAGCTAGAACCCTGATCTGACTTAAAACTCACGTGGATCTGAAACTTCACCCGCTGAGCTCCGCTGACCAGTGGGGTTTTGAACAGCACCGGGAGAAGCACAGGCTCCAAGGCTCCTGTTCCCCGTGGGAAGACTTTTTAAGGCATGCAGCTGCCTCAAAGTGACCCGCACCCCTAATTCTGCTGAAGCTTCCTTGGTCTCTCCCCATCTCAGCAGGTAAATCAGTAGGTACCTGACCCAAGGCCAGACTCTGCTCTCAGTTCTACCCGTGTGATTCCAGCCTGACTTGGGCTTGACCTCTTCTGGTCCAGCCTTGTGTCCTGTAGGAGATGTGGTGTCCTCTACAAATAGTTGGCATATTGGCTTACATCTGCGGCATGCTCTAGGATCCTCTGGGATCAAAGGCACTGGAGAAATGTAAGCGATCATTATACACATCATTAGCCCTAACAAACAATGCTGGGCTGAAGCCCTGTGCTATGTGTCGGAGCCATCCTCCTACATATACAAGGTGCTGCGCCCACTTGCAGCATTAGCAGCTTGGCGTCTACTACTTGCATGAAAATCCTTCCTGTGGAAGGATGCAGAGGAAGAGAAACAGGAATGAGACTGGGCTGCCCTGGGGATGCAACTCATCTGGGTACGTCAGCATGAGAGAGGTTATGGAGGGCAGTCAGCTCCTTTGGAGAAGCTCCATCAACTGCAGGAGCCTCCCAGGCCTGTGGATATCATTTTGTGGTCCAAATCCTACTCAGGCTGGCCACCCTCTCACAGCTCTGTGCCAAGCAGGGGTCTCAGCCCCAACTTCCATTAATGGGCATAACAAATAGGGAGGCCGGTGCTTGAATGGGCCCTGAAGACCAAGGACCTCTTGGGCTGGTCCCTCGGCCCCAGGAAGGTCAGCAAAGCAGCACAGAGAGGAGCAAAGGATATTGAACCCGGGGGCTCTTGGTCCAGCACCTCCAACAGAAAATGAACCCACCCGAGCAGTAAAAAAGGGGAATTAAAAACCTTAAGGGAAGAAATCGCGCCAGCTGGTGAAGGGGGAAGGGAGCGGAAGCAGAAGGCGAATACAATACTTGGGAATTCAGAAGAAAACTGGGCCAGGCTGGCCCTTTAAATAGCAGCTTTGGTCATTTCTGACAAAGCCTGCCCAGTGCCCCTGATTTACTGGATCTCCAGAGCCAGGGCCAATCCCTTCACTTCCCATCAGCTCAGCTTCCAGCAAGAGCTGAAGTGAAGCACTGGCTGCAGCCGTCCACGCAGAGCGGGGTCGGGGCTCTGCCTGCAGGGGCTTGGGCTCCCAAGCGAAGGCTGCTCCTGGACCCCGCTAGGTATGCACTGACCCTGCATGCATTGCAGCCCACGAGCACAGCACTGTGTCACAGGCTCCCATCGGGCCACCAGGCTGCTCCAGGCCCGCGCGGCTTCCTGAAGATGTGGCTGCTTGTTCGCATTGCCACCCAAAGGGTTGTGTGTGTGAGCCTCTCTTCTTTCCCCAGCCTTTGCTCGGTGTGCGCCAGGCAGCTGCGCTCTCAGTCACTCTGCTGTTCCTGCTCTGTGGGCAGCACCGGGTCTAGGAAAAGCCCTGCACTCGCTCCCACCCAGCGCACGTGCACCCACCGCCCTCCATCCTACAACAGAAAGTCAGAAGCCCAAGGGGAACCGTGGCAGGATGGGAACCAACACTAAACTCGCGGGGCCAGAGCGTCCACTGCTCCTGTAAATACAGGGGAACACCCTGCCTTGCCTAGGCGGGCTCCTGTGCTGCTGCACAGCCCAGACTGGAGATGCAATCTGGAGATGGGGGGGTCTGAGCAAGAAAAAAGGGCTCTGCAGACAGGACCTGGCAGCAGGACAAAGCACAGCTCTGGTCCCTGAGCAGGGGGGGGCGTGCACCCAGCCATGGCTGCAGGATCGCAGCGATGTGGGGCCAAAAGCAATGATTGCCTCGTAGGAAAGACACCCCTTCTGCTCCCTTTGCAGTGCTTCTCCTGGCTCGTGGCACAGCGGCCCTTCCCTGCCACTTCCCCGGGGTCCCTCCCTGGCCCCCCTCACCAGCAGGGCACAGGCACTCCTGAGACAGCGGAGGCCACGGCAGGTGCTGAAACCTAGCAGCAGGATGAGACCCAGCAGGAGGCTGCTCGGGATGGAGAGACTGC
>NW_005842102.1:1537501-1538717 GCF_000455745.1 Alligator sinensis | reverse complement strand
CCTGCTGCTTCCAGGAAAGGCCACGGGGCCTCGTTAAACATTGCCCTGCTGAAGGAAGGGGATGGACGGGTCACTCGTGCTGGTTCCTTCCAGTCACTAATTCTGTTCTAATGAAAAACGTGCCTGCCCCCAGGGACTCACCCTGCTCCTCTTCACGGCTCCAGGGAGTTCTTAGCAGAAAAGCACTCGGCCTTAATGCAGCACCTTCTCGGGGGAGCACTGGGCCTGGATCCTCCATTAGCTTGTACAAGGGGACATTTGCACTGGTTGCGATGGGAGCAAGATGACAGCACAAGGCTGCAGGGAGGCTGGACTTTTGTACCACCCCTGGGAGAGAAGGGCACAGAAAGGCGATGGGATTTCCTCAGGGCCACACAGTGACTCAGGGACAGAGGCAGGAATAGGTCCCAGTGCGTCCAACTCCCCATCACTCGCTCTGAGCAGCTGGCAGGGATTCCTGCGTGCCCAAGTGAACCCAACCACACACCCACCCTGCCGCATTTGTGTTACCTGTGTCAGAGTAGGTAGGAAGGCAACACTTTAGAAATATCTGAAGCCCCAGGTGCGGGTGGAGGATACTTGCCGGTAGCAGGGACACATGTGGTTCTTGGATGATTCAAACAGATTTGAACCTGATCTGGCTAATTTGACCTGGACATGAAAAAATTTCCTAAAAATTAAAAAAAAAAGAAGGCAGCACAGCCCCCTGCACCTGCAGCAACCCCCAAGAAAGCTGCCAAGCCTTGCACCCTTAGGGCACTGGGGTGGGCAGCCTGCCACGGAACAAGCAATGGAGGGCTCTTTCAGGAGTGGCGGCAGCAGGCAGACACCATACTGTAGCAGGGATGCACCTGCCAGAGGACGGCGGGGCAGGATACTTCCATCCAGGGCTGTCTCTGCTGCAGAAGGCAGTTGCATCTCCCCTGGACTGAGGATTTTGTGGGCAAATGTGCCTGGCTGCAGACAGCACTAGGAAGGGGTGGAGGTATGAAGGTGCCCCAAAGCCTTTGGGAGCAAGCATGCGGCTTGGTGAACCTGGGGATGGGCCCACATGGCTCGGTCCTTGGACCGATACTCTTCAATGTCTTCATCAGCGACTTGGACGAGGGAGTGAAGTGTACTCTGTCCAAGTTTGCAGATGACACAAAACTGTGGGGAGAAGTGGACACGCCGAGGGGCAGGGAACAACTACAAGCAGACCTGGACAGGTTGGACA
>NW_005842102.1:1521437-1536985 GCF_000455745.1 Alligator sinensis | reverse complement strand
GGAACGGGCTCCCAAGGGAGGCGGTGCTCTCCCCTACCCTGGGGGTCTTCAAGAGGAGGTTAGATAAGCATGTAGCTGGGGTCATCTAGACCCAGCGCTCTTTCCTGCCTATGCAGGGGGTCAGACTCGATGATCTATTGAGGTCCCTTCCGACCCTAAAATCTATGAATCTATGAATCTATGGGGAGGGTCTACTGCTGCTCAGTGCCACGGAGAAGTCCTTGTGCAGGTGGGTGCCGTGCTGTCTTGGGCACTGTACATCTGCAGAGGAAGCAGTGACCCCTGCCCAAAAGAGGTGAGAATCTTGATTGACAAGCATTAGCATCACTTCCAGAATAGGAAAAAGGGGCATAGGATGATAAAGCAACTGTCTAGCAGCACTGTGACAAAGCTGAGACTGGCACCTGCCTCTCAGGTCCCAGGCCCAAGTTTTTACTGTAAGCCCAGTCTTCTTCTTCTGGTAGCTATGCAATGTCCTTGAGACAGCCACTCTAAGGATATGTCTACACTGCAGTCAGGGCAGCTCAGAGAGGAACCCGAGCCAGCTTTGAGCTAGCTACCACGGGCACCAGCAGGAGCGCAGCTGCCCCGGCAGCCAGGTAAATGCCCCGGTGGTCTGCCATGCTGAGCTCTGTGCTGCCACAGCTCCAGTGCAAGTAAACCCCAACTAGTCAGCTTAAAACTAGCTGAACTGCAGCCTCCTAAACACACCTCACTTCATTCCTGTACCCTCGGCTTCCTGAGCAATCACTCTTCCAGGCTGAACCTTGCCCCGTCTGGTCTCAGCCTAAGGGCGAGATGCTCTGGAGGGCCCCAGCCTCATTTGTTCAACCATGCTCGGGCACACCAAAGGTGGGCATAACATTGCTCTGCTCTAACACTTTTCTTTGGTGCTAACAGCCCTTTGCACATGCACCAGATGAACCATGGGTGTTTGGTGGAGGCCTGAGACCTTCCTCACCATCTGCACTGATACAATGGGGATGATGACTACTGCTGCCTTCCAGAGGGCGTTGTGAGCGCCCAGGCAGCCTGTGCTCGACAAGGCCCTTGAGATCTTGGTGCAGCAAGTCCTCAGCAGGGAAAGCACCACGCCACCAACGCGGTACACCCTGTGGTTCCAGGCCAGCCCCTGCAATCAGCTGCACTGCCGCAACTCAACTCAACTCAGGGGGCTAGACAGCAGGAAGGGCAGTGGGTGCTGAACTGGACCCCTGGATTTCTATGTTCTTCCAGGGGAACTCGTGCACGCAGACCTTGTTAACACTAAATGCATGCCCCATCTGCTGCACACAAGGCTCCCTTTGACCTCTGCCCAGTGCCTCAGCTGGGCTTTGCCAGGTTTGAGTCTCAAAACAATGACATCTCAGTGTATCCATGACCAGACAGCCCTCCGGTGTGACCTACACACCTCCAGCTGTTTCCAACAAGCTGAGTCAATTCACAAGCCCCAACATCACCACAGGCACAATGCAGGCTTTCAAACAGGCAGGGGCAGCACTTTGTAGAGCTGCAGACACTGATAGCTGGTGACCGGCAAAGGAGACATGACCTGGCACCAACTCCTGTCGAGTCTGGGTATCCCAATCCCTTCATCCCCTTGGAAAAGATCAGCCTGGTGAACAAGACCCCACAGGAAATGAGGGTTGGAAGGACCCTCAGGTGGTCATCTAGTTCAATCCCCTGCTCAAAGCAGAACTGTCCCCAAATATATCATCCCAGCCAAAGCTTTGTTGAGTCAGGTCTTAAAAACCCCCGAGGAGGAGGGAGAGTCCACAGCCTCTCTGGTTAGCCTGTTTCAGTGCTTCACTAACCTCCCAGAGGGAGAGTTTTTCCTAATATCTAACCTAAACCATCCTTGCTGCAACTTAAGACCATTGCTCCTTGTTCTGTTATCTGCCACCACCACTGACCTAGGAAACCATGTTGATTCCCCCCAGAAAGGAGCAGGATTCAGAAGAACTGGCTTGGAGCTTGGATGGGGCCAATGGACCCTGGGGATCATTGCAAAAGGATAAAAAGGAAATGAAAGCAAAAAATCAGAGCCAGAGGCCAGGGTGCTTTGCTCCAGAGGGAGCTTAGCTGTGAATCATTTAAACAGATACATCTTAAAGGGAACCAGGGTCTGATCCAAACTCCTGTCCTGCTTTTCCAGTCCTGGCATAGTGGTGTCCTTAGAAATGGGGAAGCACTGGGCCAGCTCAGGAAGATGCTCTGAGCAGGTTCCCGGGAGGCAGCAGTGAAGAGGGGTGCTGTGCGGACTGGATACCACTCAGAGACCCGGGGTCTACCCGTGGCTGGGCCCAGTTCCTCCCTCTGCGATTCTGCTTCCTATCTCTGGAGGCAGCAACCTGCTTGGGGCACCACCTTCCCCACCCCCGGGCTCAGCAGCTGTGACTCTGTAGGTACAGCCCCAACATGACACAGCCTCTGGGGCAGCTGCCCGGACTCCTGTCCACCCTCAGCACCTTCCCAGTGCAGACTCCTGTGTGCCAACAGGTTCAAAACTGCCTGGCACAGACTGACACGGCAGGCCTCACTCTCCCCTGCCTAGCCCCTTACCCCCATACTGAACAGGGATAAAGGGCTCCTGATCTGATGCGGGACACGTCCTACAGCCACTCAAGAGTGATGTGAACAGCACCCGTGTGGGCAGCCAGCTCTGATCAGGTGTCCTATGATCTGCACGGGACCCATGATCTGCAGATGGCTCCTTCTCCCAGGGACATGAGGGAAGCGAGTGAACAGGCTGGCCTGGAGGCAGCAGGGATGCAGGTGAGCTGTACAGATACTGCACCCGCCTCCGAAGAACCAGCAAGGCTCTTCCTTCCCCTTCTGGGGCAGGTTCTCGCTGGCAAAGCCCCTTGGTGGCCATTGCTGAGGAAGGCATCAGGAGGAGCAGAGAGCACTTCTCACGATGCCTCTCAGAGTATCTTCCTTGAGCTGTGCAGCTCAGCTTCCCCAGCTGCAAAATAGAGACCTCAACGGCTGCCAAGATACTAAGAGCTACTCTTTGACCACATGCAGACACGGGAGGGTCAGCACCAGGAAATGTGAGTGCCACATACCCCTGTGTGACGTCCCAAGCTTCAGTGTGACCCCCACCTCACCCCCTCTCTTGTCTCGAACCCCTTGGGCCTGAAGGGGGGATCGGGAATAGGGGTGTGCATCTGTGGAGAGAGTGCCGGGGAAGGTGGATGGGCATGCAGGGAACGCGAGAGCTGGGCATGGGCAGGTTCCTCTAGCAGAAGCCAACAGGCAGGAAGCTCAGCATGCCCGACGCGCCCACCTGCTACCAACAAAAGCCAACCTACAGCCTGTATCTAATGAGTGCCCAGTCCCCACACAACGGGACCCCCCGCCATCCCAACAGCGGGCTTGGGGTGCCACTCGGTGAGATCAATTATGACCATTCCTCCCAGCCCAGGGCCACCCCCTGCATCCCTCCATTTTGGATGCCTAAACAGAGAATGAGGGACTGGCCTACCCCCTTCTCCCCCAAATGGCTTGGTGCTGGGGCTCTGTGAGGAACAAGCAGCAGGTCACTGCCTCTACCATGAACCCCCTCCACCAAGGTGGAGTAGAGCTGCTCCTGTTAATCATTGATTACACTTGCTAACATGTGCGCCAGGCAAGGGAAAGAGCAGACAGCGAGGGTGGTGAATTCTCATCCAGCGCCATCTGCCCGGAAATATGAAACATGATTGGATCTGGGCAGGGGTAGGGTGGGAAAGGCCTCCTTCCCCCTCACATGCATCACACACTTGTCATGCGTCGGGCAGGGAGCTGCAACACTTCATGCAGCTTGATCCTAGTGGGCATCCCAGCCACAGGCATGCTCATCCTACCCACCCCTGCAGCCAAGGTTTTCACCCGGTGACTGCAATGGACTCAGCTAAATCGATCCTAGTGTTTCTGCGTCACAAAGCAAGAAGGGCCCGGGCTGGTTAAGCGACCTGCTCGGTATCATGCACCAAGCCCTCGGTCTCCTTACCCCAGCCCTGCACACCGCCGGCACAGCACAGCAGCAGCACTGCTCCCATCCCAGACAGGCAACATCTAGCTGCATAGCATTTTCGTGCCGGGAAAATGCATCGAGGTCCAGACAACGGCAGAACAGACAAAACCCAGCACAGACACCAGGTAACTGCGCTACCTGCCAGCAGCCACGAAGAGATGGGTGGGCTCGGATGTGAGCAGACCAGACTATATAGCCAACTGCCCACATGGGCAGGCAACAGTGTCCATCTGGCTCTCTCCGTTAGCCAACGCAGCACCCTGCGTCAGGCCGGTGGCAAGAGCAGCCAGCTGCTAAGGCTCCCTGCAAGAGCTACCCAGACTCTCCTCTCACCTTCTGCCAGCCACAAAGGAAGCCAGCTGCCTCTCTCAGCCCCGAGCTGGGGAAGACACTGTTGTGTGGTGAAGTCACTAGGGGCACAAGCACTTCAGTACCAGGAACATCCCAATGGATATCAGATAGTTGCATCTGCCAAGAGGTCAGCGGATGGAGCCGAATGCAGAATCTGGTCCTCTCTGCATATAATGTAATGCCTGCTGCACCCCCGGCACACTGCCATCCTCAGGAGCACAAGATACCCACCATCGCCCAAAATGAGATGATAGTCAAATGCCATGGGCACTTAGCAGCTTGGGCCCTCACACCGCTAGTGCCCATCACTGCCATTCGTGTTACAACAGCACCACGGGCCCAGTCAGGATTGGGGTCCACAGAGGTATTCACGCTCATCTTATGGGAGCCAGCAAACAGTCCCTCTTTGTACCAGCCTCTCTGCTCTCATTTGGACCCAACCCTCCCCATCAGGTTTAATGCTGTCTATGAAAGCCGAGCTATTTTCTCACTTCAAACATCACCATCTGCCAGCAACAACCCCTTTCCAGACAGCTCTAGCTTTGGAAATGATCACAGCCCCTTCTGAAGTGCCGATGCCGTGTGCTAAAAGTGTTCACCTCAATTTTCATAAATTAGCTCAAAACAGAAGGGGAGAGAGAGAGAAAAAACACCTCTTTTTCCTTTGCCAACTCTGGCGTTCCACGGGAGTCGCCAAGCGATTCATTTCAAGCGGGTCCTTGATTACTGCCCTTCACTCTTGAGAACGGACACTGTCCTTCTCTGGGATCCTAGATCGGCCCTCAGCAATGCTGATGTCTCCGGAGGAGCCGACCACGCCGCTCTCCCCGACCGGACGGAGAATTACCAATAGGACTCCTTCAACCGGGGGAAAAGGTTTGTCTGGCCCTGCTACAATTCATACGATGCACCACACTGATCCCATGGGAAATGTCGGAGGCAATGAGAACACAAAGCAGCTGGAAAGGTCTCGACTGAGAAGCTGTGTCTGTTGGTTGAAACCCAGAAGGAATAACGGACGGAGAAAACCCTTCAGACTGGACTCAGAAACTAGGCTCTCCCCCTGCCTCTGCCCTACTGAGCAATCATAAGCAAGCCAGGTTATCACGCAGTGCCTTGGTTTCCCCCAGTCCCTTTGTCTGGGTGCACACTGGAAGGTCTTTGGAAGATGGACTCTCTCTTACTATGTGTTCACCCAGCACAACTGGGCCATGATCTCA
Organism: Alligator sinensis; assembly: GCF_000455745.1. Classification (NCBI taxonomy): domain Eukaryota; kingdom Metazoa; phylum Chordata; order Crocodylia; family Alligatoridae; genus Alligator; species Alligator sinensis. The sequence goes on along the minus strand of NW_005842102.1, from coordinate 1,531,396 downwards.
GCTGGGGTCTCTAGTTACTACTGGGGTTAGAGCTGCAATAACACTCATTTCAAGCCCACAACAGTTTCTGTTTGATCTAAGGACTTCCTCTCATCAAAATTCAAGTTTAAAAATATAGGCAGCTTTGCTGGTTAAACATTAAAGGTGCACCACATTCCTAACCCCCCGGGCTCAGTAGAACTGCCACGGTTCAAACTGGGAAGTACTGCTGGCCCGTCACCCATTGCTGCTCATCACGGGGCTATGCCGGGAAAGGAAAGGAATTGCGGACACATTGGCTGGACTTGTTCAAACATCCTCTCCTCATCTAGCCAGAAGCCAGATTTCTCTGCAGCCCCCAAGAGCAAAACTGTTCAGCTGCGTGCCTGGTTCTGCGACAGTCACGCTGTGCTCCGCTCTGCCATACAAGGAGCTCTCGTATGTCTTCCCTGTCCACGGGGAAGATCCATGTCCAAATCGGATTTGCAGGAAAACTGATCTGAAAGTCATGCTTGAACACGACTCCCACTCCGTGGGGTTTCAGCAGTCGGCCTTGAACTGCTTAGAAACCATGGCTCAGGAGCCAATTCTAGACTAGGCTGGCAGCAGGGCTGTAGGACTCGGCGCCAGTAAGTCCAAACTGGTCCTTTAAAACCACGTGAAAACCTTAAGTGACACTTGAACTCTCTAAACACTGAACAAATCCGATCAACACTGTTCCAGTTCCAGCAATACCGAGGCACCCTTTGCAGAGCTCTTTGCCCTGGGGACAGCTATACCGTGCACTGTACAGCACTGCAGTACAGCATAGAGCAGTGGTTGTCAACCTTTTTAGATCCAAGGTCCCTCTCAGAAATGCCAGCTCTTAGTTTTCACTTGCTTTTTGACTATGGTAAAATACTGAAGCAATTCTTCCGTTGCAAAAAATTCAGAAAAGGCCGCAACAGGTCAGAGTGCTGTTGACACTACGGATCCCTCTTTGAAATCTCTGGTTTCTCTTGTGAATCATGTTTGCACGCTTAATGGTGCTAACACTGCATGGCTCCCCACAGCACTCTTGACAGGATCTCAAGGCACCCCAGGGTGCTGTGGCTCACCTGCTGAGACTCACCGGAGCAGAGGAGCCCCAGAGCTCAGTGAGGGCTGCTACCATGCTTCTCCAGCACCGTCATAGTGAGACAGCCTCTGGTCCTTGATCGGGCTCTTTCCATGCCGTCTCAGAACATGCAGTGCCCATGCCCAACGTGCTTTACAAAAGAGGTCCGTGCAGCTATTTCTATATCATCAGTGCAGAAGATGAGTCACAGAGAGGTAAAGTGACTGAGCCCAGATCGCCCAGCAAACTAGCAGCAGGGCTGGGGCCACAACTCACGTCATCGACTCACAGTCCAGTCTCCTTGCTCTATGCTGAGATGCTTTGAACCCTGGAGTTTTCCTGGGCTCCGTCTGCCAGCACGGTTACTACCGCATCACTCAGACCTGGGGCAGCAGCAGGTTAGCAATAATAAACCATAGGTACATAAGGGCTCTCAAGGCCGCTAACTCTAGAGCTGAGCCAGTGGAGAAATGTTTCGACCCTCTCCCTCGTGTCCATAATGTCTGCTTCTTAACACAGGAGACCGGGAGTCAGCAATCCTGCGCTCTATTCCAGCCTGGCCTAAAATTGGCCAGGTCACTTCACTTCTCCATGCCTCAGTTTCCACAAAAGGTATAGCAAATCCTACATCGCAGCAAATACAGACTAGCGGAATAGCAAGCCAGGACTGTGGAAAAACAAAGCTTTATTGTTAGCAGCGCCACAGTGCTCTAATTATACACTATCCTGCATCTGCGCCAACCCCACATTTTCCAGTTCAACATTTAGGACAAACGGCTTTTTTCCTGAATACACCGGTACGCCAATAGCTACTGATAAATACCTAGAACCATGACTGCCCAAGGAAAGGATTCGAGGGGTTATATGTGTTGAAAATACCAAAATAAAAAGTGTACTGAACACAATTCTGCCTTGCTCTGTTTTTTGCAGACGCAAGAACCGCAAGTACAAATGGCAGAACTGGAGCAGGCTCAAGTCTAGGTCAACCCCGCGTATCAGTAAAAAACGATTTTAAGGATTCTTCTGGAGGGGAAAAATACAGTAGATTTATAATCAGAACAATACAGTACCTGTTACTTCTAGAATATTATGCAAGAGGCAGAAGGAATTGTGTGTGCATCCGGCAATCTTCTCTTTAACTGTCGCCATTAGTGGCTTGTCTAGCTACTATACCAAATAAACAGGCCCATAAGCAAATCTGATCCCATCTCCCTCAGGGCTGGTACCAACAAGTACACTAATATGCAATTAGAATCCTCTGCAGACACTATTAAATATTTAAGGGCTGAACGCTGGCTTTCAGAAATCAGCTCAAAAAGAGAGAGAGAGAGATTTATAGTGTGTAACAAATAAGGGAAGAAAACTGTGCGACAGAGTAAAAAGATGATACTGAAATACTTCCAGCAACATCCAGTTGCTGCTTTCGTTTCATTCTAAGTTGGAGTTAACTGTGGTTTTCCCCATGAGCTGACAGCTATTTCCAGGGCACAAGGTTGATTCCTTCAACAGCCTGGAAGTCCGAGGCAGATGGGATCCCATTCGTCTTCCAGGGATCAGCGCAAGGGTAGTCCATTGCTTGTGAAGCAGCCAGCAGTCCTGGGGAAAAACGTGCTCTTCCACAATGGCTTGTACTAAAAATTGGGGTTATTGCTTGGTTCATTTTCCTGCTTCACAGAGTATTCGCTACTGCCTGGTTCACAAACATGATGCTGCCTCCCTACCCAGCCCCTACTCCAAAGGCAGAGGAAATAGGATGTCTTTTGGCATTGGCCATCTCCTTATTTGCAGCATGCATGGGGAGAAATTGGGAAATTCCCAATTCGGCCAAATGAAGACCCCAGGAGAGTTTGATCCTGCATACACACAAGGGTAGGAAAGACCACGGGCTGTCAAACAGGGACAAAGACGTGAGTCTGTACCCTCGTCTTAGGCAAGTCTCTTAGGCACATGGAAAAATGGAGATTCCACCTCCTGATGGTGTAAGCAGAGAGAAAATCTACTACTGCAAGGTGCTTAGATGCACAAGTGATGGGAGTCACAGGAGTACCTAGACAGCTGGCAATCTGGAGGGGCACGAGGACCTGCTGGGGAATTAGGAAGACCCTCTGCTCCTTTCCCGTAAGGTAGGGGAGGATCAAAACTGCAGGGGGTCCCTGTGTGGAAAAGGTCGAACAGAAAGTGGCCGCTGGTCTGGAACGTGCCAGCACAGCCCTGGATTTGGGGGCTGTGCCCCGGTGCCCCATGACAGTCCCTGCTTCTGTCCTCGTATTTAAGACTTGATCCTGTATCGCTTCCCCCTCCCCATCCCACCCCAATGTTCCCACAATGTCAGGCAGCAACTTGCTATGTCTGCTGCGTGGGCCCAGGACAAGGCTGCCCAGTGTCGCAGGACTGCAGCTAGGCAGCCTCGGGGTCAGGAGGCAGCGTCGACCTCAGCACCAGCGCTGGCCCCCCTGAGCAGAGACCGTTCCCCTGCCACTGTGTCCCATGGAGGAGGCTACACCCAGCAGAAATGAAGTGGGGTAGGCTGCTTCCAGGGCCTTAGGTGTGTGGGGTGGCTGGACCAGAGCCCTGGATTTTGCTCCCCCAAAGCGGGCCGCTTTAGCTGATGCCCAGCATGCGAGATCGTCACTAGCCCACATGACGTATCAGCTTGGGGATGCGACCAAGTGGGTAGTGACTCGTCCACACAACTACATTCCCAGCTATAGTCCATTGCAGGGCCCGGGTGCTTCATCGGGGATCCCCACCGCCTGCCCGGGGTACGCCCAGCCCGAGCATGGTTGATATTACTGCTCTTGAATCTTTCAGTTCCTCCCGTTCCCTTTTTACATCTTCCAATCCCTCCTCCAAGGGGATGCAACATGGAGAATCCAGCTGCTCTGCTCCCCAGCCCAAAGAGTTTCATCCACATATCACACCAGCATCAATCCAGAAACTGCTCAGCAAGAAAGCACAGCACCATGCAGTGGCCAGGCCCTAGCGCCTACTCTCTGCCCAGCAGCTGCACTGTTGGCCTTGCTTAGTGCTACTCTGAATGTGGGCCAGCTGTTCTCAGCCAGGGTGCTGTGGTACCCTGGGGTGCCTTGAGATCCTTTCCAGGGTGCTGCAGGGTGCCACGCAATGCTAGCACTGTTAAGTGTCTGCACGATTCACACAACAAACCCAGCCAGTTGTGAGCTTTCTGAGCTCCGTGTCACAGAAGAACTGCTCTATTACTTTTCCATAGTCAAAAATGAGTAAAAACTAAGAGCTGGCATTTTCCAAGAGGGGCCTTGAGTCTATTGAGGGGGGCCCTCAAGGCTACAAAGGTTGGGGATCACTGATGTAGGCAGATGTTCTCCTTCAAGTTCAGCCCCCCTTTCAAACTTTCCTAAATAGTAACTGCCAGACAAGCACATCAACCACTGAGCTAGGATACAAGGCAGCAGAGCACAGCATCCCTTACTGCAGAGGCGCAGCCTGCGCGTGGCTCCAGGCTCCAGCAGGAATTTCTGCTTGCTGAAATAAAGCACAAGTGCAGACCTCCAAAAGACAGTCTGGAGAGAAGCAACAAAATGAAGCTGCAATTGATCCTGTTCATTCCCACCCTGATGGGATAACATTATATCTCTGTTATATCTGCCTCTGAGAGGAGCCCAGCATGCTCTAGGCTAGACAGCCAGAGACCTCCTTGCCCATCACCAAATGCAGCTGCCTCTGGAGTGGAGCACGGTGTCTGTTCAACACTGCACAGTGTCGCCACTGGAGTCACAAACGGGATAAGCAGTTACCAGAAATTCACCCCTCAGGACACACATGCAGTGAAAGGGCCTAGATGCCACAGCAATAGGTATACTGAAGATGATTAATATAGAGATTAGTCCAGTGAGATCACCCCGCCAAGGAACAGCTTAGAGAATGGTTTGGAAAGAAATGCACAGGGTAAATGTACCTGCATTCAGCATCTGAAAGACAACTTGATTTGCCTTGGGTCACCACGGGACTGAGCTGCAGGAGTGCTAAGGCCCTATTGCTCCAACTCCCCAGCATTTCTCAAGGTCAGACTCGGGGTCTATTTCCAGGCATGTAAAGATGGACATAATCCTATATAAACAATGCAATGTAGTGCCTAATGCAAGGACAACTGGCAACACGGGCACTTGACTGCCTTCCAACAGGAGCCTGTGCTTGGGGTGCAGTTTTGGGGAGCTGTTTGCCCATAAGGGCTGGTGGTTGTGTCTTGCTTTCCTGGTGCATGCAGATGATCAGCTAAGGGGCTGATGTCTACCTACTCCCAGAGAGGAGCCCTATTCTTCCGGGGGGGTTACATCTGCTGGACACCATAATGAACATGCTGGTGGCAGGGGCAGTCCTGCCTAACCGGGCCCTGCAGCTGCAGAGCCGTACTGGCAGCAGGCAGTCTTACAAAGCAAAGCAGCACAAAGCCCTGAAGAGACACATCAGAGACCTGCTGCCGAGAGAGACGCCTACCAGACTCATGCTGTTTGCCAGAGTAACACTCGGGGTGGCTGCACAGAGAGCAGTGGGGTTTGGGAAGGGTCTGCATCCCTTTGCCTCGCTCAGGGTCACTGACACCGGCGAGTTGACAAAAATCATGCCCCCTCTCTGGGCCTTGGTTTTCTGACCTGTAAAATGGGTGCACTGCTATTAACCTGGTTAGCTGCTGCGCTCGGGACTCTGCAGACGACAAGCATAAGAGGTGAGAAGCACTGCGTTCGATTTTTGCCATCCCAGCTGTGTTTGGTTGGGGTGTTTTCAAAAGGAAACCACTTGGCTAATACGCTGTCACTGGGGCTGAACAAGCCAGGGTTTTCAAATAAGTCTCCCAACAGGAAACCCTTCCCACAAGCCCTATTGCAACACAATTTCTACTTTCCCCCTCCCGCTTCCACGTGCCTTTCCAGGCCCCCATCCACTCTCTCATGTCTCCATCTCCTGGAATCAGTGTTGCCAGCCAGCAATTAATCAGTGCAGCGAGGGAGGAGCTGAGCTGAACGGCACGGCAGGGAGAGCGCTTCCCTTAGCCTTCCTCTTCCCAAATCTGTGGCAGGCTTGGCGGCTGCAGCTCTAGGCACGAATCTTGTGCTCACTCCTACCAGGGCCCTGCGCGTGGCTGCACTCTGCGGGCTGACTTAGGTTGCTTCCAAAAGGTCTTGCCTTTCATTCGGCTCAGGTGGCTCCATGCAAATGTCTGCAACCAAGAGAGCCTGGTGTTCTGTGCAAGGTCATGCAGAGAGGCACTGGCAGAAGAGGGAAAGGAGCCTGGGGCTCCATCCACTGCCGCACTTTGCCTTCTGGTGTGCACAGCTACACCGATGACTGTGCCACTAAAGGAACAGCCGCTAGCATGAGATCTGTCCATTACAAAGCCCCCAACCCTATGCTCTTGTTCAGAAAATTCGAGGGAAGTTACTAGTTAACAACTGCCACGCTGGAGAAGCTTGCTCTGCCATCCTACAGAATTCAACCCACCTCTAGGTTTCACGGCAAATCGAAATCAATACCTTTATCGTTTGCTCTTAAACTAATGCCCATTAATTCAATGCATTACCGTTGAGCACCAGAGCCAATTTTGTGGCTGCATTGTAAAGGAGGAAGAAAAAAAAAAAAACAGGATGCTGAAGTGAGTTTAAAATTTACCAAATTAATCAGCACGTGGGACACGGTGGGGAGGAAACCAGCACTGCATTCTTTGGAGGACCAGTTGGCGATGGGGGACTCCTTCATGCTGGCAGAGGTCCCTCACCAACAAAGAGCTGCCCCCACCCTTCACTCCTCTCTGGGTCTTCCACAGAAATTCACTGGAGACCCCCAAACTACACCTGTAAAACACACGGATCTGGGCCCCAACTGTGCAGTCGGATCCACCCAGGCTGGTTTCTTATAGCCCTAAGGATCCTAGTGCAGCCTGGTCAGCCCTCGGGGCTTTTTTCTGAAGACCACAGGTGCCGATGTGAAGTGACTGCATAAGAACCTCAGCTTTCACTTTAAAATATATATTCTTGGCATTTCTGCGCAAGATTCAATACCTGAACACCACAAAAACCAGGAAGTGCCCCAAACCACCACCAAACAGTGTTTTTAAAAAAAACCAACAAACTCTCAGACTTTTTAAAGCAACCTCATGAGTGCTATGAGTAGGCAATACTGTTACCACTGGTTTGGGAGTGGGATTTGAAAGTACTTGGTCCTCTGCCTTTTTGGCAGAAACTAATGTCACACACGATTCATTCCTGGAAGACAAATATTCTGCCCCTCTCATCGTACAACATGCATGTGCTCTTGGCACTGTCCATGGTTTTGGCTACGTGCATGCCTTGCTTACGGGGATGCCCCATTATCTCTACAGTGCCATGGCTCGACAGGACCGAGACAGGACCTAAAGCACCATGGCCCCATTTCTGCCAAGCACACTAAGGTTGGTGAGGTTAAGGACCTGCTTGAATTACAGCCCATGCCTGGTTCAGTGTTGAATCAGGGCCTTGACAAGGAGAAAGAGCAGGAAGGATTTCTTTGGAGACTCAGGCAGTTCTCCCCTCTCGGGACAAAGTGCACAGCAGCGATCACCATCTTTCTATACTAGCTCAACCAGGCTTTAGGGCTTAATAAATTAATGATTATGAGGCACTTTAAGAGGCTGTGGATGAAAGGCACTTTGAAAGTGCAAAGAATGACATAATTCATTATTAATTATTATCAACGTTTGGTGTTGGCTTTTGCTGTATTCCCCTAAGAGGCAGCAGCTTGGACTTCTAGAAAAGTTAGCGCTCTCTGTGCTTCATCTGGGCTCCAGTCAGGTTGGCTCACCCCGCCACTTGGCAGGCAAAAGGAACCAATTTCTAAAAGTTTCTTTTCACATGCTTGGAGATGCAGATCAGCACCCAGTGGCCACCCCCAGTCAGACTGAGGTATGTAGGCACCTTTTAAAACTGCAATAAGTGTCTGCCTGCATCCTTAGGTATCTAAACACCATCAAAAAAATCTGGCCTTGAGAGCTGCAAGTCAGTAGCAGAGCTGGAAAACAAACCCAAGAGCTCTGGTCTCCATTCCTCGGCCTGTGGGTTATACGGCACAGCTCCACATATCTTCCTATCAATATAAGCCAATGCGATGTCCCCCCCCCGGTTACAGAAATGCACAGTGTAACATTCCTGGGATAGTCTGGACTTGCACCAACACATGGAGCTGTGGTCAGTTGTACGTACTGACAACTTTATTCACTAGAGCGATAGGACTGGGGTTTTGTGCACTGCAACCCAGCAACCTCTCCAATGGAAACACAAAGCTACCCCACAAATACGAGCTGACGTAACAGAAGGAAATTTCCCATTGGGATCTGTTGCTAAATGGCTCTGCTCCATACACATGGCTCACGGCATTATAGGAAACTACGAGATGGGATGATAGCCTCGCAGGAGAGCGACCTGCACCCCCACGGGAGCCTCATCTAAAGGCGCTTCTCAGTTTGCAATGTAAATGGGCCCTGGGATGGCAGCACGTTGTGCCGCGGAGCAGACTCCATGCTGGCAGGCCTGGATCGCACGTTGAATTTCAGGACGGATGCCAGGGGATGGCACTCCACAGTTGTTCATTCAAGGCCTGGCAGCGTCTCTCTTGGCTCACAAAGGTGCTCAGATACTATGGCAATAGGTAGCATTGATAAAAACCTACCACAGACAGCAATTTGGACCAGGTAATGGATGAGGGCATGAGGTGAGAGCAGGGATTTTCATCCCCCCGAAGGAGCTGTGTGTTGGTTCACTGATGCAACTGCCCTCTACTAATTCTGTTTGGTGAGAGAAGTGGGTCTAACAGACTGGACAACTGCCCACGGGAGATCAGAGTTCAATTCCTGGACTCTCATCTGCAAATGAGGTTCATACTTCTCTACTTCACAGGCTCTGAGGATAGACTCTAAGCTACGAGAGCCATGCAGACACCGAGGCTGACGGCAGAAACCTCACTCGCCTGGATCGCTGTGGCAGACACGAGACCACTTTGGCAAATATGATTAGCACCAGGGAGGAGGCCTAGAGGAGCAAAGCTTAATAGTCCAGTTCTAGTTCTGCAGATACCGCTCTGCTGAAGACATGGAGGCTGCACAGGTGTAAGTACACACAAATCTGGCCCCTGGGACTGAACCTGTGCCTGGCCTGTTGAGCCTGTATCTTTTACATACCCACACAGATAAAAGTGTGCAAAAAGCCACCTGCACACACCAACTCAGGGCTGGCAAGGGCACTGCTGCCCTGCATGTGTGTACACACCAAATTCAGTGAATTGGGTGGGACAGAGCAGATGTGGCAAATCAAGAGCCTTGCTGAGGCCAGCTGAAAATGTCCCGTAGTCTGTAGCAATGACTTGCTTTTTGGTCCAGCATCCAAAGAACGTAAGATTTTTTTTTTTGGTGGCAGGGGAGGGGGACAAGCAGAAGAGAAAGGAGGAGAAAAGAAGGTGGGGGGAGGGGTGGCGGTGTTAAAACACCTTACCCTGAGTTGGGTTGGGTATTTGACCAGTCAAATACAGTTCAGTCTATTGACCAACCAACTATTGGTCAAAAAAATGTAAAAAAAATAGCCAACAGGTCCAAATAATACACAGAAAAAGCACAAATTTTCCATTGAGATGTGTTAAAAACAATTAAAAACATATTTCTATCAACAAAACTACAAAAAGTGGGGTTTTTTTGTAAAATTGCTATAATCTTTGACTGTCAAAAAATATGCAGTCAATTGACAATATTTCACTGGTTAATTGACTGGCTTCCAACCCTAATGGAAACGTTCCCAAGGCAGACTCACACCCATTCTGCAATGCTATTACATTTGTTCTGCACCTACCGCTGAAACGACCCTTGTCTGCCACATACTTGTCCCCTGTG
>NW_005842102.1:1511565-1521406 GCF_000455745.1 Alligator sinensis | reverse complement strand
CTTTCCCTAGGGTAGAGTGGCACTACAGAGTAGACTTACACCGGTAAGTCCAAGCAAGTCCAGTGCCAGCTTGGGATGGTGCCAGACCAGCCTGGAACCATCTCCACCGTCTCCAGGAAAGAGTTGGAGATGGGAGTCAGGCTGAGGAGCCCTTAAGGGTCTGTCTACAGAACAAAAGGAAGGTATGATTGCAACCCAGGGCATGCATGTGATGTACCCAAAGTGCCCTGTGTTTGCACCAGGCAGCAAGCTAATCTGGTGGGCCTCTGCTACAGCTCCCTGTGCAGAATGGATTAAATCTAGTTTGGATATGCCTGCCTGGACCCCAGTCACACCTGTGTTGGGGTATGCAGCCATCCCTGTCTGACTTGCTCTAGTGCTATCAGCTCCTGGCTGTCCAGAGACGGGATGCAGAGAGACTGAATGTTGGGGTTGTGCAATGCACCAGTGTGCCTCTTCTCCATATGGGAGAACCAGCTGCATCCTAATCTACTGCTTTTTTGGGCAAGCGCTGCTGTGGGACTGCAGCAGTGACAGCGGAGAGAGCTCCTAGGTCTGGCTACACATATTTCAACTATGCAAAGAGAATACCTCCAGCCTGGATGCAGAGAGGTAAACTTAAACACAGTAGCCTTGGCTTTCCCTTGATTCTTTCCTTTAGAGAATGATTAGAGCAATCCACTTGCACCAGACAAAACAGTTCCTCTCCTAGGAGCACCCATAAGGGTAGATCAGAGCTTGCAAGTCCTCTCCGTTGGAAGAGCAGAGTATTAGGCTGATATTAAAATTAATAGCAAAACAGAGAGGGAACTTTCTGGTGTCTGACCCTTCACTGTGCTACAGAATAGGGAAAAGGCTCCTCTGCTTCATGCACTGAAACTCTGAAAGCCCTGCCAAGGGGCGAGTCCTCATTTTAAAGTAAAGCAAGCTGCCTGGTTCTAAAGTGGAGTGAAGAGCCCAATTGCAGTGCTCTGCACGTACTGATGGATCAATGCATGCCCATGCCGGGCAGGAGGAAGCCCTATAAAGATCTTGAAGCTGCAGATCCAGGTGAAGTGCATATGGCATTAAGCAAGTGATAACACAAGGCCATGTATGTGGGGAGGGGGGAAGATGGGGAAAACACATCCCTTGGACATTTACAGCTAGGCAAAAAAAGCATTTTTTAATAGGATGGGGGTGTTCTCTTGGCTTCCTGCCCCCTATAAATAATTTGTTGTCTATATGCCTCTCCCAACTAATCTCTCATGAATTCCTTCAACAAAGCCCAGCAGTGTCTGTGCAATCCATTAAGAGAATGAGTAAGAAATTGTCAATGCCATGAACCCCCCTCCCTGCTCTTTTACTAAAAATAAACCAAAATCAGAGGGGGCAGCGACAGAATTTCCGGACTCCCTGCAGCTTCACCAGCACAGCACACATCACAGCAGTCTTTGCCACTGAATCTTTTTTCTCTGCCCCCTCCCCACTCCATTTCTCCCTCTCTCTCACTGGCGCACACACACAGAGCGTGGAAGAGATTTGCAGGGATGGGGGTGTTTTACTCTCCTTGCCAGCACTTCAGTGCATTGTGATGTCTGAATCACCACCATGAGCTCCTCGAGAAAAAAAAAAAGATACCTGTCTGTCTAGTGCCTCTCACAGCAGCGGTGGGCTAGTCGCCCAGAATAATCAGTGGAAGCGTTTTCCCCCTTGCAATTGCCCCCCCTGGAATACCTGCCTTTTGTTTTTTTGTTACGAATGCAGCGCATCCTGCAAATGGCACCAAGGGACACATTTCCCTGCTCCACCCCTGTGCCCTCCCAAGCACACACGTTCACATGGCATAAATCGCACATGTGCAGCCCCCAGATGCACACAGCGGGACCCCATCGAGACGAGCAGAGGTGTCTTCTGATCAGGATTGGGATGTACTCCAGCCATCGCCCTCATCCCACAGCAGAGTAGCACATCTTTGCAGAGGAGGGGAAAGGGGTTGGATTGGGCGGGTGGGGGGGTGTGCGTGTGTGTAGGGTTTTTTTTCTTTAATACTCACAGTATGTTTTCCTGGTCAGCTCTTCCACAACTTCAGGCTTCAACTTGCTGTTGGATTTCCCCATTATGGCCCAGCCGCTTTCTCTCCAGACTAATCAGTGCATAAATTGCTGTATCGCCCTGCAAACTCTCCCCGTTTCACTGAGGAGTCATCAGGGCGCTCGCTTTGCCTTCACAAATAAATAAATAAATAGCCACACTGCCACCGATACCCTCGGATGCTTCTTCCAGCTTTCTCTTCTTCCTTCCTCCCTCCTCGGCAAAGAACAAGGCTCTTTTTCCCCCCCACCCCTTTTCTTTTCCTTTCAACAGCAGCAGCAGGGTCAGGATGAGCAGGGGAGATCTGCTGCTGTTTCAGTGCCTTGCTGGAAGCTGGGATCTCAGTCCTGGAGGATCGGCACCCACTCTTCAAGTGAACAACCACCAAAGAAAAGAGCTGCTATATCCCGCTCAGGGAGACGGCTGCCTGGCTCGGCCGCGATCAGCGCTGTGCTTTCGTTTAAATCGCGGTCTCCCTCAATGGGAACAATCATAAAAAAAAAACCAACCCCACTGCAGGATGATTTATTTTTCCGCCCTTCCCTCTCCCGTGCGCCGGCTGGAAAGGAAGGCTATTGTGCAGGAGCTGTCTGCGCCTGTCTCCCTCCCTCTCTATCCTCTCCCTGTAGCTCCGTGGACTGTTGCTGCTGTCGTCCCTGGTTACAGAAACACCCTCCCCTCCTTTCTTTCCCTGTGTAGCTTCAGCAGGCGCGGATTTGTCTGCGGCCCTGCTGATAAGGTGTTAACTGGAATCTGCCAGTCAGGCAGCAGCAGGCCAATACCTCCCCTTTTTTTTTTGTCTCTTCCCTGGCTTTTTAGATCAATCCCGTTAAATGAGACCAATAACCTTTTCATTCAAAACAGCTCCACTGCTGCTGCTACTTCTTTTTTTTTTTTTTTGCACGGTGTGTTGATTTTTCTCCCCCTGGGGCTAAAGAGAAAAGGCCGCTTCTTCCCAACTTAGATCTCAGCGTGGAAGGGAGATTCAGTCTCTACCACGCCTCCCTTCCCCTCGCCAAAGTCATTTGTGTTAGATTCATAAAATCTGGAGATGCAAGAAGCTGCCGGGGTCCGTGGATCGCACCCGCGTGGCCTATGCCGGGTCAGTCCGCTGTCTCCTGTCTGCCTTTCACTGGGAAGCAGCACCGGTCCACAGATAAAGTGCCCTGTCCATAACTGGGCTTGCTATTGTTACTGGGAGTTTGCTGCCTTTATGTAAAGTCTCTTGCTTAATGGTAGTTATTGCTTCCAGCGCTGCAGCTTCTTTTTACAAGACATATTCCCTTTCCTGGGTTCCTGAGACTGTGTTTCTCTGGGCATGTTTCCCCATCAGGTATTAATTAACAGAAAAGCAACTTCCAGCGAATGTTGTAGATAAGTCGATGGCATTTATTTGCTCTCTCTCCCCTGGGGGAATTTTATGCTGAGTTTCCAAGCGAGGGTGGCAGGAACCTGCAAGAAACAAAATGTGTTTTCATTGCCGACCGCTCTTTGTAAATCATTATTTTCCTTATCTCAGAGGAGGTAAATGTTCCTTCTTGAAGTATTAGACAGGGGTCTGCCCATAGTCAGGCTGCACCTGGGTGGGTGCGAAAACACTCCTTTATCTGGATGCAACACAGAAAATAAATACACATCCCATTTGGCAACCTTTCCTACACATGCTGCCTATCTACAAAGAGATCGAGTAATCCAGTGCAATATATTAATCTCACCATTTTTAAAACAGCAAAAGGGACACTTCCTCCACTGGAGCCATTCAGAAACCTAGGCACCAGCTTCTTCCCTTGATAAGCAAGGGCATGCCTTTCATTTTAAAATTTAGGGCATCTTGGTGATAACCAAGTGAATGGCACCCAAGACACCCTGTGACAACCAGCTGGTCAGAGAGGTCCCCTCTTATGCAGCCAACACCTACAGCTATTTATCTATTATGCAGCCAACACCTAGAGCTATTTACCTAGAGCATTTGCACAAGGGGTACACTGAGATGGGGAGAAATCATCAAGTCACCTCCTATAACAGTACTAGGCATGATGCTCACACAGCAGAGCAGAACCCAGACCATTCATATCTGGGGGACTCACAGTTTAGTTCACAGGGGGCGCATCTACACATGAGCTTTAATGAGCATTAAAGCATCACACAAAAAAAGGGCTCTTTCACTAATGCGCATTCAAATAGTGCACATTTTTCTAGTACTTCACAATGGAGATACAGTCCTAGATTTAATGCACATTACCTAAAGCGCATTAATGAACGTGTAGACATGGCCCAGGAAGTAGCCAACCCAAGAATGAACTGCTCGGGCAGTCTGCTGCAGCTGTGTGCACCCCAGGCTAGTCCGCAGGCGCTCGCCTTCACAGGGGCAAGCAACTGAACCCTGCAAAGTACCAGGTCCTATAAACAGGGACATCTGAGCACCATCAAAAAAACCACCTCATTTCATGAGACTCCATTTCTTTTAGGTTTGCTGCTTCCCAGATTCAGGTGGGGGAGAAGAAAGAGAACTGATCAAGGGAGAAACAGCCCAGCAGCATGGATTTAGAGCCCAGAACAAGGAATATTGTGGGGCCTATGGCATGCTACATGACCACAGGCAAGACGCCAGAGCCCATGGGTTCAGCCAGGGCACCTGATTTTATGGACTGCCATTCTGGGTAGCACCAATTTGAGACAGGAAGGTGCAATTTGCCCACCCGTTTCTCACCAGGCTCTTCTGAGGACCCATTAATTGTTTGCAGAGGGGAAAGGGAGACCAGGTGAATACCTTCAAAAATCTGGCCCCACTCAGTCTACCCTAGGACCAGACAGACAATCAGCCGACGAGCTGCAAACACATCTCAAGGGATAATTGCTCAGCTCAGGAGACCAGGGGCATTATTCATTTGGGGACCCAAAATTCTTGCCAGGCTTTTTTGTTGTTGTTGCCACAATGCTCTCAGCCTCCCAATTGTTTGCAGCTGGAAGGGTGGGACTCTAGCCAGCCAGAGGTTTTTAAAAAAAAAAGGCTAAATTTGGGAGCTGAGACCAGGAAGCCCACCAATGGGGGCTGGGAGGCTGCTGGGACTAGGGCAGGAAGAATCAGCCATGCTGTCTCATAATCCAGAAAAGCGCTGTGTGTTAATGATCCGTACGGATGCGCTGGTTTATTTCTGCTTCCTGTCTTCTCTCCTACCTCGCATCTCAAATCCTGCCTAGGCATGCCCTTACTCAAATATCAGTGCCCAGTGAGAGAAATCATCTGCACTAAGGCAGCAGAAACTGTTCGGTAACCCCGCAAAGCATATGTGCATATTTATAAGTAACGGAGGTGAGGGGTAGGCAGGCACAAGATTATATTACACACACGCTTTGCTCCTCTATCGGGGAAAGGCTGCCTTACCGTCAATTGTCCAGGGACGTATTCCCTACAGCAGACCTTCCTAAAATAAATAATTCTCTATTATCAAACCTTTCACAAACAAGCTCATTAAGGCAGCAAAGTTTCAAAACACAGAGGAACCCTTCAGCAACACATCACCTGTCTGGGCAACAGCAGGCTGATGGCAATACAGGAGACAAAAGGAGGGAGGGACAAGAGCTTCTCTCTCTCCCAGCAGTGTTATGACCCCACTGACTTCCAAGACATTGCTCTGGATTTACACCATCGCAGCCAGGAGCAGACTCTGGCAAGGGTCTTTTTTGCTCCTAGGTGTTCTTGAAGGAGGGGGCAGAGGGCCTCAGGCAGACTACGCTCAGGGGACCTTGTAAGGCCAAGAGGAAGCCTGTGGTTCAAGCACCGACTGGGACTCTCAGATTCAATCCCCGTTTTGCTCGGAGACACAAGAATATAGCCTTGGGCAAGTCCGCTCCTTTGTGCCTCACTGGGGAACCACTACCAGCAATACTCCTTTGTCCGTTCTGTCTTGTACAAAGACAAGCTCCTTGCAGCACAGCGCCTCTTGCAAAGGGTGCATGCATGCACCAGCACCAAGGGGCCCTGACACAAGCCCAGACCCCCAGGAGCTCCCATAGGCCACAGCATCGTTCCCAGCCTCCTCCGTGCCGCCGTGGCATTTTAAGACAAAGATCTGCAGCTTAAAAAAGTGATGCTAACAGGATTCAAATCTATTTAAAACCCAGCCCTGCCTCTGCTACACAGAACGCTCAAGGAGAAGCTGCGATCACGTGGGGGAGAGGATAAAAGTCATGAAAACTGTGCAGACAACTCAATTTCTCTCCCTAATTACTGCCTTTATCCCCACATCAATAAATAAAAAGGGCGGTGGCATTTGCTGGAACGTAGTGATATTTCCAAGCCCCCTGGAAAGGTCTCTGGGGCAGGCTGGTGTGAAATGGTAAAAGGGCGGGGAGGCGCAAAGCCGTTCCATCTAGCTAAATGTGAGCACTAACAAATGATCTGTGCACAAACGAAGCATCCAAATAATGTGCCTGAAGGGGAAATTCAGCACTGGGCCAGCTTTTGAATGCAGCCTTGCTCCTAAACCCGCTACGTTTCTCTCCTCGGGTATACATCCGTGTCCCAAGCAGCTCTCGGTTAACCAGGCTGCGAGCGACTGCAGTACAATATTGCAGTGTAATCACTAACTATCTTGGGTACTCTTACAACACGGCAACAGCAATAGACACACAATGCCACAAAGGATATTAAGTCCCGGGTTTTCAGAACTAGCTTTTTCAGTCTGTGCTCAGAGTTTATACACCTTCTGTTCACCATATTGCAAGCCGCTGCCATGGAAATGATTATTCATTCAACGATATTCATTATTCTACCGCCTCTGTGATCAAAGAGGGTGAGAGCGGGAGGGTGGGAGGAAGTTCACACTTAAATAAAAGCCAGTGTCTTTTCAAATCCAGCAGCGCCAAAGCCTGGAGCATGCTCTGCGTTATTTATTACTGGAAAAACTCAGAAGCGTGTAGGCTTGGAGTACAGTAAGATCGGTTGTGCACCAGGCATTTGTTTCCTTGGGTATTTATTTGAGAGAGTTAAACAGAATGACTTCTCCCTAATTGGTCACAGCAAGTCTATTAGCTACAGAAATACGCTCTGTTACAGGTGGGATAGCCACCTTGCAGTCCAAGATAATTGAATAAGCATCTCCAGTGGTTTCTGCTTTAAACTCAGGACATTGTTGGGAGGGGGAGTTTATTATTATTGTTATATAACTGATAAATCATTCTGGCAAAATATTGCCGGACCAAAACATTGCAGTGGCAAACATTGACATCTTCGTTTGCCTGCCTTTGGGTCTGCGTAAACCAGTGGTTCTCAACCTTTTCAGATTCAAGGCGCGCCTCCTTAGTGTCACAACCCAAGGGTGTGGTTTTGTTTGTGTGCGCTTCGGCACTGCTAAATTATTTCCCGCCACTCGGAGCTTTCTTTGCAGGGCGCATTTCTTAGTTGTAAAGAGAAATGCACGGTGCAAAGGAGTTCCCGCCATTCGCATGCAAATTTGTGTCCCACTATTGGCCAGTTCTAAATTATTCCCACGTGGCGGCTAGTGATTGGCTTGCTAGCCGTATAAGAGGCTTGAGTGGTTTCCACCCAAGTTGGAGGACTCCACAACCATCTGGAGGAGGAGAACTTCACGTCTCGTGAAGATCTCTAAGCGCTGCGGAGCATATTGGACCCAGCGTGTACCTTGAGAAGGCTATAGGGGTCTGATCAACCTCTGGCCTCTCCCCGTCGCCGAACGATCCCTCGACGAACCCCTTCCCTGCGTGCAAGTTCCACGGAGCCAAGCAAACTTCGTGTGAGTGTATCCAGAGCTCTCTGCTTCGAGTTATTTTCTTCGGTTGACGCGACGGGCTCGCGTGTTTAGAGCCTTCAACCACATTGGGCTAGAGGTTCGCGTGGAAGGAACTCTTGTCCGCCTCTCTTCTTTTCTGTCTGTAACTGCAACTCAAGCAAGTTTTCCTGCCTGCACCGCGACCATCTTTGGTGTAAGTAAAATAATCTTTAATCAACCGCTAAGCATCCGTGCCTAATTCTAGTCCGCCGGCCTGCATTCCCCAACCCGCGTGCCAGGGCTGCTGGCCACAGCCCGCCGCGAAAGCCCCCGAGGGCCTCGGACCGCTCCCGGCACGCACACTTAGATGCGAGGCCCACTTTGCAAAATGCCAGCTCTTACTTTTCACTCCTTTTTTTGACTACGGAAAAATAAAAGCAGTTTTTTCTTTCGGCTGCCAAGACCCCAGAAAGGCCACAAGAGCTCAGAACGGTTTGGCAACGTGAGGTCCTCTTGGAAATCTCTGGGTTTATCATGGGAACCATGTTTGCCCGCCTAACGGTGCGAACAGTTGAAAGACTCTCAAGGCACTGCTGGCTGCTGCATCCTCCTGGTTGAGAATCACTGGTAGAAACAAGCACAGCACCCAAAAGCTCACAAAGAACAATTTTTCCAGCTATGTAGTTGGTCTAATAAAAGATATCACAATTATCCAAAGAAACCTTGTCACAACACCCCAAGGAGCTTGAGTACAGAGGCCCGGAGCTGTTATAAGAGCTGTGTGGCAGCAGTGTTACACCAAAGGGACCGTGTGTACCTATTTGATGCCTCCCAAGTTGCTCCTAGTTCATTGCTTGGAACATCACAGGAGTCCTGAACCCCCTGACCCCGCATTCAAGCCTGGGTGTGCCAGACACTGCATGTGCAAGCATGCGTGCACACACACGGCCAAACACGTGTGCACACACGCATGCACGCACACATTTGCATACATACAAATACATGTACACGCATGCACAGCTACATGCACGAAAACATGCAGTCACACTACACACATATACACGCATGCACACAGATACACCCACACATAAGCAGACATGTGCACAAATACGCATACATACATGCGCACACACGCAAGTACACACACAGATGCACACAATACATGCACATGAATACAAGCACATCCATGCACATAAATACATGTACACACATGCAGATATATGTGTGCACACAAATATGTGCACACACATGCACGTCCAGAAATACGTGTGCACACGAATACATGCATGCACATAGAGACCCACAGGTAAATACAAGCACACACACGAATACACACATACACACAACTGCACAACTACATGCACGCACACAGAAATACATGTGCACACATGAATACACACATGCACATAGAGACCCATGGGCAAATATATACATGGACACACATACATGCGCGCATGCAAACGCACTACACGTGTGCACACACAAATACACGCATGCACATAGAGACCCATAGGTAAATACATGCATGCACCCACAAATACAGGCACACACACATATGTGCACACACAAACGCACAACTACATGTGCACACACGAATACACACACATACACAGAGACCCATGGGTAAATACATACATGCAGACACACAAGCGCACAACTACACGCGTGCACACACAAATATACACGTGCACATAGAGACCCACATGTCAATACATGCACACGCACACACACAAATAGACGTGCACACACATATGCGTGCAAACGCACAACAACACGCGTGCACCTAGAGACCCACGGGTCAATTCGTGCACGCGCACACGAATACACGCGCACACGCGCTTGCACATTCGCGCGCGCGCACCGAGATCCATGTGCACGCAGGGATACGCGGGTGCACGCACAGGCGCACACGCGGACACCCATGTGCACACGCGAAGACACGCACGCACACACGCACATCCATGTGCGCACCCCCGCCCCGCTCGGGTCGGGTCGGTGCCGCGCAGGCCGGGCGGCGGGACGCGGGCAGGGCCGGG
>NW_005842102.1:1504692-1511433 GCF_000455745.1 Alligator sinensis | reverse complement strand
CCCGGCTCCGCCTCCGCCACCCCGGGCCGCGCCGGGGCGGGTCCACGCGGGCCCTCCCCGCCGCCTTAAAAGCCTCCGGCGCTGTCGTGGCCTTTCTGGGGTCTTGGCAACACACAAAACCCACCTCCGGCTCCCCCCAGAGCCGGCGTGGGGGAGACGCGGGGCCGGGAACACCTCCAGAGGCCACCAAGCCATCCCGGACCATCACCCCCAGCTCAGCCCGCCACGGGTAAAGCAGGGGAGCCCGCTATAAAACCTTGCCAACACTCACTCAGGAGAGCCCTGCTATGGAGGAAGGCACAACCCCCCCCATACCCCTCTGCCTGGGGGGGCAATTCCTTCCTGACCCCAAATAAAACAAGTGACGAGCTGGCATTTTCCAAGAGGGGCCTCGCGCCTAAGGAAGGGGCCTCGAGTCCAACAAATCGAACGAGGCTGAGCGCCGCTGCGGTCTGCCCCACCTTGTTGCGCCAGCCCTGCACGCGATGAGGATGAGGATGAGGAGCGGGGTTTGAGGAGGAGGAGGGTTTGTGTGGATGGAGGACCTTCTGGCTTGGACCTGCCCCCTGCTTTTTTGCTGGCCTGGTGTTGATAGCCTACCTGTGCGCTGTGTGTGCACGTCTATTTGTGTGTGTGCAAGTATTGACCTGGGGGTCTCTGTGCATGCGTGTTGATAGCTTACCTGCACTGTAGGGCACCTCCAGCCTGAGACCGGTGCTTTTTAAACATGATTCTGCGGACAATTAAACTCATAAATCAGCTATGCAGATGGCTAAGGAAACATATTACTGCTGCCTTCACCTCTCACATCATGGAGCCATCATGGGCACCTCGATGTGTTTTTAACTACCCTCCCCGCACCCGTCTGGGGTAGGGAAGTCACAAAGGGCACCGACACCAGGCCAGGGGACCTCTCCGAATCCTATCGAACCTGTTCTGAGCGTGGGACCGTCTTTGCTCAGTGCACCAGGACACGCGTAGCTTGAGGCCTGTTGGGCGCTGGACTTGGTAGATCACACTCCACACAGGTACAGCCGCTGCTGCGTCCTCACTCATCTGCCCCGGTTCCAGCGCCATTGAGACCATCCTGCTCTGTTTGGTGAAGTGCTGAGCAGGTGTGAGAAATCCCTTTGCCCGCCATCGTCTACGCTGAACAGTTTCCCAGGCAAACGGGAGCAGAGGCGCCTGCGGGGCCAAGCGCGCTGATGTGGTTCAACGAACAATCAATCTAGACGCATACTCAGAGCACCGCTCGTCAGCACAGAGCTCGCAGAGGCTCTCCTGCATCAGTCCTGGTGCCAGCAGGCTGGGATCACGGGGGAAGAGGCATGTTGCCAGCGTTGTGTGCTTATTGTCTCAGTATCATTATCCCAAATGATCATTGTATTTCCACCATCTCCTGTAGCAGACTAGGGAACTAGCAGTTAGTTCCTCCCAACGGCAGAGACGATTCTCATACCGCTGCATGCCAAGGGTGGGGGGCGCTTGCTGTTTGGATAGCTTGTTCTGGTCTGGAGGTTGCCAACTCAATTCAAATTGTGCCTCGGTAATACCGGACTTCCCAGGTGGCCCCGTGAAGAAGGGCGTCTACACCTGACGTAAACGTGCCATGCAACGTGAATAAAAGCATGGAAATCCAGCCCTGCTGTAAAACTGAACAGCCCCCCTCGTGCACTTAGCCCACCCGGCAGGGTCCATAGAAAGCCGGACTTGGTGGGGGGAAACATGGCAAGGACTCTTCTCAGGGAGGGAAAGGAATTTACACGTGAGGCTGATTAACTACAGAGGCAGCAAAAAAAACAGCTATTTTAGGATAATATTAATGATCTGACTCAAGCTGACAAAAGCCAAAGAAATTCTTGGCACCTCTGTTGGCTGCCCCCAGCGAGGAGCTGAGAACGGGACTGGCAGAGAGCGCAGGTACTTATGCCATCCTTGGAAGCAGGCCTGCCAGGTCAGGGGCGAGGTGCGCTAGCAGGATGTGGCAAGACAGACCTCAGATGCACTATCCCAGAGGCACCCGCTCGGGGATGAAGCAAGGTCTTCGGTCCGTGGGGCTGAGGCTCTGGCAGCCTCCCAACGTGTGCTTGATGGAGCACTGGACTGGACTGTGCTTTGCAGGCACATCCTTGCGGGTTCCAGTTGGACGCATTGCACAGAAATGGCAATTTTATTGAGGGCAGAAAAAGGTTTGAGGCTGAGCCAAATTCATCCCTGAGGCAGCAGCCATCAGCAGTTACACAGAGATGAATCTGGCCCATTTCCTTCATATACCCTCCTGTCCTCTGCCCTGGCATTTCAGGGACCTCAGACCCAGGCACCGACTCCGGAGCAGAACAGGGTAGGTTAAGGGTGCTGTGAGCCGCCTTACCCACGACCCCATTGCTTCTTGTCTACCAAACACCACACGTTTGAAGCCTTCCTCTCCTTGACAAGACACGACTGGAACGGCTGTTGTTTTGGCCCTGAACCCACAACAGGTCACACGTTCCAAAATGTAAAATCCTAGCAGAGGATTGACATGGTAATTGCTTTGATGACTGAGCTATAAGCAGCCAAATCACAGAGCCTTGGAAATTAAGGTTTATAACCTCAAATGCTGAGGGACCTGAGCTCCAGCGGCCCTGCTGGGCACCACTATAATAAAGCAGTTCTACATACTATGAAGCGTTAGTACCGAAATCCAACATGACTTCAAGTGAGAGTAATGGAGAATGTATCGGTGTACCAACTCGGTTCCAGCTGGGAGAGGGGTCCTGCAGGCTTTTCTCCTCCAGATGGTGGGTCTTTAAACATGAAACCGTGGACCAGCATCAGAGAAGGGGTAGTGGCTGGCATGCCTACATATGTCTCAGAGCTGTTGCTTTCTAAAGGCTGACATGCAGATGGTGCGCTGGGCACGACTACCCACTACACTATTAATCTCTCATTAAATTCCAGTATATTTTTTGAAGACTGCATTCTCTCCACAGCCTCTAGGGCATAATTATTATGTTAATACAGCAACCTTGAGAGGGCGGGATGTTGTGAACTAATTGGTTCCTCTCTGTTTTTTTGCCTGCCTTATGTATTAAATCCTGGGGCTAAGACACAAGAAGGCAAAAGGTAATGACTTCTGCAGGTCCTTAAGCCTGCTAGGATTGCGTAGCAAACAACAGGGAAAAACACTCTTCTCTCCGCCCTTTGCAGATTCAGCTTGCAGCAGAGCGGCCCCAGTTCTGTTCAGCTCCTCTGAGCCTCCAAGCTGCATTTCCAGCAGGACAACTTGCTTGTTAAGAGGCTGAATCTCAGAAAAGTTTTCTGAGAGACCAAAAAAAAAGGGAATGTGGCAGAGTATTGTCTTCACTAAATACGCTAGCACTGTTAGCTGTGCGATTTGCAGCAGTTGCATACAGCAGAGCCACTTGGCTCCATTCACTGGGCTGCTCAGGACACATGGCTGATGTGGAAAGGCTTTTTTCTCCTTTCTCTTTAAAACATTTCCAGGCAGGGGTGGGTTGGCATGAGGGAGGTACCCCCGTGAGGACTGCTCCAAAGGGACAGAGAAACACTGTGGGAAGTGTAAAGAAAATCTTTTGGCAAAAGATTCCTTGAGCAGGCAGCATCCCTTGGGGTGTAGCAGAGGTGGCAGGGTGCAGTCTGGATTTCCAGTGTGAGAGACAGATATTGGGGATGGCCAGAGGGCCCTGGACAGACACATTTTTGCACCCATGCACCATATAAGCTTTTGCATTCGAAGCTCTCCACT
This sequence comes from Alligator sinensis, assembly GCF_000455745.1. Taxonomy (NCBI): domain Eukaryota; kingdom Metazoa; phylum Chordata; order Crocodylia; family Alligatoridae; genus Alligator; species Alligator sinensis. Next base: position 1,507,685 of record NW_005842102.1, on the reverse strand, counting down.
CTGAAAAGACCTGAGAAGGGGAGTTCAATCTCCATGTCCATTACAATCCAGTCCAAGTACACACACAACGCACAAGGCGCACAATTGTGATAGCCACAGTTGTGCTGGGCGCTAGGTGGAACCCCATTGATTTCTGAGGTTACTCGTGAGTCACGTTATATTTTCAGCTCCTCCGATTCACATGCAGCAGAAACACTGGACACATTGTCAGTGCTACAATCAAAGAAATGAACAGTCAGCAGATGGCCGCGAGCTTTGGTCACTATCGTTTGGAGTCGGTTTTAAAAGGGCAACAGAGCCACAACAGGCTCTTTGCCAAGCCTCCTGTTGCAAACCCACCATCACCACCACCCAAGTTTAATGAACCCACCCCTTTTCCAGCAGTGCCCTCAGTTCGCCTAAGGCATTTCTGTCCCTTCCCTTCTCTGAGGCCCGATTAAAACCATCGGCACCCATCCATTTTCCAGATCTCAGCAGGACCATGCCAGGCACTGTTGCAGCCTCCCACCCAGCAGCTGTGATTCATGACAACACGCAGGCACTCTAGGATCATTAAGTCCCAGCAGATATCTCTGTTCAGCTTTTGCAGCAAAAGTTAAGGTCCCTGACTTCTCAGGAATACAGATGAGAGCGCGCACACCGCTAGCCTCACTTTCATTTATCGAGCTGGTGTCGTGGAGGGGTTGTGGAGCCGACTCAGTGTGCGCGCTGGAGAAGCAGGGTTGCACACCAAACTGCAGATCAAGCACTTTTAGCCCACATAGAAATGAGCAACAGGAAAGACTGAATCAGGCATCTGGTCCAGCCCATTGCCAGTGGGGGACTGCTCCCTGCAGGATATTTAGCAGCGATTTGACCAATCTCATGCTAATTATCTGAAGCTATAAAGAACTGTCTGCTTCACTGGGGAGATGGCTCTGCAGCCTCACAGATCCCACTGGCAGGAAAGTTTTCCTCACATATTATTTTTCCTTTCCTTCATTTCATCCCATTCCTCTGTATTAAATGCCTTTAGTGCACCCCTCCCCTCCCATTAATTCCCCTCCCTCCTTGCTGTTTACACCCTTCAAGCATTTTGTAGCAAGTTGCTACTCCTGCTCAGCTCCCTTTAATCAGCAATTAGCCAAAATCTGCAGCTTTAATTCTTTTAATCTTCCAACATAGGCCAATTCCCTCTCGCTTCTTAGTCACAACTGCTGTTCTCTTTACTCCCTCCAATCTGGCAGCAGCCTCCTGGCATAGGCATCAGCCCAACACAAACTCCATTTGGTCTGCCCAAGAGAGAAAAAAGAGGTCAGTGTTTATAGATATGGGGGGGGGTTGTTGGCTTCCCTCCTCTTGGAGAAGGGAAGCCAGGTCCCAAGGGGAGGAGAGGGGGTTATCTTCAGTGGGCCCAGGCCCCTCTGTTGCATAAGGCCCATGTTAGTGACCATTCCACAGCAAGCAGAGGTAATTTTTTAAACCTTCCTTGTCAATATAAAATTGTACCAAAAAGCAAGAAATTGGCCTTGAATGAGAATGTTAGGAGATGGCTAGCAGCTCTTTTCAGGATCTTTTCCCATTAAGAGACTCCAGTCAGATAGCTCAAGGGGGAGGGAGAGATTTGAAGCCATCACTCCCTTTCCCTTTCCCAGTCTACCCTCTGTAATAACTGCTCTACCATCTTGTTTTTCCCCCCAGCAGTAGGACAGTTGCATCCTAATCAGTTATATTGTACTTCACTGCCCATTACAGAGATTCCTCATCTCCAGCTGGAAGAGCCCGTCTCTCTGGAACAGCAGCAGTTAATGCCTGAAAAGATTTTGTGGGGTTTTTTTTGCAAAAATCTTGTTGATTGAATGAAAGATCTCATCTCTACTACAGTAGAGTCCTGAAAAGAGATCGTGATCTTTCTCATCTGATGTAGGGCTAGTGGAGCTCTCCTCCAAACCTTTGGAGAGAATATGGAAGAGAACTATTAATTACTACACTTCCTCCCTAGGAAAGGAAAACTGCAAATGGGATTTGATGACTAGCTCATATATATTTAAAGGGCAGAGGAACTGATAAATAAAACTAGTCCCACAGAGCAAGAGAGCTCTATTCCATCTGGGGGTTGCTATGCATTTGTTACAGCCTTGGCACGTGGAAGGCTCCAGCTGATAACCAACAAACCCCTTCTGTAGTCATAGCAGACTTTTTTCTATACCAGCTTGTTACTGTAGAGCATCCACCATACACAGCCTCACACCACTTGAGATAATCATTGACAGGTGCTAAAAAGTGTGATTGTTTTATTTTTCTTCTTTTTTGAGACAGGCAGCAAATCATTGCTCTAGCAGAAGCCTCATGCCAGGGAGGTGATTGAAGCTATGGGTTTGGAGAGCCTTTGGGAAAGTCAGAGGAACAGCAGTTGGTTTGGGAAAAGGGCCCCCAAAAGTGTTAGAAACATGCAGAGCACCCTCTATACTCCTTAAGGTAGAGGTGTGGGAAATGTCAGGGCTGCACCCAGGAAAGGCCATGTGAAGCTCTAATTGAAAGGCTGCTGGGAAGCCATGCAGAGGAGTTACAGCACAATCCCTACTTGGAACTAGTTAGTAGCTGGCCTAAGCATTTGGGGTTCAATAAAGCCAAGAGCACATGGATAACACTCAGCTGGGCCCATCTCCCTTTGTAGGAATACAGCAACATTTGGGGGTGAGGTACAAGAGCATACCCAGCTTCACGGGTAACATAGGACTTGAGACATCTGGCTTTGGGGAGGGTGGGGGAGAGGGGGCAGGGGAAACATAATACCACCAGAAAAAAATAGTCCAGTGGCAGAAGGAGTAGGCTGGCACAAGAGGAAGATAAAACCTCTGTGCCACGACTGGTCAACTCAAAAGGCAGCTGTCACAGCTGCACTAAGGCAAGCAGGGCTATTCCTTTCATTGCTCAAGTGAGGACAGAAACGGAAACCAGAGTTCTCTTCTGACCTAGGCCGGTGTTGAGCTCTTACCACTGCTTGGCACTCT
>NW_005842102.1:1480094-1504661 GCF_000455745.1 Alligator sinensis | reverse complement strand
GCTCTTCCCTACATTAGCTGCAGTATGTCAATTCATCTCTGGTGCAACTCCACTAACTACAGCAAATTTACAAGACGTGAGTTAAGAGTGAACCAGAGGGCCCAAACTCATTTGTTTTGAGAAGTGACTATGCAATAAAGGCAAAAAACAAGTTAACTTGGAAGGAGCTGCCTATTCAAACCTCCTCGTTCCAATTGAAAAAAAATGGTCCATATACATATTCCCTACTGGAAGCTTAGTTTTGTGTCTAGAGCAAAATGTTTTGTGTTACAAGCAGCCTCAGCAGTCACACATTTTAGGGTTCAGTCATGTTCCTACTGACATTCACAACAAAGACATCCATTGATTTGAAGGGATGCAGAGCAGACTACTTTGGTTTCAGCATTTAGACAAGGAAGTCTGTCCCCCTCTGGTGAAATTTGTTGCCAGACGGCTGCATTTGTAAGGGAAGTCATTGCAAACTATCCAGATTTAGAATACCTAGGATTTCATAATCCATAGTGTGTTAGTGGGAAGGAGTCATCTTTCATAGGGTCCTTTTTCCATCAGCCCTGTCAATCACTGCCAACATATCACTAGCTTTTGGCAGTGATGCTGCAGAAGTTAAATAACCCCATGGTAGAAAGACAGGTTGTACTAATGTCCTGTACTGCTTTGAACTGGTCTGAGAAGTAATAGCTCGAGGACTTGCTGTCCCATTACACTGTATTTTCTGCAAGAGACCACTAGAGATAATGCTCATCTCATTAGTGCAAAATGGTCAGACACTGCCATCAAGGCAAAAAATGAGCTTCAGAAACTGCACTACCTAGAGTGCACAAGCTTATAATATCCTGAGGCATGTGAAAAATAAAACCAAAAAAATGTTCTGCAGTGTAAGCACAGCAAACAACAAAATGGCAGCTAAAGCCAGTACAGAGCAGCATCCTATTGGTATTCAAACTCGTTAATTAAAAATAAGCTTTTCCCGATGGGGCAGACCATGGTCTGAACATCTACTCACATTCTTAAGTAGTAAAAAAGCATCAGCTGCAGCCAAAATGCAGCTTGTTGGCCAACATGAGCAACCAGGCATTCTGCTGGCCAGGCACATCTTCACTAGCAGGAGCTAAGGAAGAGTGTGCACGTGTAATGTGCTGGAGCCACTGGGCCTATCTGGTCACTACAAACCTAGAGCAGAAGATCAAGAGAGACACTTTCATTCCAGTCATACAATCTTTATTTTACATGTTTATCACAGCAGGAAAAACCAAATGACCAATCATCCTGATTTGTACCCACCCAAATTAGCTTTAGATAAATACTGTTCATTACTCTTTTATTAAAAGTTAAAAAAAATACTGAAAAATCCATTTTGCGTCGCAACATGAAACCAAGAGTCAAATATTTATACACCTTCAAGCAACCCCAAAAAGCAAGAGCTCAATGAGGATTTTCATCTTTTGATTCTTTTGGAGTTTGGATGGCCAAGTACAACCTACAAAGATGCCCTAAAGCGGATTTAGGATACAGAAGGATCTTTTTAAAAAAAAAAAAGAAAAGAAAAAGAAAAAAAAAAAAGACCCCCACCAACAATCGTTAATAGAGGGGCACTTTTCAAAGCCATCCTTTGCTTCAGATGGTTATCACCTCACTGCTCCAGTCTCCTAGCTTTCGGACTTGTAGATACAAGAGAAAGTCTGACTCCCCTTTGGCAACATGGTTGTCAAAGTTCAGATTATGATATGGAGATCAGAAGGCTCAGTGAAGTTTCCAGAGGGAAACATTTAAAAAATTGCTCACTACAGAATTCACTGTAGTCAAAACTTAAACAGGTCCTTGAACCAGTCAACTTGCAAAGAATGAGCTCTTCTCAGCCACTTTCTTCTGTGCCTTCACTTCACATATAATGTAGTATCTCAAGAGAATATTTTCTCATCAAATCCAGCTTCAGCCTCCTAGAAAACAGCTTTCAAGTATAAACCATGCAGAGACCTTAAAGAAATCACTGCTATAGCTAAACAAGACATCACTAGGGAAAAGCTACAGAATTCTCAGTATCACTAATAAAAATGATGTGAGCAAGCAGCTGCATGGCTGTGGCTACCAGGAAATCCAAGATTAATCTTTAAAAAAAAAAAAAAGAAAGGGATTACAACCTTTTCCAAGGAACACTATAAGAAACTAATTGCTCAAGCATCTCATGAAGTCTCTTTCCCATGTCATTTCCTATGAAAAATATTTAAGAAACCCTAGGGTTTATGTGCAAAAAAAGTTCTGGAGGCAAAATAATTGTTCTTGGCAAGTCTTGAGTGTCACCTTGTGACTTCCCCTCACTGTTGGTTAAGCCTCCATGGTCTCTTCAATGGAGAGAGGGGAAAGGGTCATGTATGACAAGAACGGAAGCAGCCATATCGGAGCTAGCATTCCAAGTCTGCTGTGGTTAGCTAGCTATAGTCATGGGAGATACCGAATGATATTTAGAGACAGGCTGGAAAACAGATTTCCTTTCCTCCCCCTCATTATTTGTCCTCTCATGGTTCAGTTTTCAACAGGTGTCCAGCAATCTCACCTGCCGCGGAGCTCAGTGGAATTCGCAGGTGCTCAAAATCAGACAGGTGTTTCCCAGCTCACTGACAACTACCATTCCCCTTCTTCCCTACCCCGCTGTGAGCATCTGGTGGTCATTGACTGGAGTGCAAGTCCCCCCCCTCACTAGGGGCGATGTCACTGGTGGCAGAAAACAAAGAAGGCTAAAAATGTGCATTTAAATCCTGTTTTCTGGAGTGGATTCCTGGCTCGTACTTTGATACTTAAGAAACTCAAGTAGGATACATAAATTTAATGTTAGGAGGAATGTTACATAGCTAAAAGAATATACAGTAAATGTGTGCTCACACTCTACAGGGTCCATGTAGCTTAGGAAAAAAATAGACATCTTCCATATACTAGCTCTGAGACAAAAATGCTGCAATGCACCAAATCTTTACAACATGCTCCCAGGGTACGCCAGCACGGAAATCAAGGGACAGGGCAACCTGCTGGAGAAAAACATGCTGAACAATGTACCAAACAGACGGTGACATGCTGGTTTAGATGGTAACATGAAAAAGAGCTTACTAATAGCATAGCTTGTGGCTTCCCCAACTGGAACTACTGCACTCGAGGGAAGGAGGTGACATTCTGGGTGATACTGTTAATATCATGGTTGAAAAAGAACAAAACAAAACAGAAGCCTCAAGATAAAACTACCAAGGGAAATATTTCCCAAGCCAGTAATATTCAAGCATTTGGCAACTGCGCTACAAGCAAGCTTATTGTGGAAGACAGCTTGCTGAACCAAACTACAGCAGTCACTGCTACCACAGTGGGCGGGAGTGTTCAAGCATCATTTGGGTATCATTATCAATATTGATTTATTGGGGCATAAGTTGCATGACTACTGAAGAGAGTCAATGCCTGAGACGTTTCACAGTTTGCACAGTATGTGCTGCAAGGTCTCTAGGGGTGATGCATCAAGCCATCCGCAGCTATATGCTCACAGAAGGCCCAGTTTTCCAAGCCTTCAGACACTTTTAGCGCTATGGCCTTGTAAAGTCTTTTTCTTTTTTTGCCAACTTTCATCATTACAGGCATAAAGAGGGAAGTTAAGCCACCTGCATCCTAGGATGGTCAACTTAGTCGCAAGTAATTGGATCACCCTCTTTACAGTGTCAGTAGGGTACCAGGCATCTGTGGAAGCAGTGTTTGAAAGCCAGGTGCTTTGATTATCATAACTTTTGGGTCACTATTTCAGGGCAGTGGGGCTGGCCACCAAAATCAAGCACTTGCCAATCGCATGGAGTAGACAGGGGGGGAAAAAAGGCAAGCCTTCCTTTTTGAGAAGCAAGTAGAGAGAGTGCCTGTAAGATGGTGGCTGCTACATGAACTTTTCATTGCTCTGCTCATTTTTCCACCCACAATGCTAAGCACTATATTTTCATAGCAATAATTTAGCTGCAACCAGCTGGTACCGTTGGTTGTCTTCCAACATTGCTGACATCAGATGCCAGCTAGAATTGGCCAGAAAGTGGCGCATTTGTCTCCGATTCACAGACCAAAGTTGCCCATTTTAGAAACGCTTCCTGGGTTCCTCCTCTCCACCTCATAGCCCATGAGACAGCCTCAACTCCTGCTTATTCCTCGACTCTGCAGACAAATTTGTAGCGGATATATTAGCAAAAGTGCATATAAAGAGAGAAACCTGAGACTGAAGGTATAAGCGTTACCTATACCAGTGGCTGTGTTGCCGTAATATGTAGCAGTTAAGAGTTGGCATCCCCTAGCAGTCCTCACAAGACTTCTAAAAGGGCCAACTCACATTGGAGTAGAAAGAGCCATATCCTTTAAAAAAGTTCACATTTAATTCAGGAAGTGTACAAACAGATCCCCTGAAGGCATCACTTCTGGAGTAAGAATGTGTTGTTGCACCTCTATTCCTGACATGAAATCCTTACTGCTTACTCAACCACCTCCATTTGCCAGAAGAGCACTGGAGTTGCCAATGCATTATTCTCAACAATTTGCAGGCAAGTCCACATCTAAAAGGCCATTCCCTAGAATTGCAAATAGGCAGCCAGGGACTTCCACAGTTCTGGGGCTGCACATAAGAGCAGAGCAAGCATGCTTTCCCATGTAAGAGCAACAGCTTTCAAGACCACAACTGCCTTGGCACACTTGGCTGAGTGCTACTTCCTCACATCTCTACCACTTAACATGCAGAAAGAGCAAAAACAATTCTTTCCAGGAACCTGGAAGCTCTACAAGATCATGTGTGGACCACCCTGCTAGTAAAAAATTTCCATTTCTCCTAATGAAAGCTTGAGGTTCATGAGATGTTAGCCACCAAGGGTAGGGGTAGACTATTACAGCTCTAATGTATTATGAAGCAAGTGAGAAAGTTGCTACAGAAAAAAACCTTGGTGTTGGGAACCACTATGTTTTCAAGTGCAATATGAAAGGAAACTGATCCCAGGCATCAGAGCAGACAGACTCTTCTTACCATCCACTTTCAACATTTTTGAAGCTTGCAGTGATGATGAGAATTGGTGTAAGGAGAAAGCAATACCGCTGTCCAATGGGAAGCAGTTTTAAAGAACTGAAACCCCATCTCAGCCTCAGCTCCCAGAAAGAAACAGTTCGACAATCCAAAACCAAAGTGAGTTTCACCCTGTTCCAGGCTGCAGTAGAGAACAAAGCTGCCAGCAAGTCTAGCTCCCCAGGCAGTTGCTCCCTGGAGATGCAAGCTCTGCAGCCATTGAACAAATCTGATCCCTTGTGGGTTTGTCATTTGCAGGTATGCCAAGCTCTTATAGTGAAACCTATGCAACCCTGCATTATATCTACATAGCCCTGCAAAAGGACTAAGGCTGGTGTCCAAGTCACTTAGTTTCTACTTATTTTATTTGATTAAGTTATATACCACCTTATCCCTCTTATACTGAATTAAAGAGTGACTCCCCTACTCAGCTAAAAGCAGCCTTATTAGTACTATGTTAGATGCTTGTGCTATCAGAAATACCAGAGCACTACAGGTAAAGCACAGGGCACTTGTAATTTGTCTGTTAAGGATCCTACTGAAGACTAGAAGCCAGTACGTGAAATTCCTCAATTAGCTAATCCCCAATTCTTTCCGCAAGCACCTACTGCTTCAACACTGTTCCTGTTCCCCCACACAGCCCTTTCCCATTTTATTTGACTTTAATGCCTGAACAGAAAGCTTTAACTTCCCATTTGCTGAATGTTTACAGTGCCTAGGAAGAAATACCATCATCTTACTCCCCAACATGCTCCCTGCTATGACTGGAGCTGAAGCTTACTGGTTACGACATCAACTCTGTTCGACTCAGAGGGGCTCAGGCAGCAGCAGCATCACTGATTCTACACGTTCCAGCCAGAGGCAAGCAGCCACCCACAGAGACAATATGGTTCAGGATAAAGGAGATGAGCCAGAGATTCGTCCTGCAGTAGTCACAGCATTCTTTCAGAAGCTCTTCCTCCCCCACACAAGAAAGCAGCTCCTCTTGCTGGACCATTGCCCTTTGCAACACTTCAGCCCACCACAATGTGTTTCTCAAACATTTCATATTGGAAACCAAAACGTTCTGGGTCACAGTTTAAGAATCAAGACTTAAAATAATCCCATAGGGCCCTAACAAACAGCATCAGTGTTACCCAGCTGATAGGAAAGGGCCCGAGTACCAAATGCTGATTTCTTCTGCATCGGTGCATAAATACAGAGCAACTTTTCCAACAGTGGAAATCAGAACTTCGCCTGAAGGACAAGAAGCTCAAACCATGATGTTTTTCAATGAAGCACATACTTAAACTGATGCATCCCAGTATATACCTGCACGGACTAGAAAAGACCAACCTCTAGACTTCACCAAAGGGAAAGATGGCAAGAGAGTCATCTCTGATCCAGTATCTGCTTACATTTTCCAAATGATTATTCCTGTTAGTTTATTTTACAGCCTCCTCACTGTCTCCCTCCTGGCCATCAAGAAGCCTGCCTGATTTGGCAGAAGTTTACAAAAAAGAGTCACATACCCTCTCCCATTTCCTCATTTTTCATGATATTGTCAACTCCAGCATGTATGTTACAGAGCACGTGTGTATCTATATGCATTATATAATTATAAGCTTTACATACACACTAAGACGTCTCTCTCTCTCTCTCTCTCACTCTCAATTTGTATTACACTTTTCAGATAATGCCACCAAACAATTTGGATCATCCACCTGTTCCAGAAAGGGGGCAAAATAATATTACAAAAAGAAAACCAAAGCCACCCTTGCATCCATAGGAAAGTGTCACACTCTCGGCAGGTACAGCAAGAAACTCCATTTTCTTAAAAAAAAAAAGAAGAATAGTTAGGTATTTTTTGCAATGTTTTGCTCCCCCTACACACGCCCCGCTGCAGTGTCAGTGTTGGGAAGTACAGGTTGCTCCCTTTCCACTGAGAGGTGTATTAATAAATTAAAAAAAAAAAAAAGTCTCTCTGAACGTGCTGCCTTGGTCCAGGGGATCAGGCCATCATGCCGTGTTCTCCCACTCGCCCTGGGACTCCGCTGAACCATTCATCACCTTCTTGACCTTCTTCATCCCCTCCATTACCCCAGAAGTGGTCACCCTGGAGAAACAAGGAAAGAAAAGCAAAAAAGCCAGTCTCAGAATACGAGTGAAAACAACAGTGCTTCAGAAGAGTCGAGATCCACAACCCAAGAACTGGAACACCCATTTCTACCAACCACCAGGCTTGGCCCTCTATTTTGTTTCTGTTTTATTATAAACCAAACAAATATGATGATTACTTAACCAAATCAAAACAAACACAATTATCTTTCTATAATTAAATTTGTACCGTTTTACTTCCACAGAAATCTCTAATTAGTCACATCTAGATTACACTCATCTTTTTCCACAGCTTGCAAAATCGTAGCAATGCATTTTCTCTAAGACAATGCTGATGTTGTCTAGGAGCCAAAGTCATATGGACAGATATTTAAGTGGTACAAGAGAGGCGACTGAAGTCCAGTCACATCCCTAAAAGAAGGATCTTTAGTATAGACAAATTGAGGTTTTGGGAAATAATCAACTCCAAGTTAAAGGATGACACTGGATTTTAAAACTAGGGTTTGAACTAGCTCATTATTTGTGCTGATAGTTACATAGTCTTTGTCCTAAATAGCTTACAAATGGGTAAGAATGGCACCTATTATTCAGCAGAGAGCTGGGACAAGTGACTTAAGACCATGTAGGGTGATGGAAAATCCAGAAACCAAACCCAAGTCTCTAGGGTGCCAAATGTATGCCTTATACATAAAATTATCCTTCCATTTTGGTACCAAGAACTTCCATTTCTCCTTCCATAAACATCCTCATTTGTTATTTTTCCAAATGGAAATGGCTGGCACAGATTCTTGCTGAATTTCAGTGGAAAGACTGTTGTTAATGCATTTGCGTTTTGCAGGCTTCAGTGCAAAAATGTGCTGAAGTTTATTCTAAAAAGTCTTTAGGCAAAAACAGATGCATCCACAGGAGCCAGAGTAACCATGCTGGGACTAAACTGTTTGTTTTCAGCAGTCTGAAGAAGCCACCCACAGCCAGCCCTACAGGCCTAAGACAGCACAGAGATCAAGACCGCACAGAAGGACTGGGACCAAGGAGGAGAAAGCCACAGCAGTGCCAAGGCTCCTTTACATTCTAAAGAAGTGTTGCTGCGTAGCACTGTGTGCAACTTCCTAGCTAAAAATATCTTTCTAGGATGAAGAGACTAGAGGTAGCAGGGAAGCAAGCAAGGTATAATTGGTTATTGGAAGCTCTTTGCAAGAGGATAAGGTCTTCCAGTAGGAAAGCAAGTTGCTAGCTAGGCCAAGGGAAAGATCTACCAGAGCAGTTTTACGTATTGTGCATGTAAGTACTTTATCTGTGTTTATGTTAAAGAGAAACAATATAATCTGGGCCTCAGCTCAACAACCCAAACCCTACAGCCTACCCACTTTTACTAAAGTTTGAAGCCTATAAGTTAAAAAACACCCAACAAACTACCCCATGAAGCACATGCATTTAAAAATTTTCTTAATTCTTTAATTAACATACAGGGTTCATTATTACCTCTTCTGGATCTTCTCTGCTTCTATACATAGTAACCAGAGGAGGGGAAAAATATCTGTGCTATGTATTATACACATGGCTACAGTCCAGAATCAAACAGCGGCTTAAAACATACTGAGTCCCGCTAATATCAAAGTTATTCAGTAGAAATCAGGATAACAAAAAACCGAGGTCACTTATATCAATTTGGAACTGGATTTCTCATGGCAATTTGACAGAAGGAATATAAAACCCCATAATACTCTGCAGATTATACAGGCACATCTGTGCACCAAGCTGGAATAATGCCACCAGTGTCAGACTATTACCTTGAGGATCAGACAAGCTCTCCAAGATAGGGATACAATGTCCTTTTCCTCTGTAAACCACAGATAAAATAATCTCTCCCACACAGTAATTTGATATATATGCAATTTAATCTTTTTATTCTGTTGTAGAATATGGTACTTGCTCCACTTATTTATCAGTGCCTTTTGATGTCTTGTCATGTAATAAAATTCTTTACTGTGGACCCCGAGAGCCCCAGGTAAGAATGCTCCCTCACCTCCTCCTTGAGCCCCTGTACAAATCCATCACAGAAAATCCTAATGGCAGGTAATGTCCCGTGTTGAGATGCAGCTTTCATTCTTGCTGTGCCTTTTCCCAAAGAGCTGGTTTGAGCAAGATATTTTTTAAAAGGAAAGGAAAAAAAAGTCTCTCTCCTCGTCCTTTTTTGGATGAAGGGAGAGGACTGTTTTAAAGGCTCTTCGGATAATGCCATTTTACTTCCATCCCAGGCAAGATCTCCAAGCTTGTGTTTATTGTAGCTATAATTTTCCCGAAGTAACACACTATTGCCAGCAGAACTCCACTGGTGACAGAACAAGCATGGACTGCACAGAGGAGGTCCAGATGGGACAGCATTTATATACCTATCACCTAGGTTTTTATTTCTACCTTTGTCACTGATAACCATTGTGAAGTATTCCCTCCCCCAAAGCAGTTCAGACAACACTTATTAGGAACCATGAAACTCAGGACCAAACAGCATTAGCTAAATTCAAGCACTCACATTCAGACTCACTCTCCAAGCTGCCACGAGATTTCAACCCTGATCCACAATAATGTACCACAAAAATTCCCAGAATTGCAGTGTATAGGAGCTCTGGTTATTTCTAACCAAAAAATGATACTGAATGACAGCTAAGACATGTCAAACCCCTTCTCCTCTGTTTTTAAGCAAGTAATACTTGTAGTTGCTACAGGAGCAAATAATTGGTCACTAACAGGAGGAAGGAGCGGTCCATTACAAACTCTGTTAAGAGGTGTCCCACTGCTTTGTTCCTGTCCTAGTTATCCCAGACCTTTAAGGAAAGGATTGCTATGTCTGCAGAAGCGTTTCCATCTTTCACAGCTTGGAACATCCTGACCCTCCTTTTTGCTTGGTCTTCTGTTCTATAGTTCTGTAAGAGGAAAAAACCTGGAAGGGTGATAGAACCTGACCTCCAGGAGTCAAGTCTGATACTGCAAACTGGACTGAAAACTGATCTGCCATCAAGCAAGGTCACCAAACTCAAAGAACAGAGCTTTAGGGCTGCTTGCTTTTTACAGCAGTCTGCTGTGATGCAGGACCTGGAAGCCTGTGAAAGGCAGAATGGCAGGGACCTAGGGGTGCTGCCATTTCCTTCTCCTGCAGAGCAGTTTATCCCACCTAATGCAAAGGGAACAAACTCAGGATGCAGAGATGAAACAAAGGTGACAGTATTCTTACAGTGTTTGCTTTATTGGGTGGCTGCAGGTAGCTAGAAAAATAATTGAGGTTACAGCCTTTATGCATTGGTGAGATGCTTTCATTTAATTTAATACTTTTACTTCCACCTGATCCCACTTCAGAGGGGATCCCACACCCCCAACACATGCTCCCATGCATCATTTGTAAAATAGCACTGAGGCATCTGACGTGTACAAACGAGGCCTATTGCTTCGGACATTCTCCCCACCCTTCCCCAACCCTGCCAGGAATGAGAAAGCAGCAAACTGCTTTCCCACCCACCCCAGGGAGGACAATTGTTTACATGCTGTCATTTGGTCCAGAAGATAGTATTAAAACCAGAAACCAGCAACCTTCTCTTTTGCTTGAGAGTATTTGCACCTTCAAGCCACAAGCCTTAAATGAAGCAAAATTCTGGCTCCATGTGCACAAATGGACAGCACATGCTTTACAAGTGGCATAGTACACAGTATACAAGTCACTTGGCTGGTGAAGAATAGCTATTGCCCCTGCTTAGAAAAAAAGATCAGTCTCCAGATTAGTTTTAGTATACTCTCACCTGCACAGACACAACTCCTATTGTTTTCTGTTCAGGTGCACCAAATTCAAAGGCCTACAATGTCCAAGATCATTTTCTTCTACTGGCTAAAGACCCTCAGTAAAAACGCAACAAACACATACTTTAGCCTTTCCTACAGTTAAGCCTTTCTAACTTGGATTTAATTTAAAAAAGGTGAAAGCTGAGCAAAGTTTTCATGTGATTAACTGTGCAGTCCCCCCTATGCCCCCGTTCTCACATGTGCATGCACACACACATGGTCTTCAGGTTTACAGCTTCTACCTTAGCTTGCCATTTCATCAACTGCAATTTTGTTTCACATGCTGGGGAGGGGAGGGGAGGGGAGGGAGGGGAAGGGTTCTTTCTTTTTTCTTTTTCTTTTGTAAACATTGTCATTAACAGCATTTTGGTGTTGCACAGACCAGCCAAGTTTCTCAAGCTTCCCCCGTTTGAAAGTGGGCATGGATCAGAGAGCCAGAGTGAAAATATCCAGTGCAACAGCATTAGCTCATGATTCTAACATTTTCCTGGAAGAGTTGAGCAAAGCCTGGAGCCCAGTTAGGGTGAGCACAGTAGGTTGAAATCTAAGACACAGTTCTCCCTTCCCTTGATTTATGAGAAAGGGGATGTTAAAGCCAGCAGTTCTCAACCTTTTAAAACGCAAGGCACCCCTCCAAAAATGCCAGCTCTTAGTTTTCATTCATTTTTTGTATTGTAGAAAGATTAGAGTAAGAAACTCAGAAAGACTCCAACTGGTCAGAAGTTTTGAACGCAGTAGATTCCTATTTGAAATCTCTGGGTTTCTCTCATGAATGTTTGCACGCTTAACACTAACATGAGGTGGCACCTTTGAAAGGATCTCAAGGCACCGCAGGGCGCCACAGCCCCCTGCAGAAGAATCACTGGGCCTAGACCAACTGAACGCTTCTGCAGCACCATTCCTCAGAAAAATCAAAGGCATTTTCCATCTATCAAATAAGAGAAAGCCCCCAACCCTGCATTTCACTTACAAAAAAAAAAAAAAAAATCAAACTGGAACAACCTAACATGGCAAAGGCTCCCTATGAGATTTCTGAAGTTTGCAACCTTTTATCTTCTGCCATGGGCTCAGAAAAGTGAGAGGATATTTATTACATGAAAAGAAGCACATGAGCATGTGTGCATACATACAAAAGTACTCAGGATGCCATTAGCCACCCGACTGTCAATGAGCTCTGATTTTTTCTGCTAAAGCATTATTTAATAAAAAAACCCAAACCAAACTAAACCAGAACAGGAAATGCTTGGCTGGCAAACAAGCATATAGATTTTTACTGCTGTTTCACCTAGCACATAAGTGTTTACAAATGCAGTTTTTCAAATGTGTAACCTCTTCCTTGATGTAGCTGGAGAATGAAGAATGAATGTCTCTTTACAGATCATCTCTGCCAAATGTTCAGTGGAATTAAACTGACCCATGAATCGAGGACCTCTCAACAGGGCTCTGAGAAGTTACCCAAAATGGGCAACAAGGGAAGTCTTAGAGCAAAACACTAGATTCCCTCACTATCAAAAACTCAAAAACGCAATTTTCTCATCCCAAGTCTCTTGCACGCTCCTTGCTTTCCTGTGACTGAGACACAAATAGTTTAATTTATTCAAGTCACTAGGTTTGCTCAAACAAGAACCTACCCCTAGCAGATTTTTTAAAAAGGATTAACAAAAAAGTTAATAAAGTACATAAAATAGATGTCAGGTTATTGGTCCGACAAACTGGGGGTACATCAAGGACACACTACATGATGTGTAGTTTGGGGAGTGAGAGATCCACTGCCCAAAATTAATCTCGGTGCATAGCTACCAAGGAAGTTAGCCAAGTATCCATGCCTGTTCCATGAGTCCATGTAGCAAAGTGTTCATGCCTGGACCTCTCATGAGTCATTTAGGACTGTGTTTTTCTGGCGTGGACATTTATTCACCAGCACTCACCCTGGAGCTACATTTCATGCACAAAGGCCTCCTAACCATCATTAGGTAATGACTTAATTGCTCCTGAAAAACTAGGTTAAAAAATTAGTGATGCTGAGTTTTTTGCATTACCAACTCCACAAGCTACTCTAAGCATCAGATCCCCAATGTAACCATTGAAGGGCAAACACTGGAGCCAAGTACCTCTGTGGACTACCTCAGGGCACTTCACAGTAAAAAGGTAGACACAGCATCAGAAAAAGGATGATACTGCAGCACTTCCCACCAAACAATTCATTTGAGTTATCTGGGGGTACTTGTACCTATTTCAGCCTCATTTATCTTAAACATTCTATTTATGTTTTCTCTCTTTGCAATAAGGAGAACCAGATGGCCGAAATAAGATGCTACAAATGAGAACTGAAGCAAGAGACTGTTTCCTTTCGCCTGTACCAGGATCAAGAAAAACTGCTTTTGTAAGCAGTTCCATACCTTACTGCTTTTCTGTAACCAAAGGTTATGGGACAGTTGAACGACCAAGCAAGGAGGCATGCCATCAGATGCATTTGAAAACTGGCCACAGAGTTCCAGTCCTAAAAAGCTTGTAATACAATAAAAATTAATTCCAGAGACCATTTTTATCCTCCACTATTTCACAAAAAAAATTGAACAGAAACTTGTTGCAAGAAAAATCTTTTGCCCAATTCTTTAGGGTAAACTTGTCTTCAGTGCTTTCCCCAGCTAATGCTACTTCCAAACTGTGCTGACACCGGTGAGGTTGGTGCAAACGTGTTTTGACGTGCAAAGGTTCTTCATGAATTGGAATGTTAACTTCAGTTCCATTCAGAACTGGATGAGGCAAGAGCTTGCCAAATTGGAGAGAAATTAATTGGAAGGAAAATTCTTGAGCTTGTATGCAAATTACAAAAAAAAAAGGCATTTTCTAAGTTTTACTGACAACATTCATTGGAGCTGCTGGTTTAAAATGACAAATGCTGCTTCTTTCTACAGTCCAATGAGGAAAGAAAAAAAAGCTGGGTAATAAGTAACACTCCTATCAGGCAGCACAGAGCATCTATAGTGCAGTGAACTATTGAAGAGTAGCACAAAATACAGAACATCTGGTCTGAAACATTCAAACCTGTCTGTTTTACATTGTATCCAGGGAAGAGTTACATTTATACAATTGGTTAGATAGGCTAAAAGTTCAACACACTGTCTGGTGTTTCCTGGAACAGCTAGTCAGGTTAGATACCGGCCAAGATTAATTTAGTTAGAGTTTATTAAAAATACTGCAAAAACTGACTTTGTCACTAATTATTCTTTAATTGCTGCTCTCATTCCACTTATGCACCACCTTAAACTGGCTCAGAGCACTGGAGATCCCAGTCAAAGTTAGCTTTTAAACCAATGGACCCCTAAAGACATAAGATGAAGTATGCAGGGAGATAAAGTGCTATAAACTCTTTGAGAGCCCGTAGCACGAATACTCCAATATGGCACCATGTTACCCAGCCCCTAGAAAGCAAAACAACAGCACCTTACAATTAAGAAACAATTAAAAAAAACCTCACCTGTGCTGGCCAACAAGGCTCCTTGTCAAATTTTACCTCATCCTCAAGATCAGAACAGCACCCTAGCCATATTCTGCATTCAGAATGGAAACCCACCTACCTACATATCCCCTGCAAGGTAAAAACCTTTCAAATTCTCTGGGAACTACAAGCATCTAGGGCAACACTGCTCAAATGTTTTATTAAGCAAGCTAGATGAGACAGCTGGCTAATGATTCCTGACAGTCCTGTTGCACTGAGTACCTGCCTACCCAGAACTTCTATCCAGATCTCTACTTTGCCTAAACCTAGTCACACAGGGTGTTTATAGACACGCTCCCAAGAGGTGTGTGGGGAGGGGGAGGCATTTTAATTAGAGAACCACACTAATTAAAAGTGCCTGAGCATCATGTGCATCAGTATCCCCACACTGAAAGATGGTGACAGGGCACTCTGAACTATAGCTCCTTGCATAAGCTTTAGCGTAAAGCACCCTGCTGCTACTTTTCAGCGCGGGGAGGCTGCTAGAGCATGTTAATTTCCGTGCTCCAGCAGACTTGATTAATGGCGCTGGATTTGCAACACAGCGGAGCAGCCTTATTGCACGTCTATAGGAGTACACAGATGTTCTTGTTCTTGTCAGGCCCTCTGCTATTGTATTCTTGACATTAAGCCTATCCTCTCTGCTTCTTCCAACAGGGAAATGATTTCAATTTCTACAATAGCCAAAAGCTATTAAGAGCCTGTCTGGGTTATAGAATGAAACTAGTGGAAGTATATAAGCCTCAATTGTGCTTTGACAGTGACCAGATGTGCCACCAGTCAAGCTACAATTACATTGCTTCGCTGAAGTTTGGACCATTTTGACTATCCTACCCACGCAATGGATACCAGGGATGCAATCTAATGTTTCAAGATGTGCTAAATTTAGATATTGCATCTGCTCCCCTAATCTTCTTGCAAATGTTGCTGGTTCTACTTTTTCTCTCTCTTTGTTTTTAACGAAACAGCTTCTAAACTCCTGTGATCTAAAGAACTCCCACAAAGGAGAAACTGTTTACAGAGAAGTGGAAGCAAAAGAAACCCAAAACAAACCATGAGGCATGCTATTACACATGCACAGAATAAGCCACAGAGAACTTATTTTTCTGATCTCAGTTAAAGTAAACCCTGAAATAACTAAAAGGAAAGAAAAAAATACAGACAATGTGATTTAAGATGCTATTCCTTTAAAGGTACCTCTGGGAAGACCATTCTATTGTGTAAGCCTCTAGGAAAAGGAGCAGATTCAGTCTTTCATTAAAATGAATTGGGACAGATAAGGTTAATAAGAGCCTTGAGACTTTAATGATGGATTCAAGCATCTGTAGAGACTGCCTCACCATCTCTGCCCTTTGTTTGTCCTCTCATCCCAAATACATCAACTCTCTCCCCGCTGCTTTCTCCAAATCACAACACCCCAAGCAGGTCTGAGAAATCAATTCAGATGGGCAAGAATACATGTTAAATTACACTGAACAAGGCTTTTTTATGGCATTCCATTACAGGAAATTAGAAACATTTCTGAATCCCACCCTAAGGCAGAAATACCAGAGGGGCAGGGGCAAGCATTTGGATTGAAATCCATCTTTGTGCTTAATTATTCCAGATTATAAAACTCTTAGAATTCTTATTTCCATGTGTAATGGATCATCAGCCCCGGGGCCTGGTGATCTAGCAGAAGTGAGGGAACATGGAAGAGGAAGGCTTCTAAGAATTCACCCCGTAGTTCTGTCTTGCTCAGGATTGTGCTGTCAAAGCTCCAGGCTCAACTATCGGGGCAAGAGTAAGTAAAGCAGCACCCTGCATTGTACTCCACCCACTCTACGGTGGGTGAACACAGATTAGCATCCTGCAGCTGCAAGGAAGTTGTGTGCTTGCGAAGAATTCTCAGGGTAAGAACCGCTGGAAGAAACCTCTCTCTGATTACACACTGGATGCGCTCCAGTTAAGATGAGACTGCAAGGGAACCAGGTCAGTTCATTCTGGTCTTTGAGCCAAAGGTCAAATAACTTCTCCTCCATTTGCACTGGAATTAAGGATTTCCCAGGGATTGCCTCAAGTTAATCTAATTGCCAGCAATAGGCTGTGACATGACAGCTAGAGCCAGCAGGTTCATTCTAAAAAGCCAGGCTGAGAAAGCTTTATGCAGGCATTCAGCCGTCACCAAAAATAGCAAGGTTAAGATGACTTCAGTAGGGTAATGATCCACAGTAGCTCGTCTGCAAGATCAAGACTTTCCTCATGTAAACAAAACCTAAACCATAATAGCACCTCCCCACTCCAAGTAGACCCGAGTGCAGGCAAGCCTCATTATCTGCAACAGTTAATACAAAGATGCAAAAACACAGACAGGGAAAAAAAAAAAAACTATAGGGGTAAGACAATAAGGGTGTCTATGTCTGAGCAAACATGTGGATGCTTTTAGAGGGATAGGTGGCCACTGGTGTTGCCTCTGGCTGGAGATACATTGCAAACTTTGATAAAGGTCTATGAACAGCAGATACTGAAGCAAAAGGGAAGAACATGGCTCTAAGTTACAATATAACAATCTTATGTTACAATGTGACACTATATCTTTTCTCTCACCATCTCACCCTCCTCCCCAAAGTGGGATTCGGAAGGATGTTGCAAAGAGGGAGGGTATGGCCCTCTTTCTAGGTTTACCTCAAAGTATCTTCACCTAACCATTTCTCTGCTTCTGCCATTACAGAGCATTAAAAATGCCTTCTCTTTTTTATAAGCCAATCCCATGGTGGAGGTGGTGCTTAGCTTCTTTTTTGCAAAGTGCTGTATGGCTGCAGTACATGTCAAGGCCTGGAGTGCCCCAGTTTGAGACCTCTTGATAAACAGTTGCCTGAGAATGTAGGGGACTGGCCTCCATGGCCTAAGAGGCCCCTTCTAGTCCTGTTCCAGCCCCAACAGCACCTTTGCAAATGACTTAAAAAAAAAAAAAGCAAAGCTCTTATGTGACCTAGTATCTTTCTGCACACCAGTACAATGCTCAGTTCTGGTCCGCACATAAGCACACAAGCTTCCTTCGTGCTTTGAGAGCCACTGAGTAGAGCAGTTAGCTCCAGACCTCACTTTTACACATCCCAGACTGATTTGCTTAAGGGGTAGAGTGGGGAGAGAATAATAAGTCTCCTTCAAACGAAGGTGCAAGCAGTCTGTTCTTTCTGCACAATGTTAAAACCAACAACGAGGAGGGGCAGGAAAGTTCTTACACAGCTTCCATCTCCAAGTCATCCTCGTCTTCCAGAGAGAGTTGTAGGTAAGGGTTGTCTGATGCCGGACGGAACTTGTACCCAGTAAGGACGAAGAACACCAGTGTGGCCATTTCATCCAACAGCTACAAGTAAAAACAGGAGACAAGATTATTACTTTTGACCCCAATATAGTTGCAATACATTTCCCTTTGTTTGAGAACTGGAGGGTTTAGTGAACCAGATGACTTTAGTCTGGTAAAAGTGCAACAAAGCTATTCCCTGCCTGATTGATGCCAGTATCTGGACAAATACTGTCACGCCCTCTACTTTTGTTGTTTTCCTGGTTTTAAATAACCAGTTACAAATCTAAACATTATTTCAGTTCTTTAAAATTAAAAGCAAAGCCTTACTGCAGTTAAGGAAACAAAGATCCTTTAAATTGTTTGGAGCTACCAGCAATTAACATATTCAAAGACTCCCTGCATGGTAGCTTGGATTATACTGTAAGAAACCAAGCATTTAAAAAGTCACCAAGCAAATAAAGCCCGTAGATGGAAAAGTGAAAGCCTATTTTGCCAGCTCCCTAGAGCCTCAATTACATAAGACAAACCTGGGTCTGATTTTTTTTCCTTTGTATGCTCTCGATCCGTTTCCTTGAGACACTTTTAAACTGAAAAGCTAAAATCAATAATTTGTTTCCCTCCAGACATCTCATGTATAATCCAGCAGCCATGCTGGATAAACAGGAAACTAAAAATATATTCCTTCCCCACCTCAGGTATATCAGGGTTAAGATCAGGAGAAATCACAGACCTTAGTACTGTATTTAGAGAAATTATGTTATAATATGGAGAAACACTTGTGTGTTTGCTTTTAATGTAGTTGCATTTTAAAATAAATGAGTAAAAAATACAGAGGATGGAAGTATTCTCCTTTGCCAGCAAGATACCTGGTAGAGCCATTTCCACTGGAATGGGACAGCAACCTTAATAAGCATCGCAATGATCCGTGTGAAGTAAATGTAACATACAATCTGTGGGAGGAGAGAAGAAAAAAAAAAAAAGGAGTAAGAACGAAGGCATCATCATTTCAAAACCTCTTTTCCTAGAGAAACAGTACCAGTGAAGGGTTACTTGAGAATTAAGCCCGATTCGACTTATTACACTGTTTGATAAACATAAAGATACAGATTGATGATTTTATTACCAAAATCTAAATGCAAAACACTAATGCAAATCTAAATGTCTCGAGGTATGATTAACAGCATAATATATATTTCTTTAACTTTCACTGGGGATGTGCAAATGTTTCCACAGAGTAGCAAAATCAGGCACATAGTTTTTTATTCTTACAGCTTATGAAAAGATGTCTGACATCAGGCAACTGAAAACCGTTAACAGCGTGGTTCTTGTGATATATGCTTACAGCTTCCTTTACTTTCAACAGAGACTGCATGCCCCTCTCGGCACAATTTGGTCCCAAATTTAAAATTTTATTAAGCTGACAGTATGTTGTTTTAGGCTCAGCAACTCAGTAGGCAAAGCTCAAGGTGACCTCGGGGGGAGTGAAGAAATGCAGTGTACTCTACTTATATACCTACCAGGTAAGTGCACAATTCACCTGACTGAAAACCAGTGCCAATCCCAAACACTTATCTATTACTTAGCTCGTAAGTCATAGCAAACATCAGTTAAATGCACAAAATAAAAGGTAAGCTATGAAATCCTGGCCATATTTTTGTATTTTCAGAGAGCTACCCCCTTCTTTAAATGAATTTATCCTCATTAAACACCCTTGTGACCTAGGACAGTGCTATGCCTATTTTACAACTGAAGCCCATGGAAAAACTGACTTGCCCGTGATGACACAAAACAGGCTGCATCACTAAGGTTAAAACTCAGTCTACAATCCCAAAAGAGTTCTGCATGACACCAGGAGATTAGTGCCAGCAGTGCAAAATGCATTTTGCTTTGTTGACCTCAAATGTGTAGCTAGACATCTGGTTAAACACATTTGCAGAATATTTCCATTAAAAGAATGAGCAGCAAAACTCAGTCTGAGCTTTTAAATTGTTTTAAGGTGATGTTGGGGGGGGGGGGGGGGGGAAGGGGTGCAGTTTACATCTCAGAGGTGCTGTTTAAGGAGACCCAGATACACTGTGCACAAGAGCTTGAAACTTGATGCAAGCAAAGGATCTCTCCAAGCTGCTCTCTCCATGATCTGGGGCCATCTTACTATGCATCTGTAGAGCAGCTGGCACAATTGGATACAAAGCCGCTGTGCCACTTACATTCTTGCAACACCTGTGTGCGAAAGGAAGAGCTTTCCAGCCCTGATCACAGACATACCTATCAGTTACTTACTCACCATAACATAGTAATGCCTGAACAGCTTCAGCTTCGCTAGATTAATGGCAGCTGTAGAGAGAACACAAAAAGGCCATTAACAAAAAGATTAAGACAAGTCACCCGATGAACAGGCCTCGCAGGACTTTTCTACACGTGGACATATACTGCTATAGCTTACAGCATGGTAGCAGTATCAGTAAAAGTCTGGTGTGGACACCTGAACTACGGATGCCTCTATGTAGTGTATGTCATTTTGCACAATGATGCATTTCCCTCAAAATGCAAGGAAACGTTTGTGAAACAAGCCCTGAAGAAGCTACCCATCAGAGCTAAAGATTTTTCTGTCCACTTCCATGGATGGTGTGGATAGGTTTTAAAATTGAGCTGTTATTATACAGAGACGGTTTACAGTGGTTTCAAGAACAGAATCTGGATTTCATGGAAGCAATTCAGTGGCAAATAAACAAAAAGGAGGAGTGAAGCTTGTACTCTTCAAATGTCCTTGGTGAGGAACATAAACCCATTCTTCATCTCCAAAGGATAATCTCGCAGGGAGGCAAGGCATGACAGAACACTGGAGTGGGGAAACGCACACGCACAGCCACAGAAAACTGCCTGGGAAGTAGCTATGAGACGGCTGGTATTTTCAGGAGGCATTATAATCTGTGAACCAATTTGCCGTAATTACTGGGGTCCCTATATTTGTTAAGTCAACACCCTGCAGAGTGAAGTATGGGGGGGTGGAGATGGGACCCCCCAATATTCAATGCACTGTTCAGGCCCTTCCAGCTAAAAGTCAACAGGTGTGGGAGGACGTCTCCCATCACACCAGCAGAGTCTGCAGTCTATTAAATTCTTCTGCAGATCTTTCTGACGCACCTTTCAAAAAAGGTCAAGCTGCGTTTCCCTTGAACTTAAGCAGCTCGCCTGTGAACGAGAGCTCAGCCTCCAGATCACTTCACCACTTCTCCCAAAACAATATATCCAACTCTTCCCAAGGTCAGAGGGGTCAGAGATGCAACTTCTAGTTTCCTCCCCTCCCTTTGTATGAAATACTGATGACTGCCGAGGGCAGCCCGACTGCCTCCTCCTCTGTCAGCAAACGCCCTCTCAAGTCTCACTGCAGGAACTGGGAAATATTTTTGGTCTCCTCACAACACTCGGCTCATTATCGCAGTCAAAGAAGGAGGAAAGAGAGGGAAAGGCAGAAGCTAACTAGCAAGCTGTGATTGACAATTAACACGGGATGCTCCAGATTAAAGGAATGTTCTCCTTGAACAAGTCATTTCCACAAGATGTATTCTCGATCCTTCCCAACACGAGAAGCAATTGAATCTTTGGCTGGATACATTCCTAATACAGGTCCCTATACGGAAAGCAACTGCCTCAGTTTACCAGGAACATCATGCCATTGCAATGCATTGTTCAGGAGAGGGTAGACAGACGGTGCTGGGGAAGGGCAGGGAAGGCGAGAGTAATTTGTACCCCTAACAGTTCTGTAGTATTTTGCTACATCATACCTGACTGCCATCAACTTCAGCTTCCCTTTTCTCTCTCTGCACAGGCTACACCTTTCCCAGTGTTTTGCAGGGCGAGCAGCACATTTTTATGGGTTAAATCTACACTCATTTCTGTTCAGTCTATGCAGACTAAATTGCGGTCTTCTGCATCCTTTGACAGCTGCAGTCCCTTAAGATTTGGGCTTCCGCACTCTCCATTCACCAAAAGCAGATACATTAACACTCCCAAGCTAGAATGGTTCACACGCCATCAACATAAGCACTTCTAGCTTTCCCATCACCTCTCTTGCCCTCAAAGCGCTGAGTACTTCAAAATGGAGTGGCTGACCTGCTAGGCCACGCCACTCAATCCATCCAGAAAGGATAGTCTAAGAGATTTCCCCACCCCCTTTCTTCAGGAAGTGTAACTTTTGTGATGGGGCTGAACAGCATAAAATGCTCTGATGCTATGTTGAGCAGAAGGATAATTGCCTATTAACAATTAAAAAAAAAAAAAAGCAACAACACTGCACTGAACTGTAAGAGAGGTAGATCAGTTCAGGATGTGAGGAATAAAACTATAGCAAAAACAGTACAAAAGTTACTCAGGGTTTCTTAGAAATACAGCAGAACTTACCTTGTCAGGCACAAGGAAAAAAATTACAGCTATAAAGCTTTTTCCTGTACCAATCAGTCATGCCTCAGCTATAATTTAAGGCTGATATTTGAAGTCATATTAGAGCAATAGTTCTCATGACAAATCCCTGCATTCCAGTCCGAAGCTGCGCAAGCGAAGGCCCTGGGGCTAAACGGCCTGTTTATTGAAAAGATTATGTAGGCTCTTGCTGAATGCAGCATATATTGATGTGGATGAGAATGGAGGTCAGCAACAGATGGAGTAGCTGTCAAACTCGGTTTAAGATTCAGGCTCTTCCAGGTGGTGCTGGAATTATGCGCGTGGCCTCCCAGTGCTTTAGTGACATCACGAAGGGCAAAAGGTCCTCACTGTGACAGTCTACATAGATACAATCGACTTCCAGAGCCACCGAACATAGGTTTCTAGTCAGAATGCCTGTGGAGGCTGCAGAGAACAGAGCAAACCTGTCCAGTTTACACAAGAGGTAAATGTTCACTGCCTGTCAAAAAAGCTACACCAGTTGGCTCAAGCAGCATCCTAAGAGGGTTTACATAGCAAGAACTGCTTTCTGCCATGTCTAACCTTTTAACTGGATATGAAATTTAATAAGGAGCAGCACTGCTAAGGCCTTTTGTTGAAACTGCACTTGCAAGCTCTGCAGCAAATGAACCTTAATAATACCAGAGAATGCAACCCAGATTAACAGGTGAGCCCTATAGATCCAACCCTCTCCAGCTTCCTGGATGGCTCTTTTGTGGCACGTCTGCTCCCATTCACCAACAGGGCTATCAGGAACAACGAGATGGCCATGAAGTGACAGTGAAGGAAGAACTGCTCTTAAAAAGCATGCAGCCCGCTACAGCACAATCACTACCTCGGTGCATTCAGCTTGCCTACTGCTGTCAATGTACAACAACAGTTGTCTGGAATAGACAAAAATGTTGTGCATCAAGTCGTCTCTGACAACAGCTCTAGAAAGTCAGGCTTTTGAATCTTGGGCTACAAACATTCCTAAGTCATCATTTCTTGGTTCATCTGGCAGACAATGAAACAGCCCAGTAAGCAGGGTGTGTTACTGCTGTGTCAGTGGTATGAATAGGTCTCAACATGTAGGAAAGCCTCACTGAACACACCCAAAGCCATCTCTCCTGTTGTGTGCATGCGCACGCGCGCGCACACGCGCGCACACACACACTCCTCCAAACTTTCTTGCTCTTAAAGGAACACATGCAACATGGTACACACAAAGCCACCCACACAGCCTGGCTTGGTACAAAAGGCAGGTGCAGATGCATCTAGTCTTGTGTATGTATAAAGTCTTCCATGGACTCACAAGTGCAAGTAGGAGGAAACCAAGCATCAGAAAGAGGCACCATGTTGTTGCAGTTGTGATTAACTAGACCAAATCTTGGACTGGCTAGCTCACTGCAACAACTGCACTCAAGGCCCCCTTATATATAGTACAGCAAAAATACTGTCAGCTGCATTTAAAACAGACTGAGGTCAAAATCTGGAACTGGTAAAGCCACAGCCAAAGCAGATTCCACTTTACTTGGAGCACTGAAAACGAGCAGCAGAAAGCCTCCTGTAACACATGCATAGAAACCTCCAATAACAGCACACTTAAGATTCACCAACCTAGGGCTAATTTAACTTGAAAGTCTCCAGGGCATGGGTAAGCAGCTGGTTTGTAGGTAAAGTTGTATAAGCTAAGTATGTACTACCTTGATTTAGGAGTAACTGGAGCATTCTGCATCTTCCCCTTCAATTAAATTAGCACTGGAAGGGACTACCCAGCTCATGGAATCTAGTCCCTATCCAACCCAACTTATCTCTAACCAAGTACCCAATATGCCAGCAAGGTACAAAACAGCAGAGCCGCAAAGCATTCTGATCGGCTGCAATGTGCTAGTCTGACCTTTATGGCTTGTCATTGCCTCCAAGTGGCCAAAACCAAAAGGCTGTATCCCAGTCAGATCAGATCAGATTAAGCTCTTCACCAAACATACCATGCTTAGCTTCAGGAAAACAATTAGTACTAATAGCATTTATGGAAATCCAGCGCATTGGAGCAGACTCTATTAACAGAGCCTGTGGAGCATGTGAGCCGACGTGCCCGGCACTGCATCACATGCATTTGTATAAATGGTGAAACGTACATCACCGTGCAGAAAATGGCAGTGGTGTACTTTTCAACTAACACACCTTCAATGTGTTTTAGTTCAAAAAGTGCACCACCGCCATTTTCTCAGCACTGATGTGCATTTTGCCATTTATACAAATGCATGCACCACAGCACCAGGTGCTTTTAAAAGCATTTGGTGCTGCAGCATGTGCACATATACAAATGCCCAATGAGATTAGTTTTGCTGCTCCTCCTTCTTGCCACAA
>NW_005842102.1:1387060-1480063 GCF_000455745.1 Alligator sinensis | reverse complement strand
CTCTTTCTCTGGTTTAAGTAAGATAGCTTTACATATTCATGGCTCTAGTCTTGCAATAGAGACACAAGCTATTAATAAGAGCTGCTCATAAGTAGGCTTGGCAGAATTTAATTTTTAATCAGTGAATGTCGATAAACGCCTATTTCACCTCACACACAGACCGATGAAAAATTAATTCTATCAGTAAGTGTCAAAATTTATAGAAAGGGAACGCAAGAAAAATGATGAAGTATGCAATGACAGGACGACGCTGACTGTAGTTTGGACTGCAACTCCCAGAAACCCCAGAGGACTGGGAACAAAGGAAGATGACGTAGCAAAGCAGACGAGGGAGCTACAGACAAGCAGAGCCGGGACTGATGGCAGCTCTGCCACTCAGCTGGTGATAGTTACATTTGTCACAGCAGGCGGTTAAACTGTACTACTAATAATAGTATGCTGTCATTAATGAATTGTCTGCCCTCTACACCCCTGATTTCAAGCAATCCTGAAAATTTTAAATAAATAAAAATCTAAATAAATGCTTAAAAATAAACATTGATACTATCAGTCAAAATTATTAAAACTCAAATCTGCCAAGCCTACTCATAAGCATGAGTGCAGCATAGGAACTGGCATAATGTTCCCCTGATGTCCCACTCTGAAGGAGTTACTCAGAGATCAGAGTAAGATATGCCATGCAGCATAACACCATCTAACATTATGCTTGAGTGACAACCAAGAGCTTGCGACTTAATACACTCCTGTGTCATTTCCCCACCCCCCGGTCCCTTCTCTCACTAAATCCCTCACCAAAGACTGAACACAAATACTAGAATGCTCAGACTTTGGTGGGTGAGGGGGCGGGCATTGCAGTGCTGCTGTGATTCAAACTTCCAGTCTATCGATGCTCAGTAGTCCTTGACTCATCATTTGCAGGAGTTATTCTACATGATTCATACAGGGGGAAAAGGGCAGTGACAGCAAAAGACCTGATTGCCAATTAAAACTCATCATGCATATTTCCTGAGTTGACAGGGACTGAACTCCGCTCTGAAAAATCTCTGTCTAGGGATAATCAATATGCAGCTTCACAATACCCAGTGCTCACCTGTGGTTTGGGGAGAGATGGGGAAGACAGAAACTACAACAGTTATGAAACGAAATGAAGAAACTGTTATAGGAAGCTAGCTTGCTCACATAATCAGAACATGCTGCTTTCTTCAGCTGTGTTCAGACGCCACCTCACTGCACCAGGGACAAGAACCAATGTTTATGTACTACAGTGAGGATCAGCCAGTTTCTCTGTCCCCCAAATTAAAAGTATGGTCCTGCACTGAAGAGATTAAAAATGACAATATGGCAGTTTCACGAGTACTGGTGATCAGTAGCTCATGCAATTTTTTTTTGGCAAACTGAATACACTCAACTCTGTAGCAACCCAGTCAAGTCTTGCTGTGACTGATCACTAAGTAAGTTTAAAACCCATCTACACACATGGCCCAGATACTGTAACTAGAATGGGACATGTAAAGCCACTGACAACTTTTTGTAGAGGGAATTTATGCCAGGACAGCAGCTGGCATTTATAACCTAGAAGTCAGACAGGCTTCCTATCTGGAGCTCTGATAAGACAGGAGTGCTGGAGAAGGACAATATGCACACAGCAACTTAATGAAGGCTTGGCAAGTATGTAGAGAAGCTGATGTTATGCTCTTTCTCTGGTTTAAGCAAGACAGCTTTAAACACTCATGGGTCTGGTCTTGTAATAGAGACACAGGCCATTAATAAGAGTTGCTCATAAGCAGGCTTGCTATAACTGATCCTTAAATTACTGTTATAGTTTCTTCAGGTAAAAGTGATATCTTTTATTTGACCAATTAAATATTAGTTGGTCTAATAAAAGATATCACATTTACCCAAAGAACCTTATCTACTCATGTCCCTAAACCAACACAGCTACAAACAACACCCCTGAAACATGGCGAGTATGTAGTGGTTCTTTAAGGGACAATGTGCTTAACTGGAGAGCAGTACAGACACCTGAAGGAGGGCCCCTCAAGTTCTACAAAGTGCAATAACTAATTAGGAAAAGTCACAGTCATGTTTCAACCGCTCCTTGGAGGGATTTAATGAATTAATTCCCTTCACAGGAAGGTGTCTCACTGGTTTGTAATAACACTTACATCTTGGCTCTGCCAGTTCCCCTCTCCGTCTCCATTTGAAACAGCATGTACCTGCAATATTCAGATGTGCATCGATCAAAAATGGCACAACACAAAAGTCTGGAAAGAAGAATGTCTCGCTCCAAGTGTCTACTACGCTGATCTCAGATGCTACAACAGGCTACAAAGGTGGGAAAAAAAGGTCAGACTGTCCATCACAGCCCAGCGCACGGGCAGACAAAACTTTGTTGACGAGCAAGTCTGACTGTTACAGAATATTTATGCAATAGCCATAAGGATTGTGGCTCAGGACACAGGCAGACCCAGTCCAAACAACTGCGTGGCATGCAATGGAACGTGGTGAATGGAACATCTAGAACAAACAGCACTAAGAAAAAGCTAGAATGCACTGCATGCTATGGCAGTCCTAACCCACTACAAGTGCATCACGCCAACAGCAGAAAATACACTAGAAGCTTCCCAAATAGATTTCTTATTCCCTTCCTCCTATCCCCAAAGGATCAAGCAAAGTATGTGCCTACTTCCTGTTGCCCATTGTAAGAGTAACTGAAGAATGCAACTGCCCCAAGTTGCTGCAGGTTCAGTGCTGGTAAAACATTCCAAGCCCAGAAGCGGAGTTTGGAAGCCGGGTTGGGTTAGCGTGGCAGCCAGTATGGTATGCTCTGGTACCAAGCATATGCATCGAGCAGGGCACAGAGATCAGCAGTCTAAACTCTAGTAGGAAAAAGAGGAGAGTTTGGTACACAAGTTTCATGTCACATGCACACTCGCAAGTAAAAACCTCAGGGAAAAAATGTCCTATTTTAGCACCTCTAAACATGAGGCCATGAAACCATCAGAGCAGTCATACAACCTATAACTTAGATCTGTGACACCTGCAAGTACATTATCAGATCTCCAAGAGAAACATTTGACAGGTCTACTCCCCTAACTCGCAACCCCCTCAGTTATGCTCAAAAAGTCGTGTCTCCCCCCTGCCCCACTCAAGGTCAGATCCTGCCAAGTACCCCTGCCTCCAACATGAGCAGCTGCCGTCATTAGGAGCAGAGGGTTCGCTGCATCCTGCACAATTATGCCCTTCATTCAGTGTTTCTTTGATGTAGCAGCAGGAGTAGAGGGGCTAAAAGTGAAGAGTGATCAAGTTTTTCTAAACTAGGGGGCAGGCATGAAGGAATTCATCATCATCTGCCCACTGCAGAGCATACAGGGAAGGTTGCCTGGGAGCTACTAGCTGCAAAGTATTTCCTCTAATATTGCTGCCAACTTTGGCATGCTGCAGTGCTTCAAGAAAATAGCTAGCAGTTCGTGACCAGACTGCACCAACTTTCATATCTCTCTTCACAT
The DNA here is from genome assembly GCF_000455745.1 of Alligator sinensis. NCBI lineage: Eukaryota > Metazoa > Chordata > Crocodylia > Alligatoridae > Alligator > Alligator sinensis. The sequence goes on along the minus strand of NW_005842102.1, from coordinate 1,476,554 downwards.
ACACAGGAGAGGGGCACAACAAAAACTGCAGCAGTATTCTTCCTCTTCACCCTGTCCAACAATACCAAGGGCTTTCAGCATACTGAAGAGTAAAGTTATTGAGTTTAAGGGGACATGTATTGCAACCGTGAATTTAGGAAAGTGTCTCAAAAGCAGAAATTTTACTAAACAGTACTCCCTTCACTCCTCCATGCATAGTTCTTGCAACACCCTGACACTAAAATGTGAGTGTAGATGCATGAAACACAAAGCGTACAAGCCATTTCACTGGAATCTGCAGGGTTGCTTCCCTTCATACCCACCAGAGGAAACTGCTAAGCATTTAGATTTGTGAACAAAACAGATTTGATCTTCAGTAACTATTGAATCAGACAGCCCAATGAATCCTGTCTGGAAAGCAAAGATTTGGGGAAGGATCAGAAGCACAGCCAAGCTTTTAAAAGCTGGCAAAGAACACACAAAGCAAGTTATAGGCTCTAAAATGTACTGCCAAACACTGGGAAGAGAGGAAAAAAAACCGCCTAGAGGGATGATTATACCCATTGCTAAACAGGACAACAGCCAATCATTTTGTTTTAGGAGAATAAAAGGTTGCCTTACAGGAGTAAGATCAGACAGGGCAGAGTAGCAACTCCAATTGTACAGGTACCATGTCTGAACCACACCCAGCTGGCAGTCCCTCCTGCCCACACAGCTAAGAATTTTTCCTAGAACAATAGGAAAAAGTCATGTGTCATCTACTATTCCTTCTTCCAGACATGCACTACAATTAACCTCAGCTAATTGGCCTTGAACCACCTCTGTATTTAGTGGCCCTTTTACTGAGCAAGTAGATGGTCCAGTGAGCCTGCAACAAGCATAGCTGTGACTGGCAAATACAATTACTGGTCAGGCAGCCTTTTACTTAGAGTTTCTATTCTAGTCAGACTGCAGTCACGACTGAACTAGACTCAGGGGGGCTACTAGCTAACACGCCGTTTGAGATGCGGCTAAAATAGTTCAAGACATGCAGCTAAGTGGACGTGTGGGCGGGAAAGACTGCTAGGATAATGTGCTGAAGAGTCCCTGGGGACCTGATCCAACTGTTCCAAACAGCACAGGAATCACAACTGTGCATGGTTCCTTAAAGCAGCCAAGTCTTCTTCACCAGTGGGAAGGTTATAAGGTAAGAGGATTTAGCAGCTAGGAGGTAGAGGCGAAGCAGAGACCTCCATGTCAACAAGGTATGGTTGCAAAGATCGAGACAGGACTGAATAAGAGAAAGTGGGGTGAAGCATCTCCGGCTGCTGGCATGCTGGAGATGAAATAAAGGCTAGGGACACAGAAGAAGTGAAACCAGATGGTAGTGTTAATCAAGCAAGCACAAGCAAATTTAGACAGGTTTGATGATCAAGCCACATTAAATAAACCGGTGAATTGGTACCGAGCTCAATATGTAGAAGTGATTTTGTAATTTGGGACAATGGAGCTGATTGCCCACCAGTTTATATTGATCAGTGTTACTAGAGCCAATCACCAAACTAACTCCTCTAGAATCAAGACCTTGGGGTAGCTACTGCCTCCCTAGGAGCACAGTTTGGCAAGGTGCAAAGAGGGGAAATGGAAAAGCTAGTCGCTGTGATAATGGGGTTTGGTCGCAGGGAGATGAGGAAGCCAAACTTAGAAAAAACAAACTACAAATCAATGAAGTTTGAGAGAGAAACAGGGGAAGTCTCAAAGGTAATGCTAGTAAGACCGGCAAGGTGACAAGCAGTTCAACCAGGACTGCACTGTCTGCAAGATTCAGATTAGGACATGCAGCACTGTGCTTACTGTGCATGATAGAAGATCTAGTAGCGCTCACCAGTTAATAAGGAGAGACCATCTCACCTTCATCAAGGAAAGGAATGCTAGTCCATTTACAGATAGGGCCAGTCACATTTTTCCTACATGACTAGATAGGGCCTTCAGAGCAGTAGTATAAACTACCCAAGAGAGTCAGAATTGAAAAGGACACTCATGATTTCAGCTAAGCATATCCTTTTATATTTAAAAAAAATTAATGCAAATTAAGTCTGGCTGATAATGCAAACAAAATTATCTTTCATACTCTGAACTAGTCAGCTAGGGTGGGACCCGTCACACAATTCTACTGCTGGCACCAGGCTCCTGTTAATCCTCTCACCAGGAGGATTCCCACTTATATTCCTGAGAATCCTATCACCAATAGCATAATTACTTTACCTTTAATGACTGCATTTATATCTGTCACGTGAAGCCCCAGGTGCCCCCACTAGTATCTTAACTAAGAATTAAGCAATAAGCTTTCTGGCACAATGCTCTTTTTCATTATAAAAAGATGGCAAGCAACTGAACTATGGGAAAAGATGCACTCTATGAGCACATCCAGATGAGCATGGGCATGTGGCACTGCAGACCCACAGACCCTTCTACAGTGGCACACACCACACATTCAGGTGTTCCCCGCGCTGCAAGCTAGCAGTACAAGGGGTGGGGGGTTTGATGCCGGAAGATCCTGAGATCTGGCTGCCAGCCAGGCTCCAAGCAGCAGGACTGCCATGGCCACAGCTCCCCAAGGCCCCCAGAACCCCAGGTACAGCTGCTGGGGCCAGCACACTTGCTGGTCCCAGCCTCCCCTACCCCACCCGGGGTAACCTACCACATGTCAGAGGGCATGTGGCACAGGTGTTTCCCAGGGAGAAGCAACAGTGGCACAAGGTGTGCCACTGCTTCTTGTCCCCGGGGAAACAAACATCCACACTCGTGTAGATGCAGCCTGTCTGTTCAGAGGATGCAGCAAGAAAGGATAAAAACAGCCATACTTTTGCATTGCATAAAGTCACAGCCCCTCAACAAATATCCATGGCAAACTGAATAGTGTTTAGCCATACTGAACAGGAGTCTCACAACCAAAAATAAAGAAATTAGAGAAAAGGCTCAGAGGTTCTGACAGTCAGAGGGACATAGCTATACTTGTAAGACACATTAAGAGCCAGACCTGTTGTACCTTTCCAACCTACAACCTGAAACTGAAATGTATGTCCCCCAAAAATTCAGGTTTTACTTGAATCTTGATTTTCATGTCCCATGCTTTGTGGGCAAGTCTTCTATGTTGGGTACCTCTGATGACAGCCACTTCATTTATCTCTTTCAGTCAGTTCATTTGAACATTAAGCAAACTCTACAGCACCATCTTGTGAAAAAGACTGGCCAACTGCACAGCACTATGATCTGCTACCATTACACTGGATCTCAGGCTCTGATCATCACTCTTAGGGCAGGTAGACCCTAGACACAGAATTAAGACATCTCCGTATTGTCAGAATTCATTTCAAAACAGTGTTGTACTCAGGACACGCCAGACAACCAGGCATATGTACCAGCACCTAGAAACCTCAGAGGGCTTGGCACCATGCACCACACACACTCCCACACCTTGCTCCAGAGAGCTTAGAATCTAAGTATACCTTGATCCAGAGACAGATAACAAAGCAGACCAGAAAGAGATATACATTTTTAAGGGAGATTCATATTCTGGGTCAACATGGCATGTTGTTTTATCAAAGAATTGCTTATAGCAAAGTCTGCATTCAGTGTTTAATGCTAGCAGCTCTTGCTTGCATTTCTGGTAGCAAATCTAATACTTAATACTTCTACAACATTCTCCATCCCTGAAGCTACTTTTTTTCAAACCATCATCTGTATTTTACAGCTGGGAAACCAATATTAAGCAACTCACCTGAGGTCTCTCAGTAAGACAGTGACAGACCTGAAATCAGTATCCAAGCTTCTAATTTTACGATTTGCCCACTAGATCACTGATGTACCCTATATCTAGGGTGACCATAAGGAAACCTGGGACACTGCCCCACCCCTTCCCCACCCCAAATCAGCAGCGCTGCTGCAGGTAGCGGTAGCCAGCAGGCAGGGGCATGGGCACAGTCCGGCAAGGAGGCAGAGCCTCTACCATGCCACTCTGTCTCCTCGTGCTGGACTGCACCCCATGCCCCTGTGATTCCAGGACTCTCATTTTAATTTTCACCAACCAGCTGGGCCCAGCTTTCGAAAGCTTGGACTGTCCTGGCCAAGCCAGGATGTATGGTCACCCTACCTATAGCTAACATGAACTGCAATTGTAGTACCTCACACTGGAAGAAGCTGCAAAGCTGCAACTGCAAAGATAGAATAGAAGAAGAGAATAAAAAGTAGTTAAATGGAAGCATGCAAACGGGTTGGAACAAGGAGTAGACAATAGTACGTATTAACAGTGTTGCCTCCTGAAAAAGAAGGTTTAGGCTTCAGTAACAGTAGTATTGGAGAGTATTAGGTATTGCCAAAGCGATCCAGTTTTAGTCAAGAGATGGAGATCTGCAACCATGTGAGCTGAGTACTGATCCTAGAGAAGCAGGAGGACAAGTCAGGAAAGCCAAACACTGCAAAGGTTTTATGCTCCAACCTCCCCTTCCCCTCACTTCTGCAGCTGACAGTTAAGTCAAACATACTTCCCCTCTCTGACCAGCTCCCCATAAAGATGAAGTACAGAAATACGCAAGTTAGGAAACTTTGGAACAGCTGGAGCTCGCTTAGTCGTCACTGTTGTATAATTTACACTAGTTTCTAAACAGGTTCTTTCAGTTCCCTCCTTCCGGACAGGAACACAAGTAAAGATAATAATTCCTGAAATTTGTTTCAAGCTTTGCTATGAAGTCAATGACATTTCAGACAAGCCATCTGCCCTCTCTACCTCCATTTGCTTTCCAGGAAATTCAGATACTGCAGAGGGGACTACAGCAGGGTTCTTCAGCAAAAGTTTTATGTACAGGGTACTCCAGCAGTCAAAGTAATGAGGAGAAATGCCACTTTACTTAGGTACCACTTCTGAGAGTTTGTCTAACAGATGTTAGTCATGTGACAAACACCTTATTGGCATAAGCATCTCAGTGCTGCCCAAGCAGCATTGGTTATTGTGTTAAAAAAAAAAAAAATCAGCATTCTCTCACTCATTCAAGGACAGACATTTCTAAGACACCTGAAACCTAAAGCTCACTGAAAGATGAAACTCAGGCAGCAGCAGTTTTTGACATTTAGTGTGAAGCAGCAAAAAAGATGCAGATTACTTACCTTTCCCATCTGTTGCTGAGGCCTCCTGTAAGTGTCTTATTGACCTGAAAAATAAAGCACAAGTTTTCACTATAATAGTGGAGTGCTAAATTTAACTCAACATTGGTCAACTCTGACAGCGCGAGTTCCACGAGTGGTTAGTGGCAGGGGAAGTATCAAGTAACCGGAGCATACGTAGCACTCTTTACCATCTCCATCTCCTCAAGCCAGATATATTAAAATTGGAGCACTGGAGTGCCCTCTACTGCTGAGAAAAACAGATGAGTAGGACCTGCTTTACCCACTGGAAAGCTACCCAAGAAGATAAGCAGCTTGGATATTATCCATTTTAGTACTTTCCACTGGTATGAGAAAACTGCTACTACTCACAGTGTTGCCAAGTGGCTGGCATCTTACTGCTTTTTTAAGCTCTTTTCCCTGAAATTGGTGATCACAGCTCATGGCTCTAAACAGTAAATGTCACAAGTGCAAAAGCCACCCTGAAAGAACAGAATCTCAATGACCAACTCCTATTCACCTTGCTGAGATGAGTTATCCCATCATTTCCAATGAGACTTATCCACAGGTACAGCTCAGGATTTCAACCCCAAACCTTAATGTCTACGTATACTAACATCTTGGCAATACTGCCATTTGTTCAAAAGGAGAGGAACTCCTTAGATACAAGAGCTTTCTAGAAAAAGGGTTTTGTACCCATGGAGTTGCAGAAGTACATTTCTAGCCCTGAGAGTGCATTTCACCTACCCTGGAGATCTTCAAAAGGAGACTAGATGCACATCTTGCTGGGGTTATTTGACCCCAGCGGTCTTTCCTGCCTAGAGCAGGGGGGCTGGACCCGACGATCTCATGAGGTCCCTTCCAGCCCTAAACCTCTGTGAATCTGTGAGAACAATTTTTACACTATGCTCCAGTAAGTGTTCCTTTACCATAAGAAAAACACCACACAATTTAATGCTTTGGTATTGAAGTAGCTTCATTTACACTGTCCATATAAAAATACATATATAAACCTGAAAGTACCATCAGGTTTTTTTGGGAGGGGGTAGATGGCACACAATGATTTGTTGAAAGATCCTACAGATGTTATGGCAAAATGACAGTATGAGTTTAGACAGTCTTCTGTCCAACTACTAAACTGCATAAAAGACAACCCCGTTTGACCAAAGCAAACCAAGGTGGAACTCTATTGCCATTTCCTTAATTCCATTTGCTGAGCAACATACCCATCTTGAGCAGCAGCTTTCCAAAGTAAGGTCAGGAACATGGAGAGTGCTGCACACTTAGAGAACTAGAGGTTATCCCTCCAATATGTTAGGATCCTCTGTGTTACACTAGAGGAGTAAGAATCAAAATATGACAATTCTTCCAATTGTATTATTCAAAGGAGCCAGCAGCCCATTTATATCTGCTCATTTAAATCAAGCTGTTGATTTAATTAAGGCTAAAATGGAATTCAGTAGATAAACATTGCAGCTAAATGACTGTTTTAAGGACCAAAGATAGCATTTAACAGAGTTATTTATGTTTTAGCCTAGTTCTGTTTAGCCAATGTTTCCTTGGCAAAAAGAGTGGAACAAGGGCAAGGAAATGTTCCTTACAGGATTCCTCCCTTCAAGCGGCGAAGTAAATACATAGGAACTGTGGATGAAAGCCAAAACCATTTGGTTGTCATCTAGCTGCTTGATTTTCCATCCCAGATCACTGGAACAAAACATGCTTCTATATCTTTAATGACCAGCACTTTTGAAAAAAAGTTCAGGTGCATAAAGAAAGCTCCGAATAAAAAAAGAAAAAACATGGATAGCAGCTAGGCAAGCAACTTCTTCCTTCATACCTTTTAGGGTCCCTCATTTTAGTTCCATATCAGCTTGGCACCCCCTGTTACTCCAGGAGATAATTTCCAGCAGAAGTAAAGGGCAGCAAGGCAGAGGTTACAAGAGAAGCTAGCTCACATACTCACACTACAGGCAAGAATCCTGGGATGTTTTACTACCCAATCTGTTTCCCTTATTCTGATTCATTTCTAGACTTCTGCAGCTTCAGAGGTGTTCCCTACGCTGCTTCGGACCCAAACCTCTTAGTGCCCTCACACCTAGTGACCTTGGAGAAGTTCAGTTTCCATAACCTTTCAGCCTTTGCTTCCCTGTGTGGAAAGCCAAGAAAACAAACTGGTGCTCATTTGCGGACCCTGGTCTTCTAGGGACAGGACTCAATATGCCTTCTTAATTCACTGGCACCTCCAAGCTGCCAAACAAATCCCCTGCCAGTTCACACCCACCTACCAAGCTGTGTTCGTCAACCAAAGCTCAATATCACATTATTAGTTTCTCAAACCAAAACGTCTCATCTTTTTTCAGGTGACAAGCCCTTATTCAAAATAAAAACATTTTCAAACCAGAAAAGAGAATGTGATCCTACATAATGTATGCACTTCAAGAGGTTGGACAAAGAATATTCTACCTCAGTGAGGAGTGAGACTTTCTTTGCTTTACACTGCACTTTTACCACCTTGAGACCCACCCTCTGGAGTCAAAACCCATGAGTTCAGCAACACTGCCCAAAGAAATCAGGACCCTTAAAGCCAAGTGCATCAAATGCATTAACTCACCATACTACTGGAAATAGGATGGCCCCACAGCATAGTAAGTCTACCAGGAACAGGATCTCTTTCCACAGCCCATATTCAGTGGTTCCCTCTTCTGTTGATTCTATGATGATGTATGCCACATTTGCCAGGACCTATAGGGCACAGTAAGCCTTTATCAGTTTGAGAACAAAGAGCTGAAGTGCCATCATAGAGTCCCACCCTTAACTCTGGGTATGTCTGCAAAGGTCAACACACTATGATGCAGACATGTCCAAGTTAACCCAGAATCTAGCAGCTCTTGTGCCAGCAGCAGTATAGCTGGCTCTTCACCTGGATCAAGCAGCTCTACTAACACAGGTGTACTCCCTTTGGTACCCAAATTAGCTCCAAGCGTATTGTGTCTTGTAGAGAAACTGCCAATGACTCTAGATATATTGCAATCAATTGCACTGATTTTCTAGGTTGCCAGCTCCATAAAAAAGTCAGCCTAATTTCCTTGACAGAACTTGTGCATCAACTAAGTCATGACACTCAATACCTCCTCTGTAAAAACTTTTGTGACAAGGTCATGTTTTCAATGACACCGTCACAGATTTCATACCAAAAGAACAAACTGGAATTAAATTTCTGCTGATGTTCAAGAAAGGATCAGAATCTTTTTTCACTCCACTGTGCTGGATCTGCAGTGCCAGCGATAAGCAGTGAAGGCATTCACTTAAGTATGTAATGAAGACTGCATACACACACGCAGGCAGAAGATGCATTCTGAAGGCCAAACTCCAGGCCCACACATTCAACTGGGTATGGGATACAGTCCTTTGTGCCTGAAGCACCAGTTCTAGGGATGTCCAAATGGCAGCTAAGATTTGTGCATCTGATTTTGCAAAACAAAACTAGCAAGACCACAAGACTATGCTACTGGAGGCAACAGGCCTTGGAACTATCCCTTTCAGTTCCTGTATCTACTTTCACTTCTGGAGCAGAAGGGGAGCTCAGGCTATGCAACACATTGGGGATATTTACTTCTGTTGTCCCAATTCTAGACTCTTCAGCTAAGTGGTTTTTTTAACCCACCCAGTTCCAATATTTCAGAAGCCAATAGTCTCCACTCATCCTTGATTTTTGTTTGATCATTCAAATTGTGGCTCAAATTCTGCTCCAATACCAGTAAATGCATCTCATGTAGTCAAAACCCACTGTTTAATCCTTGTATCTGCCACTCATCATGGAGAAAAGTCATTTGAGTGACCACACACTGCATCTTCAGAGACCAAGAGACTGGAACCTGAACTCCACCACACCAATAATGGGATGACAGGATTGTTCACAGAATCTAATATTTTAGACTGCTAGCTTCATGGCCAGTACCCTAATGCAACCTGCCATCACAGGTAACACCTGCAACTAGACATCACCGAAGAAATGTAAAAAGTTTCCATGGATTCTTGCAGATCTGTTCTCACCTGTAGCGGGATGACGATCATGAAGATTTTTTTGTCTTTATCTGAAAGGATGTGTTTAATGAAAGCCCAGCCAGTTCCAATGAGTGCAATGGTGATGAACAGAAGAGCACCCTTCAGTCTGAAAAAGGAACAGATGCCTGTAGTGACAGACTTATCCCACTTCACTCCCACTCTGCCTGGTCATCTCTTATGCAGACAATTTTAACAAAACCCCGAACTCAAGCAAATGTATTTCTTTAGAAAAACTGACAAACATTTAATTTATAACAGAAAACCAAATTTACTCACTTATGCCTGCACACTGCAGAGGAACGTGAGACTTTTCTTACAAGCGTTCACAGAGTGCTAGCATTCTGAGGGAGTTATGCATCTGTCATTATGATCTTAAAAAAAAAAAGTCTGAAGGAGAATTTGAAGTCTCCTAGTGGAACTGGCAACCGTCTTCCCTTCACACTCGCAAGGGAATGAGATTCCAGAATGAAAAGCTACACAACAGAGCCTCAATGTATAAAAGCAAAGCATTTCTTTTTAGAAACTCATTTACTCTTCCACCTGCAAGTGCCAACCCCCTGTAGGTGCGCTTTAAGAGGCACCCCCCCTTAAAATTAAGATGACTGCTTCTTGGCATGCAGCCTGCAGCATCAGTAGCCTCCCCATACTGGCTGCAAAGAAGATTGAAGACCCTGCACTAAGTTACAAAAGAACCAGACTTAAGCTGCTAGGGGATGAAAAGTCAGTAAGATGCCTTACACTATTCTAATCAATTGATCTGTTACTGAAAAAGAAGAAATTTCAGATTTCTGGTAGTTTTCAAAACAATTAGAGCTCTGACTTAAGTGTTACATTAGTACCCTATGGAATTAAAGCAGACAGACTCATTAACATTAAGATACAGTTGCCTCTAAAATTGCTACCATCAGTTCAATGCTAATTTACAAAAAACAATCCGACTGCGGGGGAAACTTACACGACTACTTTGTTAGCAGTTTTAATAAAAATAAAATGCACAAAAGCAGGGAAGGGCAGTAAACAAGTTAAGGTTCTTGGCTGGCTCTTTTCATGTGTATTATTTTGTCAGGAAATTTAAGCCAGAACTGATTTTATATAGTCCTTCCAGATTAGAATTTTATGATCAGTTTCAGAACAAGAATTTTCATCATTAAGTGAATACTGCATTATTTTCTCAAACCTAGCACCAACTAACATTATAGCATCAAATAGGTCACACCTAATAATAGTTACTAGGGATTGTCCTATACAAAAAGATTCCCGACAGTCCCTCTCTTTGAAGTCCAGAACAGCAACTGTCATGAGCCAAATGTTTTTACCTTTTTCAAACCAGGACTAGAAGTGAGAAGCAAATTATTCATCTCACTTTGATTCTGCTGTAGCATTCTATCCCCCCCGCCCCCCAAGCAGAAATAGTAGAGACTGGAACCATTTGTGTGAAGTCCCAGACAGACAATACTGCAGTTTACATTTGAAATGTTGCCTTAATTTTAAGTGTTAAAAATCACTTTAGTGTTCTGCAGAAGTGGATGGGTTCAGCTCCACAGCTTGGCTACTGAAAAAAAGTGAATTTATCTGGGCTGTACCATATTGAACTCACTTGACTTAAAGATCCTTCAAGAGGACCTGAACAGCAAAATCCTGTTTAATTAGAAGTAGCAACACAATACACACCTAAAGGAAAAAATTAACTTGTAATACAGACACAAGTAAGGCTTTACTGGAGGTATATTACAGCAACTGGTCACAAGACAATTCTTACTCAAGTGAACACGAGGACTATGTTGTCAACCTCTAGCATACTTACAAGTGTGTGATGTAATAGACAACAGCCCAACCTTCGATGGGAAATCCCTGAGAGGATATGTAGTGGTAGTCAATCTAGAAGCAGGAGGGTACAAGATGTCACTTCACAGATCTCCTTCGGCAGAATCTCAACCCCTACTAGAAGATGCATTTCATTTGCAATGGCTATTTCAACTTGACTAGAATGCTAACGGCAATTTGTGCAGGATTCGCATCTAAGGCATCCCCCTGAAGAACACCACAGATGGGCTGCCAATCTGTACAGGTTTTAGACTAACCTAGTAAAACTAATCTAGATGGTGCCCATTTGTCACATCCAGCCCTTGTCTATATTTAACAAGACCGCATGCATTTGAGATACTTGGCATTTTACTAGTTACTCCAGTTAAACTGCATTAACCTAATAGAGACTCTTCTTGCCTTCCCTGGAGTTGAACTACTTGAACCTAGTGCCAGAGACATTAACTGTTTGTCCTCATTAATAAGATCCTTCCAACAGGAAGGCAACATCCAAACAGATTCTTTGCATTACTAGGATTTTAAAGATATTCCATGACTTAAAACTTCTAATTTTAGATCTGCTATGGCATAGTGAGATACAAATATGGATTTCTAGAGAAATGGTCCTGAAGAATGTGTATAAAACCAAGAAATTCAAGTTCTCTTGTCCATGTTTACTTCACAGCCATGAAGCTAAAGAAGCCCTCTGGCCTAAAATTCCCAAACTGACACAGATGGCTGAAGCTTTAGAATTCATGGAATTTGCTCTACCCTTGCTTATTGTCACATCACATTGGACTGTGATCTCATCAGCTCTATTATAAATCAAGCTTTATTAGGACTTGATGGAAAACCCAGACGTCCACAAAAGTGGACTGATTCATTAGGCAGCACTCTTCACTTGCAGAGTCTTTTAAAGAACTGTACACATCTGTGCCAGGTTGACAGCTCTGCCAATTATGATTTTGAAGTTCCCACAGAACCATTTTCAAGAACAATTACATTAGTTATATGCCCTGATTAAATTTAACTTCTTTAAGATGTTTAATTGACAGAATCTATACTTACTGCCCTTCTAAGAAACACTGCATTGCCGTATTAGTAACAGAACTCTTATGTTGCAACTCTGAACATGTGCATTTCAGTGGTGAGAGAAGCGAGCCCTATATAAACAGTTTGGGAAGGGCTTTGAAATCTCTCATTAGGAAAGGTGATATAAATATATATGCTCTGTTTCCTCTTATACAGCTTATCCTGGCTCATTTGTTCCATTTCCCACACACTTCTCTTCCACCTCCCCGTCATCCACTCCCGCTTCACAAACTCCAAGAGGACATATTATACATACCGCATGGAACACTAAAGACAGAGACTTTGTAAAAGGGAGAGCTGCCATTAGCCAGTGAATCTTAAACACATCATTTCTGTAAAAAGGAGACAAAATGGCATGAAGTAAAAGCTCCTACAGGAATGCTAAGGAAACATCCCTTTGAGAACAGTATCCTATATAAACCTCAAGAACAGCTATACCCCAAGGTTACTATTTAAGTTAAAATTATGGCACTATTTTATTTACTCTGAAGTTCAGCAATAGTCTACAGAGACCTTTAAGTGGATAGTTTCTATATTTATATGCAGCATGTACTTCTGCAGCAATACCATCTTAAATAGAGCCCTTGAATAAGGATCAGAACTAACTCTAGGAAATTTAAAAGTTAGCTTACACAGATCCCCAACACATGCAGCCATTTATATCTGGTAGAGAGCTATAATTTGCCATCCTCATGGACCCCATGGGAAAGACATAGCTGAAATATAATGGCTATGAAACAGACACTCCATTTCACTAATACCAAGTGTAGTTTCATTGTGCATCTGGTCTAGCAGGCGCATAAGCCTTAACCCAACAAGCCTGCTCCAAGTGGTGGGTATCATGTATTATTCACTTGTCTAACAAATTTAGTTCTTTGCATTTTGAAGCCATTAAATTGCTAATTATCCACATTATATCCCTAAAAGAATTAGCAAATCATTATCTTCACACTGCAGCATTACAAGCTGAGGCTGAGAAGTGAAGTGCCTTTGCCAGTTTCACTAAGCAAGTCACTGAAAAACCAAGAAGTTCAAAACTTCTAATTATATTCCTGAACCTGTATTCTAACCATCAGCAAATGCCTCAAATAAGAAAGCTTTGCACCTTTTACTTATGATCAGGGATCCTGGTTTTCTCTGTTTAAAAATCACAAATGTTCCAACTGAAAACCTTGCCAATTCTCCAATTTAAAAAAAACCCCAAATCTGTGTTTTTCTTCTTTAAATAGAAATCCATGTTTTTCCACAGCAAATGGAAAACCTGGATCCCTGCTCATGACCACCTTTACAAGATCTAATTATTCTCTCTCATTCATAATGGTGGGTTTTTTGTTAACCCACATGCAGCCAAAGGATTTAACCACAAGGATGGTGGATATGCATTTGAGATTTGCGGCAAATAATTAATACATCAAAATAAAGAATTAGCCTTTTAGATTCCATTCCTCCTTCAGTATTATGGCCACTTCCTCACTTTTGGAATTTTAGAACCTGAAGTGTGACCTCTAGAGAATGGTTTAGCTAAAGGATATCCTCCTCAAGTTGTTCTTTCAAAAAAAAAAAAAATAACGCTCCAATTAGCAAGTCAGAGGGCCGTTAGGAATTGCACTCACCAAAACTCATATTTATCTAGAAGCTGTTGCACTCAAATGGGCAAGACTTCAAAACCACAAAGCTGTCTTATTGCAATACATAAGAGGCTACATCAAGTGCATATGGATGGAGTGCAGAGGAGGAAGAGGGGCAGGAAACATAGCAAACGGTTTCTCAGTCTACCTTGTTCTTATTTGTCCTTGCACTGCAGAGAAGGAGTTTGTTTACCTGCGCTTACGGAGAACATGGATCCACACAGTCCCAGAAAGGAAGAAGAAGAGTGCCATAGAAATGTAAAGCTTTGGAAGCGGAATCTCATCTGCTGAGAGATAACTTTCAGGATTCTTTTCAGTGATCTCTATCTGAATGGATACAAAGAAATTATAGGTCTATAGCTGAATGAGATTTTGATCACCAACATGAAGCTAATTATTGGAGTTCCTGATCACAGAGTATTAGTTTACAATTCATATTCCTAAAATAGCATTGGCTACAGAAGTAAGGGTTCTCTTGCCTCCTTCCCCCTGCCATGATAAAGCTTTTCACCCTGAAGAATCCCAGAGCACTTTGCATGCAGGAATCATCTCACTGGAATACAGCAGCTATATGTATAAGGTAGAGTCAGGAAGGTAGAGTGTAAATTTCCTAAACTACTGTTTTGTACAAGGAGAGAACTTTGAGCTTGACTGCAAGACCCCACATGTTCAAACCACAATCCACAATTATGTAAAGAGAAAAAGAGAGGTATTAACAGTTGTTCTGAATGAATTCTTACCACAGCACATCACAGCTCTAGAGACTACACCCAACCCTCAGTTTTTATATTTTCATCTGCTTCCTTCTGGCACTGAATTTTTTCCTGCTGTAACATACCTGATGTCAGAGATACTTCCTTCAATGATGTCTGTGCTGAACAGTACAATAGAGGATTTTTCTTTTAAAAGATGATACCTGCACATTCACCTGCTTTGAACCAAAAGCTGATGTTCCTATCCTGGAGCAGTATGTTTTCATCACTTGATGCTGCTAATTAAGTGAATCCATTAGCTCTTGTGTATATGTTACAAGCAATACTCACATCAAGGCTAAATAGGAGCCGATCATTGGTCTGCATATCATTGCCAACACACTTGTAGAAATAAAGGTTGTAGAGACCTTCTTGGTCATCAGAGCTGATACTAAAATTAAACTGAAAATAAGAACAGGGAGAATCAGCAGGTTTGTCAGAAAGAACAGAACTGCTCTAGTGTTAACACTCTCTATTGAAGCGTGAAAAGTACTTGCAGTCATTTAGGGTCAGAGCTCCCCTTTGCACAAAACTCACTGCATATCAGAAAGATACCAGTAATAGTGTCAAAGTACTTCAGATGCATTAACAGTGTACTAAGCTCCTTCATGATGTGCTCTTAAATTCAGGCCCACCAACTAAAGGAATCAGTTTTACTTCACTTTTTTCTCATATGATACAACGTCACATAATGAATATTCAAAGATTAGGGCAGACAGACAGGATCAGCCTTGAGGCTACATAAACTCATCTACCTCCCACAACACCTTTTCCCACCAACAGCTGACAGCATTTAGTTTTTTAGACAAAAACAAGTGAAAAATAGCACTGAGGTTAGCCAAATGTGTTAATTTGGTCTCCCTCAACAACAGCTGCCACCTAAAATTTTTTGTTACAAAGACAAACCATAGCTATTTTCATTAGAGTTCTCTATACTTTTAAGCCTCTAATTACACAGAGCAAGTTTTATTACCTTCTGCCTAGCAAATGAAACAGCATGGGAGAGCCAGATCAGAAGAGCAAGTGCTGGTTTACAAAACCAGCTTCTACACCTACATCCTGTAAAGAATGAACTTTCCAGATCCTACTCCTAAGAAGGCAGCACAAACAAGGTTTTGTAACAGAGCAGCAGACTTACATTTTTTAGCGAGAGAGAAAGATAGTCCTTTTACATTTTCAGAATGAGGTGCTGACTGAAAACATACCTGGAATGAAACAGTTCCTTTATCATTATGAATAGGGTGTACTTGTTCTATTATGTTCTGGTGGAAGAAGAAGAGAGCGCCAGTTACAGTTTTGTTTAAACAGATAAATATTGCAATGAATTATATTATACACCATGTCTTTCTAAATGTATAGATCAGGGGGTCCCAATCCCCAGGCCACGGCCCAGTGGAAATTCCAGCCGCGGTCGGCTGTGACTGCTGGGCCGTGGCATAAAAACTTTGCAAACCCCTGGTGTACATATTACATTGCTTCTATCCTACATCAGTCTGAAAACATTCTTATTTTTTACTACAGCTTGTGTCAGGAAGATGGCCCACCCCTTTCCCTTTAGCTTACCCCAAAGGTTAACTAATGTTTCTCTTACCTGAGCTGCTGTTGTACTTCGTTTGATCTTTTTGCCTAGAGAGAATGAAGCAGAACAAATTCAGACACTGTTTGAATTAAAATACTCTCACATACTGCACTACCTTCTATTTCTGCCTGGCAAATATAATGATGACTTCTAAGCTCTCCTGCTAGTCTGCCTGTCAGTTTTCAAGTGGACTTTAATTGCAAGAGCAAAGTCTCCTCCTCAAGCACTTTTATTAATTCAGAACTGAAGCAATGATGGATTTCCCACTGTCGCACACCTCCCAAGGAATACTACTCAAGGGGTCACAGTTTCAGCTGCGATGTCCCTAGACCATGTCCCAGTAAATGATCAGAAGTCACCCACTAGCCAGGGGTGGGCAATTATTTTGGGCAGAGGGCTGCTTACTGAGTTTTGGCAAGCAATCGAGGGCCACATGATAGGCAGCCAGGGGCAGATAAATATTAATTTTCTAAACTTTTAGGGGCCCTGCAGACTGGATAGAATGGCCTGGCAGGCCGCTTCCGGCCCCCGGGCTGCATTTTGCCCACCCCGGTACTAGACCAAGGTTGAGGCCTTTTCCCCAACAAATGCAACTTCCCTTTATAGCCTAGTTAATGGATAGGCTTTAATGGAACATAACAGAGTCCACAGTCCCACTTGAACAGAACCTATGAGCAACTTTACAGCAGCTGTGATTAGCAGAGTAATAATTGGAAAAAAAAAGATAGAGTGAAGCTGAAGCTTGAGAATACTACAGCCAGGCAGCCACTTCAATCCACCAAGACTAGCCTCTAGCATGTTTTTCTTTTTTGCCTGCCCATAGACAGAATACCACAGGCTGTTTACAGGGAATCTCATCACAGCAGGTACTACCAGGTACAGTCACCACTCCTGGGGATTAACTCAGAGGCACATATCGCTTTATTGCCTAAGAGTGGTTGCTGCTGCATTGCTAACGAGTGGCACAGACTAGGCATCTACTCAGTCCCGATGAAAACCACATCATTGGATTCCAGAGGCAAAATGTTCTGCTGAACAACAGTCACAGGCTTGAGCATATAAAATGATACTGAGATGGGCAAGTGTAGAAGCTAGTGTGCCAAGCATTGCCTCGGAGGAGATATGTGACTGGCAAATCAAATTAGAATTAGGTTCCATTAATTTCAAAGAGAAAGTTGAGCCCAGATTATACATTCTCATCAGAAAAGACATAGGAAGATGAAGACTGTGGAGCATTTTTTTTTAATTCTTTTTTTGTGGGGTGAGGGGCAGGGAAGGGAAGCATGTTCACTACCTATACAAGGCTACTGCTGAATCATCAAACCCTCCTATTTCATAAATTGAGAGTCAAGAGCAGCTCTCTCTTTCTACAACAGCAGTCTGACAGAATTTCCAGCTGCCCCATCCCTTGGGCCAAGGGAGACCCAGAATGTCAAAGGGGGCTCATTAACAACGACAAAACTAAGAAAGCAAGAAAGGGTCTCACATATACCGTGCTGACATACAAAGCCTCAGAGTGGCCAATAAAGACCACTGTTCGACACCACTCTGTGGTAGAAACCAGACAGTCTGAATCGCAATAGCAAATACAAGGGGACAGAATTCATTAGCAGTTTCACCAGAATTTGGACTCTACAGCAACACATTTTCATCCATCAGATGAGAGATTCCAGCACCTTAACCAGAAAGGTTCCTACACAGGAACCTACAGCTAGCACTGGGGCCTGGCTGGACAACTAAAGGATTAAGTGACTGTGTTGTGGCCAAATGGCTGCAAAGGGCTGCGTGTACATGGAACAGAAATGCTGGCAGTGGCAGCATGGCCTACTTTGTTTTGACAGGCTCACCTTGGCTTTCAGGCTTCTGGCTGCTCTCCCCAAGGGCATGTTCAGAGTCACTGGCTTGTTCTGAAGTCTTAGTAGCCTCAGAAGTATTCCCTTCTGGTGTGAAGAAAATTTTAGGCAACTGAACAGCAGCTTCTGGAGAGAACCTTACTTTCACACTAAAACAAACAAGAGGGGTCTTGTAATGAAGAGAGCAAATGGGACAGTCAGCAGCAGACTATTAGGCATAGTTCTGCACAGGAAAAGACTGCCTAACACAGTAAAAAGAATGAATAAAGAAGCTGGGTGGCGTTTGGACTAAAAGCAGGGAAGAGAGTAGCATTCAACTTAGGGGACACACTTGAGAAAACTACCCACTAAGATGGCTTTGAAGACAACTTCCTCTAAAAGTTTATGTATGCAGAATTCTTTAAAACATGTTAACAAATTTCCTGCATTATTTAGAGTGAGCAGACCAAAGACTAACCCAAAACTGTTACCATATGAGACATGAAGTGAACCCCCACAATAAAAGGGGCCCCGAACAGTTATGGCAAGTGAGCAGTGAAAGATTTTCTTCAGTTTTGGTAGTTTTAGATGTTACAACTAATAACAGTGAAGCCTTTCACACAGAAAGGAATACAATTTTAATTTGAACAATCGTGGACAGTGGCACAAGGGAGACAGGGAAAGGAATACTTGCATAATAAGATATGTTTGCTACAAGCATCTCAAAATATGTTATAAGCATTATGTCTTACACTATGTTAGAAGTATCATGTCTTCACCATTCAGCAGTAGGCACATATCTGATTCATATAGAAAAGGGGCAAATTGAAACAGGATTTTAAATAAAGTTAAATGAGAACTGGGTTTTTTGGGGGGTTTTTTTGGAGAGCAAGTGACAGAGTTGGGAATACAACCTAAGAATCCAGGTTCTATTGCTTCTAACCATTAAGGCAATACTTTCTATTCAGGAGAGAGAGGGAGGGGGAGGGGTTTAAAATAGTACTTGACAGTGGGACTGAAGCAGATCACAGAACGTTATCAGTTCCCCTTGGCTTCTCTAATGTCATGCATACTTGCCCTAAAAAAGGCAATACAGGCAAAACACTTTTCCTATACTTTCCAACTAGCGCTGACTTTGCTAGATTCATCTATAAGTGTGGAAAATAATATACAAAAAATGAGAGAGAGAGAGAGAGAGAGAGCACGTGCGCTAAAGTCTTTTTCTGAGTTTCACTCACACGTCATTTTTGAGGTCCAGGAGTAGAAGAACAACAGAGACATCCTGCTCTGGTTTTTTTTTCAAGATACAGTAATCCACTTCTTCATCCTGACAATGAAAGAGCAAAACATCTCACATCTACCCTCCTGTTAATACTAGAATCTTTAAGTGGCCTGTTGGGCTGAAAAAACTGGGACAAGACCTACTCAAAGGAGCAGACAGGGCCAGTCTATTGTGATGTTAACATCACACCACCCATAGAGTAATTTAGATTAATGGGTAATCCTTCTCCATCAGTTCTTGGAATGCTGCTGACCATGGGATCAATTTTTAGAGAGTCTGATTAGTCTTCAGGCTATATACAGAACCTTCACCCCTTCAGTCTTACCAGGTAAGTGTAGAGACCATCATTCTTCGTTCGGTCCAGAGTGAATCCCACCTAAAAACACAAGCATTTTAACGTCATTGTTGCATTAAATCCAAAGCTGAAATTCTTCAGCACCAGAAGTCAAATCAGCAGCTAGATGAAGACAGTACTTCCACCTGGCTTAGTTTATTTCGAGGCAGTTACGTTTGAGGTCCAGGAGTAGAAGAACAGAGACACTGGGTTGCCTACGTTATCTGCCACACTGGGTACAGAACCTACTAATACAAATGGATTTGATGCTTCATCCAACTAAACTAAGAAAGAAGGCTGAATCAGCACCTACACTGTTTCAACTCTGCCAATAAATTCTAAACCAACCAACCAACTCAGCATCTCATTAGCTTCCTCAAATTGAGGCTAAGGGGATCATTCATATTTTAATCCACTGTGAACTTTTTTTAACTACCTATCAAAATCATTTTGTTGAAGGACATCACATGACTTGGGTCTATAGAAAAATAAAAGCAATAAGGAATTTTTTTCCTTTTCACCAGTCCGATTTTATATTTAACAAGGCTGCATCAACAGACATTGCATTAACAGCCCACCTTGCATTAACAGACAATGTAGTAATTGTAAGTCTCCTAAATATTAATCCATGCAATATTTAAGATGGTATAAGATACCAAATGCAGTTATCCTTTGCATTGGGAACTTATCAGTCCAGTACACCAAACTATTTTGTGATGTTGTTTAAAAGAACAGTAGCTCTACTGAGAAAAATCCATGGTAGAGGACTGTTTAGGAAACCATGAGATACTTACTTCCTATATAGATCAATGGAGAGCAAGCGAGTTAGAGCACACCATAAAAGTAAAAAGGATGTTACGGTAACTTGCCAGGAGCAGAGACAGACCCATTTACTAGTATAACTCTACCAAGATATCCATATTGAAGTGAATTAAATCCCAGTAGTGAGTAGCAGCCATTATAAGACCAAACTAAGAAGTGAACCCTAATCAGAGTCAAGATATTGAATTGAAAGACTTTTTATATAAAGCAGAGTATAGGTATTAGCACAGAGCTTGGTCAATTCACAAGCAGCACACATGGATCAGTTATACAGAAGTGACAGATCTCTCTTAAGAAAACTACTGGAGTGGGAGCTCCCATCTTTGTTTAATACCTGTTACTTCCATTAGCATTAAGGGGAAGGGTCTCATTATGCACACAAGTCACTTACTGCTAGGTTGCTTTTGTCTTCAAGGACTTTAGGTCCTTTCAGTGAAAGACTGCTGACATTGACCTTCATTAAACCATCCTTGAAGAAGCCAAACGTGTTGAGGTGAACTCTTTGCCTCACATCATCCTGCAAGAGATGCAACAATCAACTGTTAGCAACAATGCAGGTTTCTAATATACCAATGGGGAAAAAAAAAAAAGAAGTTTGAGAAAAAGTAGGGGGGGGGGGAAATCACAGCATCTCTATCAAGTGTTAACTCAAAACAAGTGATGGATCATCCACTCAGGGGGGCCAAATACAAGTCAGTTTTAAATCAGGATCCTTATTTTTTCCATCAGTAACAGCCCAGCTGTATTCAAGACAAAGATTAAAAACAATCTGGAGATGGTATTGTTTTGACACCACTGCCAAACTTAATATTGGTACAAAAGCAAAAGCTGTCAGTAAATCAAAACTGCTACTGTTTGAACACTAGCTGTTCTCTCTGAAAAGCAGCTGTCATTGCAGCAGATTAGAAAGGAACTAGTTTCCTCAAATTCACTTGCCTAGCCAAAGCCCAGCTCTCATTTAGGTGCCTTATAAGCATCACATTCTCCTGTCATCTCTCTCATGTTAAACAGGGCCAAAGCTCAGATGGTCAAATACATGAGATGCTGGAGGATGTGGCACAGTCAGTTTTATAATTAAATCCTTTTCCTTTCAAATACTCTAAAGCCCCAACTTGTCACTGAGAAAGAAATTAATGAGAGTACTATCTTTTCAGTGAGATGTATAAGAAAAATATATATAAAGTAATGAATACTGGGGCCATGCAGAATCCAAATGCACTTTAAGAACAGAGGTGTTAGCTCTAATTAAAACAGCAAGATTCAGCCCCAGCTAGTTTGGTCCTGCATACATAAAGTCCACCTGGAATTTTATGTGGGGTGTTTGTGAGCCCCTAAGCCAAACTAATACTGATGCAATTCAGCTGTGGAAGAAGGGTCCTTGTTTACACTTTGCAGACGGAAAGATAGAAAGAAAGCTTAGGTGGCTAAGCACATCACCATTTTCAGATGACAGGCACTGAATGTTTAAGTATTATCTCTGGGGATGCCACATCATGGACAAAGAAGGTCATGACCCTACTAGGTGTCATGGATGCATCTAGATTAACATGCACAATCTAGAGGTTCTTAGTCCTAGAAAACTATTGGGAACCAGAGGGAACTCAACAATAACAAAAAATAAAATAAAATGAAATAAAGGCTAATCAATGAGGAAGCTTTTGAAGTGCATTCTACTTGTTCAAGCTTTTGTGGATTGAAAATAGGACTACTTACTGGCATAATGAAGGGTGTGTGGACTAGGGAGATTTTTTCCATGCCAAAAAAAATCAACAGGTTGAAAGTGAGGCAAATTACTGATAGTGTAATAATCAAAGATGTATTAGTTTGTAGAATGCTCTCTCCTATTCAAGGAAGCACCATTCCTCAACAGTCTAAAACTAACCTGAAAAAGGCACTGAAGAAGTCAACAGAGAATACAGGAATTGCAAGAGGTTCTTTTCTCATACCCCCATCTTTAATTTCTATGAAACTTGTTTGAGATCTTAATTTAAAATACCTTATACATAACTACCACGACACATGCATACCCTTACACAAATAGGCAATAAAAAGGTAACCCCAACAGAATTGGGTTACCCTTGTAAATAGCCAGATGGTCTCTTCAGTATTCTAAGGAAAAAAAAAATAGTGACACATGGTTCACAGCAGATGTTCTGTTTAACAGATTATTATAGTTGTGTTCTCTCTTCAGCTTCTGGGTCATTTGTACACTTGAAAGAAGAATCCAGATGGCTCTTTTGGTACCACGCTCAATACAAGTCTTAATCCAATATACTCAATTAATGCTGTTTATAATATACAGCCAAATAGCATATTGTGGATAAATATCTGTTGGGCATGGGTGGCGGTTAGGAAGAGGACATTTTATGAGTATTTAATCTTGAAGTGTTCCAAGCTCATGGGCTTGAAAGGACCTTCAGGGCCATCCAGTTCAACCCCACTGACACATTGCAAGGTTCTTGACTTTGAAATCAAAAGGTATTTGCTTGCAACTCAAAAAGGTTGTTTGCAAAATTCAACTTAGACGAGTGGAGGCCAATCTTTTTAGCATGTGTACCATTAAGCAAGCCCTATGCACTTTCTGAGTGCCACTTCAATCTTGCTCCCTTTCCCAATCCACCACTCTGCTTTCTGTTCCCTGCCTTTCTGCTGCTCTACGTTCTGCTCTCTGCCCACGTGACACTGTTCTTCCTGCCCAATCTGCTACACACAGAGGTCGCCCATGCCACAGGTTGGCCATTTGTGACTTAAACTATGCTTAACCTGTAGTGTATTTTGGGAGTGTTGGTTGTAGCCATGTTGGTCTAAGGACATAGGTAGACACAGTTCTTTGGGTAAACATGATAACTTTTATTAGACCAACTAAATAGTTGGACAAATCGTTCTTTGCAAGCTTTCAGATATAAAAAACTGCTAGGAAGAAGGGTGTTTGTATCCGAAAGCTTGCAAAGAACATTTTTCCAACTATTTAGTTGGCCTAATAAAATACATCATTTACCCAAATAACGCTGTCTGCCTGTAACCTGTACTATGTCATCTAACACACATTAAATGAGAGGGTCAAAATATTGACTATGGTAGGGACAAACAATTACCTCCAACTTAACCAACTTCAATTACTAGCACAATTTACAAACCCAGTTAACAGGTTTGCAGGTTGAAGATCTGACACAATGTGTCACTGTGGCCTATTTGTAAACACTTATAGACTACCCACACACTCGGTATGCATCAACAGTTTAAAGACACAGATGTATTAATATTTATCTTGCCTTTTTCAAAAGGATGAGGACTCACTGAATAAGTTCTTATTACCAATTACACATCATCTGATTTAAATGAGGCTACTCAACTATAAAACAAGGGCAGAATACAGTCCCGTATTTACAATTAAAACAAAACTATTAGGACCAGAAAAAAGGTGGCACATTGTGTATCATCGAATTCCAAGCAAAATCCAATGTTAAGTGCGCCACAATGAGGGATTTGGAGCTCAGAGCAGCCACCATCCACCCATAATTCATAAAGTGGATGCAACAGGGTAGCCGGCAACTTTAATAATCATAGAGTTTAGAGCCAACCAGCCCTTTAGTTACTAGACCACATGGTAAGCTGTTAACTGTTCCCTGTAAAAGGCTGACAGGGCCACGGGAAAGAGCTATAGAAGGTGACAAGCTCCTAATGTCAACCCCAAACACAGGCACTGAAGGGATGAAGCCTCTAGAAGCAGCAGTGCCCAGGATGGGCCATGAAACTGTTCTGTATGATATCAAAACTTAGGCAAAATGTAAGAAGTACAAAACTGTATCTTGCCAGAGATATGGGCACGCCTGAAACCCCTGCCTAGTCTAGAAAACAGGCCAGGAGCTTATAATGATCGGGAAAGTATTCAGTTGAACATTTGAGTGCAACCTGGTTAAGAGACATGACATAAAGGCTGCAGGTAAGAATAAATATCTAGAAAGAGTAACAGAGCAAATTGCTAAAAATTTGGTCTCTTACAATGAATTAAATAAGGTAATTAAGTCTGAAAATACAATCTGGAAAACATGTCAAGGAGGACAGGTTTGGCTGCCTCTTGGGAGCCAGTAAGTGGCAATGATCCTGAAGGTAAGTTACACTGATTAACAACTATTTAAACAACTGTTACATTAGGTTTGGGTTAACACCACATCACAGAACTACTATCCTACTTTGTGTACCAGAGAGTTTCCAAGGTCTTATGAAGATGGTAAGCCAATTATTTCAGCCCTAATTTTGATCAAAGTTGCCCCCCTGCCGAGACATATTAAGGCCTCATCTGGAGATATTTTTCCCATATCCTGAAATAATTCAATAGAAGGCATGCAAGAGATATTTTAGTTCCTGATATTGTGCCAGCCAATTAACAAAATATTTTGAAGACTTGTCAAAAACAATGATTTTTATCCATCTATGGTTTATTTAAAAAGTGATGTTTTGTCCTTACAGAACAATTCAAGTATGTTCCCAGACACCACTTAATAGTTGATGAAATGTATTTCATGATACAGAAAATCTAAAGTACAAACAAAACCTAAATGGATTCTCTGGAAATAGCACTCTACACTTCAGTATTTCCATTAATGGAAAAAGTGTTAATTTTCAAAACAGTTCTGGAAATAACTATTTCCATGTGTTCCAAACAATAAACCATGTATTTTCAGAGGGTTTCTACTCTACCAAAGATTCCACACGCATTTACAGACAAAGTAGGAATGCCAAAGGAAAACTTCTCCGAGTGAAACTACTAAGGTAGACTAGCATTTCAATAATGAAAGTGTGCATTTATCTTGAAAGATAGGACTGGCTTTGTAAGTTAAAACTGTTTTTAATGAATCAGCCAAAAGAAAAGATATCATTTTCTAAAAACAGGAACCAAGATATCAACAGTCTCAACTAGAAAACTGAAGGCTCCAACAGCAGGAACTAATGTGTTATGATGAAAAGTAGTTATTGAGACATCAGTATCTGGCTTTTCTAACAAGCTATGTGACAATGACTTGCTTAAGGAAGTAGAACAGCGAAATATCCAAAAAAGTGGTCTTTATCTCGGCAAACAGCATAGGCGTAATTACAGGAATCATGAAGTTAAATAGCTGGTAGGAGCCACGTGTTCACAGAAGAGCTGGAAACCAGATTAATTATAAATGGGAGGATTTTAAGTGGTCAACTTCCTCTGTAAACCTAAGCCTTCAAAGGGCGATAAGCACTTCTATTTTTCTTTAACTTTATTTAAAAATAATTTCCATAATTCTCAATATTCCTGCCATGTTCTATCAGTATCCTTAACTTGCCCAGCATGAGAATCTGAGAGTGAAAACCCAGGCAACTGAGCAGGCTCAGCAAGGCAACAATGCAATAGTTTGGAGTCTTACTGTCTAAAGAACAAATACTAAACATTAAACATCACAACAAAATTACAGGTCAAGTCTTGTAGAAAAAGTATATCCTTTTGTCAATAAAAAAAGTGCTCATCTGAGAGCCACAAGCAAGTTTTTCTTCCCAAAGCCTCCTGTAACAGATCTGAAATGCTAGGGCTTCTCATAGCAGCCCTGAAACTAGTAGAAGTGACAGAAGCAGGTTAGTTTCAAGCTCCTAATAGTGCAAGACTGACATACATGCTCTTTGGACACTGCTTATATTAAAGTCAGATACATGTGCAGCTTTCAATCGCAAGGCTATGAAAAAAGTGAAGTGGGGTATGCTCTCTACCCTCCCCCAGCCATAACCTAAGTAGGGAGAGCCAAGGATGGAGCTGACATGCTAAATGAATTCTTAATTTTAAGTGATGGAACCATATATTCACATTTTCAATATTAATACTTATTTCCATAAAAAATGTCTTCTTTTCTCTAAGTTTTAAAATTAAGAGACGTTTCAAAAAGGTCAGTGTATGCAGGCTACGCTTTTATCTCCTCACACACTCCTTGTTAACTCCAAGCTACCACTTTCAGTCACCAGCACCGCCCTCTACTGAATTTGATACTGAAGTCATGAAAGCTGTCTGCTTCCCTTCTACCAGATTTAGGAGCCTATAGCAGCAGCAGCAATTCTTCACTTGAAGCACATTAACTAGTCTCTGGACCACAATATTTGCTTTCATTTTGTACAGCAGCATTTGTAAAGAAGGTATCACTGGATGTGACCTAATGGAAAAACAATGAAGGTATCAAGGATTCAGAAAAAGAGTAACACATACTATACTCACAGCCCTATGAGAAATGATAAAGTATCTTCCGGAAAGTAAGAAACAAGAGCCTATGTTTTGTATCCACAAACAGGCACCCAATCAGCATATGCAAGTCACAAGCATTTAAAAGGCTCTGCATCCAATCCTTAAGATGTGTTGACAGTGGTCATGAGTTCTAACCTCATGAATTGAAATCCGAACACAAGTTGTGTATACCAATATTCAGCCTGGGAAAACACACTACTGAGAAGCAGAATGCTAGACATACTTCGTTTTTATTGATGAAAGCCCTTGAGTAGTCATGCTTGACCTGAAATTGAAGAGTTTCATGCAAAAATAAGTAAATAAATAAGGAATGCGAGAGTCTAGTTAGTTCTATTCCAGTTTGGAAATGAGGTCCAGTCAGTCTAGACTAGTGGGTCTCAACCTATTTGCCCTAGTGAGCTACACACTTGCAGCTCAATGTGTTATATGGACCACACCCACACAATTTATTTCCTGTCCATCCATTTAACAGGATTTCACATGGGCTGCAGCAGTGCAGTGCACTAATTGGGGCACGCAGGGCCTGAGGGTTGAGAACCATTAGTCCAGACCTGTTTACAGTAAAGCGATATCGCTGGGGATCAAGTTGAAGAACTGCGACTTTTCCAAGCATGATTTTAAGCCTTGTGAAAAAGTTAAAACAACAAAGGCAGATTTTGCTTCAGGCTTCCAATTTATCAGAAGAACTTAAAAATATAACCTCGACGCAACATTTGTAGAGCACGCTTCGTATTTTTATACCATACACATCTCGTATTTCCCACACGGGGCAAGTTGGCGGCTGATCCGGGAGCGGAGCCGCGCAGCCACAACTCCCAGGGTTTTGCACCGATCCGCTTTCTTTAGCCACCCAACCTCCTGCACAGTGACTTTTTCCTTATTGCGGGC
Source organism: Alligator sinensis (assembly GCF_000455745.1). Taxonomy (NCBI): domain Eukaryota; kingdom Metazoa; phylum Chordata; order Crocodylia; family Alligatoridae; genus Alligator; species Alligator sinensis. The sequence goes on along the minus strand of NW_005842102.1, from coordinate 1,449,103 downwards.
AAGCCCACGATGGTCACGCTCATGACAACACAACGTTTTTAGACGGACGCACCCAGCTGCGAGTTTCGTTCTTGTTTTCCGCCTTTGCCAAGAGGAACGGCACAAAAGCAGAACTGTTATCTGGAGGGCTTTTTTTTCCTCTTCTCTTGATGGTTATCTCCAATTAAGGTTTGCCTCCAAAGGAGGTGGATTCAAGGGGGTGTTTTGTGAGCACGGAAGAGGCAAACCACGGCTGCACCCACCGTGGGACCTGCCTCTGCTCAGCCGTGGCTCCCAAGCGGGCCCAGGCCACGAAGGGCAGTGTCACCGTCTGCCCCTACTGACAACGACACTCGGCCCAGCTCTTTCAGCGGCTGAGTCTTGCGCGGGGGTTTCCTTTCAGGGCCCAGGGGCAGCCCAGGAAATGGGGCGCCCGGGTCGGGAGGCGCCGCAGGGGTAAGGGGCAAAGGGAAGGGCCCCCCTCGCACCCCGGGCCTTACTCTGAGCGTGAGGTGGTGCACGCGGCCGTGGCCCCATCCCGCCCAGAGCGACAGCAGCGCCAGCGCCTTCCACAGAGGGACGCGCCAGCCGCAGGCCGCCATGTTTATTCCAGCATCACCAGCCGCTTCCCCGCCCACTTCCGGGTTCAAGGGTCACACCACGTGATTTCCCCGCTTCCCTTCCCCGGCTGGGTTAGAGGGGGAAGTGTGTGTATGCGCCTGGGCTCCGCTAGGGGAGAGGCGGAGTGAGCACGAGGCGGTTGGACCACGTGATCACCACTTCCCCGCCCCTCCTCAGCGGCCTTTAGGGCTGTGTGCGCATGCGCATGGGGAGGTGCTGGGCTCCGTGCAGAGAGCTGTGGAGGGCTCCATGTGGGGGTGGTTGCTTGGAAGCGGGCAGAGGTTTCCTCTCATTTGAAAGAAAAAAAAAAAAAATAGCAACGTAATTCGATTTTTATTTTTTTAATCTTTCCTAGCACAGTCTCCCCTGCTCAAGGGTGTTTTGGCCTCTTGACCCCACTGCTGCTCACCTCCCTAGGCACTTGGCTCTGCCCCTTGGACAAATTTTGTGCCACCCTCCTGAGTCTCCCCCCTGCGCTTCCCAGGGTTGGCTCTGCAGCCTGTATTTTGCACGCACGTGTGCCCCTTGCCAGGGGGACTGGCGTCTGAGGGATGACGCTGAAATTGGTTGCTTTTTCCTGGTTCCTTTTTCAAGCTCCTTGCTTAGGCGGGTTCGAGGCCTGGAGAGCCGCGTCATGTGGAGTAGTCCAACACGGGTGCTCGTTCAGCCTGCATGCTGGTCCCAGCATACGGGGTCGGACGGAGGTGGCCCAGGGGCCTAACCCTGGCACATGGGATCCGATGCAGCCCCGTGCTGTTGCTGCAGCCAGGAGGTTGAGCAGCGCTGGCCTCGTGCGTTGGTGGAAGTGAAAACCCACTTTCCCTGACTAACTACGGGAGAGAAGGACGTTTCTGCGTGTTGCATATGAGCTTTTCATCTACCTGTTCTCAGATGGTCCAATCTCTCCTTTATTTTAGACGCTGTGCATCAGTCAATTGAAGCTCTGTTGTTTGTTTTTAAATGCCTAGCTTAGTTACGGGCTTTGCGTGAATTTTTAGGTTTCAAACTGTGAGGAAATGTCATAACAGTTGGTTATCTTTCAGACGGGGCATATTCAACTTATGCTGAAACTTGAGAGGCTCTTCTGCCTGTTCTTTCTTCATCCGTTTGGTAGCTCCTGGTGTTGTACACAGCACGTAAGATTATTGTAAGTGAAAGGAATTAAAAGATACCTGTTTTTTATCCTGCTTGTTTATCTTGTGCATTTGATAGCACTTTTTTTTAATATTCGCTTTTGCTGGTTTTCATCTTGAGAGGGGTTCTTTAATGTTTCCAGCACTCACTGAAGAGCTGAGGTATTAGCTGACTAACTAACCACAGGTTAAAGTAAAAAAAAACAAAAACAAAAACAAAACAAAAAAAACCCCAACACTTGCACGTAATAGTAAGGGAGCAGGAAAACTCTTATGTGCTGTGGTTTGTTAAAGGAAATTAAAAATAATTGCTTCATCAGAAACTGTGATTCTAAAAAATCCCATAAAGTAACAAAAAGGCTTTTCTGCTTTATTATAATTCTTGGGTGTTGTTTGTTTCTTAACAGGATTGAACTGGGGCTTGAAGAGAATGTTACTGGTTTCACTCATCTTAATTATCCAAAGGGAGAGTAAGATAAGCGAAGAGAGAACATAAACCGTGAGAATGACATTAGCTTTTAAGAATTCTTGTGGGTGATATCTTTTATTGGACCCACTGCATGGTTGACATAGATATGGACAAGCTTTCAGATACTGCAGAACCCTTCCTTAGGCATCTGGTATAGAAGCAGATACAGCAGTTAAGTAGCAGATGTAACAAAAGCTTATGTAAAACTCCATATGTCCCTTGAGAATGATGTTTTGTTTCTGCACAAGCTTAGGAAGAAGATGACACAGTGTAGTCTGGCTTTTTTCTTAGATTTTAAGGCTTTTTCACTGTTAATACTCTGAAGTATTGCTTGTACTGTTGATAAACAGCTTACAACAATTATTTTTAAATTGACCCTTTGAAGAAGAAAGTGAATTGCTGTAATTGGTCACAATGATTGTTGTATCGCCAGCTCTGGCAAATTTAAATCTTCTAGTGATCTACATAACTGTGCAAGGTAGCATCTCTGCTGGTTTCACTCATTACAGAAAATTAGTGAAAGCATAGAGGATAATGAATATATAGAGGAAAAAACTTTACAAGAAGCTCCTATGATCTAGGTCTATATAATATCGTGATTGAGACCAATGGCTCTCAACCTTTTGAGACTTGAGGCACCCCTCAGAAAATACCAGCTTTTAGTTTTCACTTGTTTTTTGCCTACAGAAAAATAATAAAGCTATCCTTCTTTTGCAGAAAACTCAAAAAGGTCACAACAGTTCAAAATGTTTTTGACACAATAGATTCCTATTTGAAATCTCTGGATTAATCTTGTGAATCATGTTTGCAGACTTAACAGTGCTAACATTGCACGGCACCGTGAAGCACACTTGAAAGGATCTCAAAACACCCAAGGGTGCCAGAACACACTGGTTGAGACTTATTGTGCTAAGATGTCACCTGCACCAATTTTGAGTCGGCACCAATGTTAGTTGGTGATGTTCCCTGTTTATAGTTTTACTTCAACTTTTCTCATATTGTTCACTAGATGATGGTGTAAACAGAAATATTGTTATAAGCAGATGAAGCTGGGATAGGGATCCAAAATTATTTTTAAATAGGCAAAAATCCAGAGTGATCTTGTAGGTTTATTTCAACAATTAGTAACTTGAACTGGCCACTAGATGTCCTTTAAACTCCAAGCCTAGTATGAAAATACATCTATAGCCCAGTCGCAATTAGATCAATTTTGACAATGAATTTGCTTTTATGGCTTTTTCATAATTTTTCATTAATGTTCATAATTCAGAATTTTTCCTGGCAATTGAGACTTTTGTGTGGCATTGGATGTATTTCTGTGGACATGTCAGACTGACAGCTTGAAAGACTCAGGTCTAGGGGGAGTAGCTCCAGTGCCATTATTCAGACCTCTCTCTTACCTAACAAGCCTTTGTCCTGATGGAGAAAGACCAGTTAGGTGGCTGAGTGTGATTAGTTCCTTCCCTGTGAGCTTTGTGAGTAGGCTCAATCGCTGCACCCTCTCTTAGTCTCCAAACAATCCTGCAACTAATTATAAAGAATTTTTGTGTCCTGGACATGAAACGGGGCATGCCCCTGGAGGCTGGGTGGGGCATGGCTGCATTGGTGGCGGTGGGAGCCTGAGAGCGGGGAGCTCCTGTAGACGCTGCCAGCACTGTCGGTGGCGGGGGGGGTTGAGCGCTGACCATGGGTTGGCGACTACCCGCAGGCACCACTGGCAGCATCAGCAGCGTCCAGGGCAATCGGGGACCACCTGCAGACACCACCAGTGGCAGGGGGGTGAGCAGCGACTGCCCGCAGGCAGTGCTGACAGTCGGAGCCATCTTTTTTGCAGGAGCTGCACCACCACGCATAGGGGGTGCACGTGCACCCTGTACACTGGTTCTGGACCCAGAATCTACTTGGAAATTCCCGGTTTATTTTGCATATTTCACTAAACAGCTGCTATTAGATGGTAAAGCCTTTCAGTACTTATCAGTGTGGTCTAGATTTCATAAACATTAGGGCTGGAAGGGACCTTGCAAGATCATCGGGTCCAGCCCCCTGCCCAAGGGGTAGGAAGTCAACTGGGGTCAAATGATCCCATAAGATAGGCATCCAAGTGTTTCTTAAAAGTGTCCAGAGTAGGTGCTTGCACCACTTCTGGGTGGGGAGTCTATTCCAGGCTCTGGGGAGTTAGACAGTAAAGAAGGTTTGTCTTATGTCCAGCCTAAAATGGTTTTCCCGGAGTTTGTGACCATTAGACCTTGTCTTCCCTTGGGGTGCCCTGGTGAACAGGCGTTCTCCCAGTTCCTGATGCATCCCCCCTTATATACTTTTAGGCTATCACCAAATCCCCCCCCGAGCCTTTGGTTCTCCAGGCTGAAGAGTTCCATGGCTCTCAGCCTCTCTGCATAAGTCCTGTTTTCTTTTCTCTAATCATGCATGTGACTCTCCTCTGGACTCTCTCAACCTTCTCCATATCCTTTCTAAAGTGCGGAGCCCAGAATTGGATGCAGCACTCCAGCTATGGCCTCACCAAGGCCGAGTAGAGTGGGAGGATGACTTCCTGGGTCTAGCTTGAGATGCATTGGTAGATGCAAGCCAGGGTTTTGCTTGCTTTGCCAGCTGCAGCAGTGCACTGGTGGCTCATGTTCATCTTGTGGTCAGTCATGACCTCCAAGTCTCTTTCGGTCCTGGTGCTAGTGAGTGTAGCACTGCTGAGCCTATAAGTATGATGTGGATTTTTTTCCCCCTCCTGAGGTGGAGCACCTTGCATTTCTCCATGTTGAATTCTATCACGTTTTGATCCTCCTACCTTGCGAGCCTGTCTAGGTCAGCCTGAATCGCCAGCCTGTCTTCTAGTGTGACCATACTTCCCCATAATTTGGTGTCATCAGTGAATTTAGCCAGTCTGCTTCTGATACCTGAATCCAGATAATTTATAAATATATTAAGAGTACAGGTCCAAGTACGGATCCCTGGGGGATGTCACTGGTCATCATGCAATGTGTTGATACAGTTTCATCAACTACCACAGAGCCAGTTCCCCAGCCATCAGGCTGTAAGGTTGTTGAGGCTGCAGTTCCCCAGTTTTACAATGAGGACTTAATGGGAGACCAAGTCAAAGGCTTTTTTGAAATCCAGATAAATGATATCAACATCTTCTCCTTTGTCCAGGTGGTATGTCACCTGGTCATAGAAGGAAATTAGGTTGGTCAGGTAAGACCTACATGCAACAAAGCCATGTTGGCTATCTCAGAATGTTGCATTCTGTTAGCCTGTTGTTAATGGTTTCTTTGATTATTTTTTTTTTTTTTATTTTTTTTTTTGTGTTTTTTTTCCAATATCTTACCAGGGATTGAGGTCAAACTGATTGGCCTGTAGTTCCCTGGATCGTCCTTCCTCCTTGTCTTGAAGATAGGCACCACGTTGGCCCTCTTCCAATCTTCAGGAACCTCTCCTGAGTGCCACAAGTTCTCCAATATCCTTGCCATAGGCCGTGCTACGATGTCAGCCAGTTGCTTTAGCACTCTTGTGTGTTTTCCAGTCGGGCCTGCTGATTTGTGGATGTCCAGCCTCTCAAGGTGTTCCTTCGCAAGATCTTTGCCAATGATGGGCGTGTGTTTGCCGATACCCTGGCAATCCTGCATCTTGCTAGGCAGGGTGATCCCCTTGGGCTGGTGGAAGACTGACACAAAGTAATTGTTAAGGAGATTAACTTTTTCCTGGGTGTCAGTTGTCAACTGCCCATTTGGTTTAGCAAGGGGCCAGTGTTGCCCTTGTTTTTTTTCTGACTACCCACGTATCAGAAGAAGGACTTTGTCCTTGATTCCTGAAGCCAGTTTGAGTTTGGTTTCAGCCTTGGCTTTCCTGGTTTGCTCCTTACAGGTGCAAGCCAGTGCTGAATACTCCTCCTTGGTGATGTTACCTGATTTCCATCCCTTATTTGAACCTGTAATCTGGAGATTAAAGTTTCTTGAGCCTCTTGGGTCATCTACTCCCCTAAATAATTTATATTTAAATGCTATAATTAAGTTTGCTTCTTACAAGTAAGTGGAACTGCCTCTTGTGTATTTAGAGTGCCATAAGACAGTCTCATACTGGTGTATATGTACATTAATAAGTTTCATTGTAGCTCTAGATAGGTACATTGATTATGTTTTAAATGAGCTTTCCTCAGTGGCTACAGGTCCTCTCATCAGCGTTTCTTGGTATTTAGTCTTGGTATTTTGTTCTTTCATAGAACAGTGCTGGGAGTGAATCATAGGTAGGTAAGTAGCTTATTCAAATTTGAGGGTGCTGAATTCATAGCAGGGTTGATGCTGGGAAAAGGGTGAAGGCCCCTGAGCTGTAGAGACAGGCAGATTTTACACAGCTGGGGATATCAAATGGGATTTCTTTTCCCTGAGAGCCAAAAGTTAACTTGCTGAGATGGAGGCAGTAATGTTAAAGGCCTTATCCTTAGTGAGATCTTGGGAGATGGCGAATCTCAGGGCACTTTGCACTGTAAGGTACTGTAGAGGCAAATGTCAAGGTATAAAGGTGCTCCTTAAACTTTAATGCATGAGGGATTTCAAAGAGAAACCAGGTTCCCAGTGTCTATCATAAGGGAATGGGCGGGGTGGGGCTCTAAAATGATAAGGGAAGCAGATGCAATGGTGGTGATACCAGTGGAAAGAGGCACCCTCTCTTCTTTTAACCTGAAAACTGAAAAGATCTGCCTTTTCTTTGGGACTAGTCCAGTGAGCATTCTGCATGCCAGACTCTAATTGGAGTTCAAAGATGTTTTTCACACGAAGAGCTTCCAGGATTGGTACTAGATTCATACTAGGCCTGTTATTAATGCCACCTATTAATGCTTCAGGCTTTACACTTTCTGGGTGATTTCAGAATTTCCTGTGTTATAAACTGTATTAGAATAGGTTAGAGAAGAGCCAAGCAGTTGTATTAGGTGCGACATGGAGACAAAGTATTTTGTCAGTTCTTCAGAACAGATACTGCTATCTCAATAAACAAGACCAGCAAAGGGAGGGGTAAAGAGCTGTTATGTAAAAGCAGAGTGACTAATGTGTTCCTGGAAAATAGTAAGTTATTTCCATCTTTTTCCCCCTTTGGTAGTTTTGCTTGAGGTTTTGTTAGAAGATTAGTTAAACCATGAGGGGAGGGATCATGAAAGAAGGATTTGATGCAATTTTTTCCTCTGAATACAGACAGGTTCCCTTAACCATACTAGCTTAACAGGTTTGTCTTGTCTCCCTCACAGCTGCTGTTGAAGAGAGAGGGAAAACCCACAGTTCATCAGGCTAGGGCTGTTTTGTGTGCATGTTCTCCACGCACTTCTCCTCTAGCAGGTTGTAGCTTCTTAAATTGTACTCATACGAACCTAAGCCCAGATACTAGAATGTATTTTTTGTGGCCAGAACCCCGGAAATCAGTGAAGCAGATTGCTACCAGGGGTCCACTAACTCATTGTTAGACCAGGTCTGCGGTGAAGCAGTACCTAAGCAAAAACTTATCAATGTGGTTGTGATATCAGAACACTTGCCGCAGGAACGTGACCTGGTGGCTTTAACTCGCTGCAAATCCACTCTTAAAAGGTATAATATGAATAAAACCATCATCACCCTTGCCCCTTTCCAAAACAAGATGGACTGCTGTAGTCAATTTTATCAAGGTATTACACTAGACAGAATAAATATGCACACATTTAAGTAATTGATATCACCTTGTGCATATTTGTACTATAGATGTTGAAATCCTTTGCCAAGTTTTTGCTTCTGCTGCTTTTACAAATGTCAGTTTAATAACGGCAGTTAGATGCTCCCATATTTTGAAGGGTAAGATACTGTCTTGATTTAGCCTAAAGTAAAACCTGTCCAGCTGGTATGGTGGTGAGTAGCTTTCTTACCTGTGTGCAATAAGGATCACAACCCTACCTGCCAAATAGTCCTTCCTCACGTGAGGTGTCCCACTGATTTTTGCATTCCTAAAGTTTAAGAGCAGGCTCAACTGTATTTAAAAAATAGTGATCTAAAACTCTTGCAGGTTTCCTGTGGTTAGACAACGGAATTGTAAAATCAGATTAAGCTTACGGTGAAGGCTGGTGAAGTCTTGCAACTATTGAGCAAAAATGAGCACAAAATAAATCTTCCTTTCCAGGGGAGAAAATATGTACAATTTTCTGGAAGGCTCCATAATTGCTAGGATCCCCTAGGCAATTATGAATATTCACAGAGGCAATCCGATGGCTTCCCCTGTTCCTTCCTTCAATTTAGAGGAAACAAATGACACGGTCCTGGCTTGGGTTGATTTAGGATTAATTTCTAGAGGCGTTTTCTTTACTTCACCAGATTTGAAGCCTGCGTGTTTCACGCTGGTTTTCATCCAGCCATTTCCCCCGCTTCCCCTCTCCCCTTACAGCACCAGTTTCACAGGCACAGCTGAGTTTCTTGGGGACGAAACCAAAAAAAACCAAACCAACCCAACCCACTGCAAAGGCAGCGCTCTCGGACTGGTAAGAGACGCGGGGGATCGGGACGGGACCGGGATAAAGCACCTTGCAGGGAGGAGAGCGAGGGGCTGGGGCTGAAACGCTTGCGAGGATTGCAACTGCATCCCGGGGAGGGCTCAGCTCCTCGCCCGCGCTGCGGTGCGGATCAGGGCAGGGCAGGGGGGAGAATCCGGATTGCATCGTGCACATGGCAGGGTGGTGGGGGCAGCGCAGCACCTTGCCCTGCACGAGCCTCCTCGCCTGCCACGTGCGCTTGCGCAAGCCCCACGGGGGAAGGGGGCGGACACACACACGCCTGCGCAGTGTGTTAGAGCTGCAGCCGTGACCACAGGAGAGGAGGGGGAGAGCCCCAGCCCCAGGAGCGGGGCTGTTTGGTGCATTCCCTCCTTGGGGAGGGGGCAGCTGGCTGCTGGGAAGGGGTGGGGGAGAAGGGGGCCAGCCCCCCCAGGGACTAAACATTGCCCCCCACCCTGCAGGGCTGCTCCCCTCGCCCTGCCCTCCCGGGAGGGGGGGGGGATTTCTTTGCATATGTGGGAGGGGAAGGGGGGGGATGCACCCTCTGCAGGGTCTAACCCCCCACACTGCAGGGTCTAAACCCCCATGTGGGGGTGCACCCTCTGCAGGGTCTAAACCCCCACAGGCAAGGGAAGTTCAGTGTTTTGCTAGAATAATATAGAGATGCCCAAATGCAGCCCTGCGTGCCACCCTCTGCTTTCTGGAGTCATTTATTGTCATAACGGTTTGCCAGGGCAGGGCATGAGCGCACTCCTGCACTGTAGCACCAGGCACCTAAGCAGGCTCCATGCAGCTGCCGTGGAAAAAATAAATAATAATAAAAAAAGACAAGATCTCCCACGATTATGATAAACATGCACCTCTCTCAAGTCTCCAGCAGCTTCTCAGCAAATGTCTGCAGCCCGCTCTGTTTGCAGATTTGGGATCAGCACAATGAAAGCAGCCCTGAAACCCGTGTAATGCCCCAAGAGGCAGGGTAGCGAGGGTTATTTCCCCCCACAGGCTACCAGACACGCTTGCTTTTGTTCAGTAGATTTCTTTTGTAAAGTTTTATGTCTATTGAAAATTGTGTGTGGAGGATTTGAGGAAGCGATGAAGTTGGAATGGTTTGGTTATTTTTTTTCTTGCTGTTTCTTGGTTGAAATAAGCAATGGGTCAAACCAAGCAGAAACAAAGAAAGGGAATTGTAAAGCAGAAGAGAGACTTCCAAAGCAGAGCCTCGTCTTATTTTTCTTTGAAAGGGAATGGAGAAGAAGTTTAAAGTTGAATTTATATACGAAGGGTTTTGATTTCAGGAGGGGGAGCTGCGGGGAAGAAAAGCAAGCTGATACAATTCCCTTTTGCTGTTTATTGTTTGTGTCCTGCACTTTCTTTTGAAGGAAGTGTTTGATTCAGAGGTGGGGGGAGAATATTCCAAACTTTTGAGAGAGAGAGTTTTGATTGTATAGGTTACCTGTTTGGCTTTTGAAGTCATTTTGGAAAGTAAGAAGGAAAAGGCATTTTGCTTTACTTTGAAGCATTACAATAACATGTAGTATAAACCATATACAAGTAGATTTAAAGTGTGATTTTTTTTTTTTTTAATTTAATTTAATTTATTTATTTTTTAATTTTTAACAAAATCTTTGCCCTTATGCAAATCTAGGAAAACAAGGGTAGCAAAATCAAGGATATCTTTGAGGTTAAAAAAAGGAAAATGCATACATATGAGATCACAAAGAGGATATGATGCAGCCATGTTTAGCCAGTGTGACGGTGGATCATGGAGCAAAATGATACTGAGGGTTGCCTTGTCATAGTGGGTTTGGGATTGTGCACTCACTTAATGATGTAATGATAGGGTATTACAACTCTTTGGGCAGAAGTGTACTTTGGGTGAGGAGGAAAAGGGAAATTGAGCTTGGGTGGGTAAGGCAAATTAGTGGTGGAGAGCCACATGGGTTGCAAGATGCTGCAGGATTTCAGTCTTGCCTGCAAATACGTAAATATGCCAATCAGTGCAAGTCCATATGTAAACCTAACCCTTTCTATAAAGATAGGGCTTAGGAAATTAGGTATTTTAGATGTGCTAATTGTTAATCTTCATAGATGTTACAGGCCTGCTCTGGTATAGAGTTGACTAAGCATCCAGTTTTGATGTGATATAGTTATGTTCTATGTGGACGTGAGTTATATCTAGACTGTAAATTAGAAGCTAATGCTTGTTTTTAGAGCTTATGCTGGTATGTGTGGGTGTGTGTATGGGAGAGAAATGTGATACATAATATTAAAATAGTGCAAATGATGTTATGTTGATTTGTCATTGTTTAAACAGTCCCGCTTCATGGGGATGCTTATGGGGAAAGTCTGCATTTTTTTAATCTCAGATACTGGTGATGTTTCAATGGGGAAAAAGATTCAATAATTTAAATGGAATTGAAACCATGAGCCATGAACCAAATTACTCATTATGATACTTCTGAATTGGAAGAAAACATGCAGAGTTTGGAAAATGACCTGCTGCCTGTTTTCAGTGTCTGAAGAATAGTGTACCAAGGTGCTTCCACAAAAAATGGGGGTAGGCTGGTTTTTGCTATAAAAAAAAATTTCCTTTTGACCAGCATAGAAATCTGCTTTAGGCTTCTTTAACTGAATTGCTTTGGAAAGGAGCGTTTGTACTTTCCTGGTAACTCATTTTTTGCTTTTCGAAGAATCTTGTGGATGTGTTCTCAGCCCTATTGACTTCAGTGGGCTTGGGATGTTCCGATATACTATGAGAAGCATTGCAAGTTACTGGGGAAAGAACTGTGTATCCAAATTACACTGAGATGAAGAATAATGGTAATTTAGGAGTAGAATAAATCAGAATGGGCTTATTTTAAATTTGCTTAACAGTTTCCTTTGCTTTTAGATCTCCTCCTGACTGATGCTTGGTTTTCACATGCTTGTTTAATATATGATAAGTTGTTCTTATTTTGAAAAATTAACTTTCTGTGAATGTTAAAGCCTAGTGTTTATATTAATTGGCTAGGGAATGGAGGTACAGAAGTGTAACAGATTTTGTTTGAAGATCCATATTATATTGGTGTCATAGATTAGTTTCTACCTCAGCTTGCAGTTCAGGAAGGTTTTGTGCAGTAATTAGCTATTTGAAATCCAGTAGAAAATTGGCATTGTTTTGTTTTTCATCTAAATTTATTATGTATGCTTGACTTGCTGGGTGAGCACATGTTCACCTTAGAATTAACAAAGTGGAGGTAAAACACAGCTAATCTTGCTGCCTAGGAATGTTAGTGTGTCTGCATTTATGCACAGCAGCTGCTTGTTCCTGCAAAAAGGCTGGTGTTCAAAGCACAACATTGCAGAAGAAATGCAATAGGTAGCTTATTCCCAAGAGTTTTACCCCTGTGATATACTTGTCTATAGTATACACGTTACATGTAGCAGTCTTGCAGTCCTGAGGTTTTTTTTTTTTTTAGGAAATTTTACCCCAGCAAAATTTCCTTTGATTTCTCTGTGAGTGTTGTCTGAGAATTTGGCCCTCTGAATGTAAATGTGTACTTAACAAGTAGAACTCGTTAGAGCTATTAATGCAATAATGATATCTAATATCAGATTAAACATTTTGCATAATGAAATCATTTGGGGCCTCCACCCTATCCAGGCATATGGAGTAAACCTGGAGTACCTCCTGTACCAGCCTGCTTGTGCAGCATTTCTGGTATGTATGAGAGTTACTCAGCACAGCACAGGCTGCTCAGCTTGTTTCTCCATGCCGAGCAGAACCTGCCTAACCCCTAAATATCCTCTGCTGCTATGGTAGTGCGAAAAGGAGGCAAGTCAGAGCTGGAGAGGGAGGTGATGTGTAGCAAGAGCTGAAGCTAAGAAATTCCAACATGTATTGTTAGGCATCTGTAGAGACCAGTAGTTGCTTCTGTTATCTCTTCACCCCAGAGCAGGGGTCATTTAATTGTTCTTACTTGTGGAACTGCATAGTTTCACTTGAGGATGGGATGTGAATGCAGAGAGTAGGGTTTATTAGGTGTTTTTGACTCCTGATGTTAACCTGTGCTTATAATCAATGTCCAGTTGATAGCATTCTCTAAATGTTTATGTTAACTTGGATGTTAGTGTGGAAGAAAGGCAATATAACTGGCAAATTAGTATTTCAGTACAGTCCCCTTTCACCAAACTTCAGTGAACAAAATATTTGGGTTGTTTCCTAAGGCTCCTAATGTACCTTGGGTTTTTCTTAACTTTTCATTCCCTGCATGAATGAGTGCAAGTAGCTGTACTTGCGCGCCTTCAGTCAAGTGTTCTGAATAATGGATAGTGGGATGGGAGTGGATTTTAGTAAGTCTACAGTGAGTTTTTGTAAGTATTGGATTGGGTACTTGAAATAAGAAATGATCAGATTGATTACAGTTAAAACTGATCTTGGGCCTGTAGTCTGCCTCTTGAATGGAAGGAGCTTCAGTTGCTTAGTATATTGAAATAAATGAAGTCAGGATTTTTTTTTTTTTTTTTTTTTTTTTTTGTGATGATGGGTTTGGTGTAATATGTAGTTTGAGGTAGCTACACATAATTTGTGGTTAAGAAATAGTCAGTCTGGTTACTGGGGAGAACTCCAGTGGCAATGAATCCAGTGTTGCATAGAGTTATAAATGCAGGTGGTGAAGGGATTAGATTTGGAAAGATTTATCCTGTTTGACTTATGAATCGGGACCAGATGAGCGGCAGAGTTTTGGATGTTGTGGTATTTTAACCTTATGCTAAATGTGAATAGTAGGGTGAGAGTTAGAGAAAACTTTGACCAAGTTATTCATTTACTTACTCCCTCTGTGTACAGGACATTTGCTAGCTGATGTTTTAACCAAGAGGTTGCTGAATATCCTATATGTACAAAAGAGTTTGACCATTCCACAAGTGATCCTCTTGGCTTCCCTTAGAGACTGCTCATATGAGCTAGGTTTTCAGGACTGTGCCTAAAGCTTGTAAAGGAACCCTACAGTATGAAAGGTGCTTTGTAAAACAAGGTTACATTTACTATGTACAGTTAACATGACTCAAAAGTACAAAATAGCTCCAAAGCAATCTATCATGTGTCTTTAATTTACAACCTTAAACCATGTAGATCAGTGGGTCTTGACCTTTTTAGATTCAGGGCACACTTCAGAAAATGTCAGCTCTTAATTTTCACTCAGTTCTTGACCACAGAGAAATAATAGAGCAATTCTTCTGTTGCAGAGGACTTGGACAGACCACAACAGGTCAGAATGTTTTTAACACTATGGATTCCTACTTGAAATCTCTGGATTTTTCTTGTGCCTCATGTTTGCACACCTAGCTGTAGTAACATTGCATGGCACCCTGGCACACCCTTGAAAGGATCTCAAGGCATCCCAAGGTGCTGTGGCACCCTGGTTGAGAATCACTAATGTAGAGTTCTTAGATTAGAGTAATACATTAACAAATGACACGTTCTATTCATTTGAACCATTGAAATAATGGTGGAACACTAGAGACTTGAAGGCCTGCTTCCTCACTGCAGCTAACACTATAATTGCCTTTTGCATTACTCCTGTCTCTTTTTGTCCACATTTTCAAAAAGCCTTAATGCAGATATCAAATACCTACATTTGGATTTAACAATATCCTGACAGTGGTATCTTAAATTAATAGGATTTAAAATGTACGACTGTTTTAAATGGGGTACCTCACACGCTGAAGTTCTAAAATGCATGAGAGTGACCTTGGCGATATTATGCAGTATTGTTTCAACTTTGCATTCACAAATAATCTTTAATGAAAGCTGTGCTTTATTCTTTAAACTGAACTTTAAATTGTATTAAACTGGGTCTTAGCAAGCACATTATTGGTTCCCTTTTCATCAAGGATTACTTCCTTAATAATCAACCAGTCCATTCTACTATCTGGATTATATCCATTACAGTTTTTGAGCTAGGGAGAAAGGAGATGATTCTTAAGGAATCCAAAATATTGAACTAGAAGTGTGGATCATCATATATGTAGAGAGTTGATGAGTTGTTTATGAACAAATATGGGAGCACTCCTTTTATATAAGGTAACATCATGGCCTGATGTTGCCCACATGTACCACAGTGTGCAATGTACCCTGAGACTAAGTGCTTGTAAATAAACCGGCTCTGAAGACTTCTGAGCTTCATTTGGAGTCACTTTAAAATTACATGAGTCTTAAATCTGTTCCCTCCCAGTATTTCCTCTTACTCACTATGAGCAGTACTTTCCTCTGTGAGTCGTCCCAAGGTGCTTGGGGAATTCCTGGGCTGTCAAAGCCACTGCAAAATTTCCCTTAAATTCAGCAGAGCCAGGATTGCACCTGATAAACCTACTTCCAATACAAGATATGACTCGGAAGAAGCAAGACTGGGAATAAAGAAATTTGGCTCGTAATTAAACTGATCACAAATGATAAATCTGGCCTTTTGTCTGTTCTCTACTTCCATGTGACGGATGTATCAGATGCTAAGGATGAACAACTCTTCTTTTTCTCCTTGTTTCTTCCTCCTTTTTAGAGGTGTGTCATTGCAAAATAGCATGTATACGTCTCTAGGCTGTCCAAATAATTATAAGGGTGTGATTCTAATGTCTTACTGTTGTTCCATGCTGCGTCACGTTATGTGTAATGATGGCTTGCCTATAGATGTAAATTATTATCAAATGGGTGGATCATTTTTACTGTATCTTAACTGCAATATATGTTTGACCGTATTTTAGGCTACAAGTAGCAAATGACTCAATGTATTAGAATTCCCAAGCAAATCTTCCTTAGATCATATTAAAATAAATTGTGTGAAACTTCCTTGTTATTATCAGAAGTTTAGTTTGTCTGTAAAACAACCAAGTTATGTAAATCACCTTTTGTATACCTATTTGTGTTTCTTTAAAGCCTCAGGGGCAGAAAGACTCCATCCCTCCTGACTGTAAAAGCAATCATTGAGTTCTTAAGGTAAAAAGGTCCAAGCAGTTGCAATGAGCATTTTGCTTTTGTCTTTAAGGAGACAGGGTTTCTACAATAATGAGGTATCATTTGCCTTTTATCACTTGCTATCTTTTCATTAAAGACCAGGGAATTTACAGTCTTTCAGCATGAATCAGTATGGAGGAAGGCTTTTTTCTTTTCTTTTTTTTCTTTTGTCTTAGTCACAAAAATCTTCCAGCTACTATGTGATCAAAATCCCCCACCCTCATAAGCCATGGAGGGGTATAATCAAACATCAGATGATAGACAGGCTTTTGGATTCTTTGCAACCCATCTACATAGTGAAACTTCCTTTTTTGAAGCTTCACTTTAGAAGTCCTCCTCTGCATGAGTACCTTTACTAAGAGAGAGAGCAGATGAAAAACTATACTGCTTGTTTTACCTCATTGCGTTATAGTGCCAGTTTGTCAGAAAGGCCACATCTTTCCATTGGAAAATCATTCTTAACTTGCTAAAGTACTGTTTTATCAAGCGGTTACATTGCATCTTGGCTAATCTATGCATTACAAGCCAAATTAGATGTTCCATTCTCAATTATCTTGCAAGTCCTGTAACCTAACGCGTGACACTTTCGATTTGAATTTCTCCACTGAAATTTACCTTTGTGCCTGATCAATATTTTTTACACAGAACTAGTTGCATCAGCAAAAAATAAAGATGTTGCACTCTTTCAACATGTGTATTTATTCCTCTTCCTCTTTAGGTAGCAGCACCTAAGTGCCGGAATAGCTCCCTGCTTCTTGAGCAGACATGTTAGTGCTGATTGGGGGTCCCTTTTTGTTTTTCACATGATTGGATTGCAGTTGAGCTATGGAGCTTTATTTTCCTGGCCACTGACTGCTTTTGACTCCATTTATTTAGAAGGGTTTGCCCATAAGAATTTTTTTTAAACAAGTTCACAATATTTAATCAAATATGTTTCTTGCTGCAGGTGAGCCTGGTATGAAGTCTGGGCTGATGCTATATTTGTTAACACACAGGGCAACAGAACTAACTTTACAACAGGCATTTACTTTTCTAAGAAGGCTCCCACAGGGCAGCATTGCTGCTTCAAGTTCCACTTTATGGAAGGCTGTTGGGAAAACAATAAAAAGGGTCTCTGGAGGGGGAAATACGATAAAGGGAGGTCCAGGTTTGTCTTAAATTCTTGTGCCACACACCCATTCTCTTTGATGGGGTCGAATGGGTATAGCTGATAGGATTTTGGCTTTGAAACAAAACCTTTAGGGACATGTTTTGGTTTCTATTTTTTTTAGGAGGAAAGATATGTTGGGGGGTTTTTGTTTGTTTTTTGTTTTTTAATCAACAATTTAGCATGGAGGCTCTTTGAGATTAATGCTTGATTTAGGTCAGTGGCCTTCAGTTTAGCTTTGGGTCTTCAAGTTGCTCATACAGTTAGTAATTCTTAGGAAATATGATCTTGGATTATGTTTTGTTGCTTGAATAACACACCATTTTTATACCAGCTGTAGCTGCATTTTTGGGGCATTTTTCTCAGAGAGCATCTATTATGTAGCAATACTTTTTAGCTGTAGAGAGTGAGGGGGGCAGCGGAATAAAAAATAGTGTAAATGTGATATGAATGTAAAAGGGTTTTTTTTACCCACATTCTTGTGTAGGATAGGGCCATTTTCTGTCTTCACTGCTGCTAGGGCAACTGCCTTATCTGCTGTGGTTGCTTCTGTGTGGTTAAGAGCAGAGAATTGCACGTGGCACTTATGTTTGCTTTGCTACCAGCAATAAGTACAGTGCTCATCCAGTGATTTGAAAATCATTTCTTAATTGCACTCAGTTCACAGATGCACAGAATATGGATTATTACTTATATGGAAATAGAATAATCATTACACATGGGTATACATGCTGAGAACCCTGTTTCTTAATAGTTACAGCTTCCTTGCAGATTGTGATGACAGTTCCCATTAATTTTGAAAGGAGTTGGATAACCAAATACTTTGGACAGTTTTAAAAACCTCACTCTACATTTTCGTCAGGGCTAAGTACTTTTCATTAAGGTTCTCTGACGATTCCCATTGTAAGACCCTGTTCACAATTGCATGCAACTGCCCTGCTCCCAAAATTCTTATCTGCATAGAAAGTGTCCTACCTTGGCTACTGTGTGCGGGACTAGAGAGTGTATGTGTCACCCCCAAAGAGTGATACGACAGTTCAATCTGCATCGGGGTGAAGCTGGATATGGCTGCTCCCAGAATAAAGGAGGAGAAAGAGGCCTCATTTGAAGGTGAGTGAAGGGATATAGAAAACAAGAGATTAGGATAACATCTGGAGAGACTGGGGTTCAAAACTGAGCAGAAGGGAGGCTGGGATTAGAAGGGGGTGGAGTGGAGGCTGGGACTGAAAGTCTCTGTGGAAAACTGGAAGCAAATTGGCTGGAGGAGCACTGAGGTCAGACTGGAGAGATGAGAAAACTCGTACTAGGAACCAGTTTAGGAGGTATGGGAGGAGGCCAAGGGTGATGGATCTGATAAGGAGGTGAGGTGCAGGAGGAGAATTGCTTCTGGGTGAGCAAAGACGTGGAGGTAGAAAAAGGAAAGACTGGGACAAAAAACTAGCCTAGGGTGTATTGAAAAACTACTGTATGAGAAGCAGGTGGATGGAGGGTAGGATTGGAAGCTGGGTGGGAAGAGATCTAGATGAGATCTTAAATGAGCTGGGAGGAACCAGGGAGAAGCAGGAGAAAGATTGTGTGTGTAAGAATGAGGACTGGCTGGGCAAATCGCTTAACTTCCTCCAGATGGTCACTCTGTTCATTTCTTATTTTCTGTGTGTGTAACCAGATACTCTGAGCTCCAGCTAGCATTAAGAGCTAAACATTCACAGCTGGCACCAAAATCAGTGGGAGCTGGGCTTTGAAAGTGATGCTGAGTATTCTGAAAAATCAGGTCTCACGGGCAACCCAAAAACAACCACATTATTTGACTTCTCTTCATGCCATGGATCTCTATATGCCCGTGTTTTTTATTTATATCTGTGGTCCGCAGGCGGTCTAAGGGTTCTGTGAAAGATGACTATGATGAATCAAAAGTATGAGAATACCCACAGCTGGGTGTCCACACCTTTCAAAAATGTTTAGGGGCCCACAAATGAAAAAAGGTTGAAAACCGGTGCTGTATGCAAAACAAAGAGAATGCCATCCCCTCATTTTACCAGGACATTGTAATAATAATCTTGTGTGAAGTGCTTGGGTGCTATAGTGATGGCTACTGTAGAAAAGCCCTTGCAGCTATGAATAACCACCTTCAAAGCAGAATTTGAATAATGTGTTATATATAAAAGCATGGGTTGCACACTACACACAAAGGCAAAGTATTTTGCAACTGCTCATTAAGAGGGCACTGCCCATTCTGTAATGCTGAATAAGCCCTGGATTGTTGGTGAAAATGGTATGACTAGAGAGACTGAGATGTCACCATACAGATGCACAGTTTATATACGATTGTTTTACTGGACTGAATGCAAACACAGACATTGATTTTTGTACTTGGGCTTTGCTTTCCTGTTCAATGTGGGTGAGGAATTGAGCAAAAACTAAGATGACAACCTGTATCCAGGAGCATGCACATTGTTTGTTCTCAGTTTGCAGCTTGTCGTCTTTGAATACAGATTTTTTTTAAAGCTTTTCTAGTCAGTAGTTTTAAGATTAAGATCATATATGGTTTTTACGCTGCATTACTGCTCACAAACATCCAAAAAAATTAAGCTTCTGCTTTATCATGTGTTGGTGTTTTATTGGCACATAACATCAAGTGAATGAATGAGCATGCATTTTTTTTCCCCCTAACAAAAGTTAAATGAGCAAGAGGAAATATTTCTTGGCCTCGTGAGAGCTGTTGATCTATCACAGGCGGGGCTTATAAGAGCTGTATTCATTAAAGTGTGTGTAGCCAAGATTCAGCTGCGTTTCTGTAGCAGAAGAAAAAATTGGCATCACACAAACTGGCAGGACTGCCACATCATGTTGCATAAATGTATTTTCAGTCGTCCCACCCTGTCTCTTGATAATATAATACTCCATGGTATTTTTGCTAATGTGTTGTCAGGAAGAACTTTATAAGGAGAAGAGGGAGGGAAACAGATGCATAGCAGTATCCTTCATCTCCCTGGGATAGCACTTCAAATGTGATGATACATTTGTATGCTGAACAGGAGATAGTATCTGGCATCTGTTCTCAACTTGATATTTTGTTGTAGTTAAATAAATTCCTCCACAAGGTTGAACTACTACTTTCTTCTAGCTTTTTCTTATGGAGAAAAAGTTGAACACAATTTTAAATAGCCTCGTCTTATAAATAAATAAAAACTTATTTAGATGCTTGCTTGCTTAAAGCTTCCATCATCAGCTGGCCAGAAAATGTTTGTTCCTCTCAGAAGGAGACTAACCACAGCAATCATGACCTACAGGAGAGCTCATTGCCCAGTAAAGTACACTGGAATGAATATGAAGGGTATGTGGAAGCAGAGTAGCTTCTCTTCTGCAGGAGGAAATCACAGTTATGTGAACCCCATGCTTAGGCAACTTGTAGGGAGGGCACAGGGGGACATGTGTCCTCCTCCCCCTGAGATTGCACGCTGCCAATGCCACTGGTGGCTTCTGCGGGCCATTTGTCCCCCTGCTGCTGCCCACAAATTGTGTCCCCTCTGTTTTGGGAGGCACCAGTTGTTCATGACCCCATGTGTGCATTACTGGCTCTGTTTGAATTTGGGTTCTTTTGATCTAGATCCTTACTTTCAAAACCCTTGGTGGATTGGGACCTTGATATTTAGAACATCATCCCCCCCCCCATTTTTTATTTCCAGAATATTTTACAGGTATAGTATTGGGTGGGACTCTGTGATGCTTACAGTAGGGCACTTTCAGCAATGGGCTGAGAGCTATGAGATGAGTATTCGCACGCTACCAGTGGGCCTTATGCACACTGGATGTGTGGGGTTTTTGAACCCGAAAGCTTGCTTAATAAATATTCTCCAAATATTTGGGTTGGTCTAATAAAAGATATCAAATTCACCCAAGGAATCTTGTCGGCCTATGTCCTTAGACCAATACGGCTACAACCTAAACCCCTGGTGCGTGATTCAACATTTATCAAGAGCCTTCCATCACTGAAGCCAGGAAGAGAATAGGCCAGCAACAGTTAAATAAGAATAAACAACCTAAGACTTCCTCAGTCAAAGGGACTAGAAGGGCAGAGTTGTTGGAGTCTGTTTGAAAAATTTAATCCTGAACATGGCACTCAAGTACTATGATGTCATTTCACTTAGCAGCATGTTTGTTGTTTAGTACCGGGTTTCTTTGATGAATAACTGAGGAACTCTCTGCGTAGTTCTTCATGAGATGAGCTATTTCAGCTGGTTGTTCTGTGCGCTGAAGCTAGGCAATGAACAGAGATGGCATGAGCAGAAGAGTTGCTTCCCCAGCTAATGCATGAATTCCATCCAAGGTCAGAAGACTTTCCCTTGCATGTAATATGTTTGCTTTTCATCCAGAGAGGGCACAGGAATTGGTACGGGCTTGACATAATGTTGTCTTTCTGATTGGTTTGTGGAGTTGCCTTTGGTCAAGTATAAACCCATCTCCTTGGATATTGAATAAGTAGTGGGATGTGAAAAGGCACAAAAACCAGAGGAAACCTAGAAGACTGTTTTAGAATTAGGATTGCAAAACATACTGCTTTTCCTTTTGTTCAGAACATGAAAGGAAATTTTTGTGCCTGGTGCTTGCTGGTCAGTGGAGCAGTATTAATTTCCCCTCTGGGGGCAAGTCACTCAGCTGGGGATAGAATTGATTCTTTAATCATGTTGGCTTCAGAGGAAGGGTTGTACGAACCAATCCATCCTAGGAAGGCAGTGAAGCTTCCTCAAGGTATTAGGGCTCAATTAAACTGTCCAGCCCTAATGGGTAAACCATAATGCACTTTGAAGGGTTCCCTCATAGAGGGAATTTGGAAATAATCAGAAAATCAATCCACAACTAGAAGAGAAAAAGCCCAAGGGCAGAAGTCTCCCTAATACGTTTGCTTTGTGTAGTGTGACACTTGACGTTCAGATGCTATTAGGGAGGAAAATGAAAAAAATGCATGGAGTACACAGTTCTGTTCCTGGCATTGCATTAAGAGTGTGGTTTTTTTTTCCATCCTTTATACATATGTTCTATTATGTCATCCAAAAATGTCTGTGATCAAAGCCTGTTAAAGGTATACAATTAAAGACAAGCCAAAGTTGAGGCTGCATAATGTTACTTTTAGCTTTGTGCCCCTTCTTCATATGAATAATTATGGGCTTTAATTAATCAACCTCATACTTTTACATTTTTAGTATCTTCATAGTCTAATATCCTTGTCTACATGCAAGTAGACTCCTGTTAATTTCTGATCAAGTTCTAATTTTGCAAAGATTTAAGCATATACTTATTTGTGCCCTTAATGCAGAAAGATAAGCATGTACATCTTTGCAGGATCAGCCTTATGAGCTGATTCAGCTTCCATTGACCTGGATGGGAAATAGACTAGGACCTCAGTGAATATTATTCCACATATTAGGTGCTCTGATTCAATGGTTAAAACCTGGTCTACAAGAAGTCTCCTCAGATGTGCTAGAGAACTGCTGTTCTTGAATGGCATTTACAGACAAGAATATAGTGAGAGGAAAGAGGCTTCTTGACATTACCTCTGACTTGAGGTAAGTCGCTTAACTTCTGCCTCAGTTTATCTACCAGTAAAACAGGCATAACTGTAATTCTCCACCCATTTACAGCAGTTTGAGACTCTGTATAAAAAAACCCCATAATTTAGTATGGGGATGATGCTATAAGAATTAAAATGCTTTTAAGGTACTGTTACTTTTTATTGTGTTACAGAGGTATACTTTATACCAACTGAGAAGGGTTGACATAATGTACAAAGGGACACATGCGTTATTTTCCTTCTGCATCTGATTCTCAGAGACAATCTGCTAGCCCAGTCCAGCACAACATTTCCCTAGCCATTCAGGTTCTGGATTGTGATGGGTATTGGCTCTGTGGCAGATCAACACATGTAGGAAAAGTCTGAGCTTAGCATAGAAGCAAGAACAAGACCCTACCTTGGAAGGGGTCTTAGGGCATGTGAAAACCAGCTCTTTGTATTTTACGCTTCCTGGCTGAGAGAAGTGGTGGTGTTCAACTGGTAATAGGACCATCCTTGTGGGTTTCAAAAAACTTGTATTTAGGCTACTGTTGGGGATGGGAGTGTTGCTCACCATGTCAGCTTGAGGACACAGAGGGAGATCCCTGCCCACCCCATGGCTATGGCAGAGCAGACTGGCTATCTGTATCTGGGTGGAGGAACTTCTTTCTTCCTCATTCTGAACATTTGTGCACATGTATTATTTTTTTAAATCCCTACCCAGTTTGGCTCAGAGATTCCAGTTCCTTTTTCTCTCTTGCCAGCAGGTCTAGGACCTGTAAACTCAAGCCAATAACCTCTTTCAGGTTTTTTGGGGTTTTTTTACTGGATGATTTAATCTTGTAAAGAATCATCTCCCTGTAGTAATGGACCACCTAGGAACTCGTGGAGAATTCCTTGAAGCCTTGCCCAACTGTTCTAACTGCATTATGGGGTGATCAGTAACTCCACTCCTAGGAAGGCAGTGGTTGGGCAGGAGTTACTTCCCTTTCAGAAGAGAGGTTTCCAAGGCCAGAATGCTCTTAAATCTAACGGACAAAGTCCTTGCAAAGTCTAATGGCTGGAAATTGAAGTCAGCAAAGTTCAGATAATAAGGTGTACGTTTTAACAGCGAGAGTAATCAGATATTGGAATAGATTATCACAGCATCTGGCAGATTCTCCATCCCAAGGACTCTGTAAATAAAGATTGCACAGCTCTTTGAAAGAGATGTTTTAGTTGCACCAGAGACTGCTGGGATAGCTGGGCTTGTTATGCAAAGGGGTCAGACTGGGTGTTGATAATGGTTCCTTCTGACCTTAAAATCTTGATTCTGTTAAAGAAAAAAAAAAGCTGCAAAATCCATGGAGCTCATGGAATTCCTGTTAGCTGATATAGTCTAGATAGGTGGATTATTTTAACTGAATCTGAGTCCTTCTTTGCATGTTATGTAAGAGTATTGCTGGCTACCTGCAACAGAGAGACGCTTGTTTTGCCTATGATAGATTCTTGTCTTTCTTGGTATTGAAATTGGTTTCTGCATCCCTATTTCCAAGACACTTAGCCACAATGATGGTTCACTTCTGTGTTTTTAAATGGAGGAATTTTGCTTTAACTGAGAATTATGTTTTCTGTAAGATAGGTAAGGTTGTCTCTGAACAAAGCACAGTAAATAAATGAAGTAGATGCTTTCCCGATTATATTCAGTTTTGGAATAGTTAGTATTGCTGGCCTTTCTATTTTAGTATCTATATTATCCAAAAAAATAAAGGAACAAAGAATGCTTTAAAAAATCTTCTCCTGGAAGAAAAAAATTAAATCTCTTATGAAAATGTGTGAAAAGACAAGCCAGGGAAAAAAAAGTGAAAACTGACACTTTTTAATGCTGGAATTTTCAGAGTATTTGGTTTTAATATTCATAAAGCCTCTGAATTTTTCCAGTGTCAATTGAGAGAAGTACAGAGGTATGTGAATTAGAAAGGTTTCAGGCAGACTGTCACAGGCACACGGCAGATAACTACAGAGTATGTTTTGGTTGAAGTGAAAGAATCTGCCTAGGCATTTATTATTGGTAAATTATGTCTTTCATATTTTCTTTCATCTAGAGAAGGAGTAAATCAATAAAAGTTAAATTCATCTTGCCAGAATGCTCCCTTGCAGTACAAAGATATGTATGTGTCTTTTATTAGATTGAAAAACATTACTTTGTTTGCATTCTTTATTTAACTTTACTATTATCTGATAATACTGAATAACTTGATATTCTGCTCAAGTCCTGTGCCATTTTTCAGCTACCACATCTAAAAGTCTACAAACTTTGTTTTTTAGCCCTTACTCAAGTGAATTATTTCAGTGTAACAACTACAGAGCTGTATTCTTATTTGAAGCCCAGTTTTTTCTCTTTTCTTTAGTTTTGAAATAAATAAGAAATGTAGATCACCCATGCTTAATTTAGCAATGCTGACTCTGCTTCGAGTTGAACATCTGCTACCCTGTTTGCACCAGGATCTGTAGATTGACAGGCTGGGTTCATATCCTTTCAAGATTAATTTCACAATCAGGAACATAGATTTCCAAAGCATTTGCACATTCAGTTCCCCCCATTTGGAACTTTGTGCTGCTTTGTGCGGGCAGCTCACCGTTCTCATTCCTGAGCTCTGGATAGTTGAAATCCTGCTTCCAATGTTGTGCACCAGGACAGGTAGCCAGGTCAGTACTTTCTCCCTTTCATTTTTCTTCCCTGCTGCCCCTAACTTTTGTCTGTAGGAGATCTGTGGGGAAAGAAGCCTACCTTAGGTTCTGGAGAAATACTTTGTCTGTCACTACATAAACTGGGTTTCATGCCCCTAAAAAGGCTAAGTTACAAAGCCAGAAGGTTTCAACAGTTGCAAAGTAGCTTTCATGAATTCACCATAAGTTCTGCATGTGAAGAGTTTGCAAGATTGAGTTTCCTGTTTGTAAATCTCATCTTAACCAAGGAAAGAAGCATAAAGATGACAAGTAAAATCTAAGAAATGCCATAGAAATGGGAACAATTTGCTCCCATTTCAAGCCTGCAGAGGAAAGTAGAGAGCCTTAGTTTATTATAAAAATTGGGCCCAGAAAATACTGATATGAACTTGCTGCAGTTTGCCTAAATACAACCGTTTCAGAAAGACTTTCTTTGCAGTAATTGCAAAGGTTCCTACTATATGCCTGGAGACTGCCATCACTATAAGCAAGGAATCCTTTGTGTCCCCTCTCCAGTTGTCCAGCCTTTAATGATTCTTCTGTAGGGAGACAGTGATGCAAATAACTACTGCAACCTTGTCCGTTATTTTTAGAAGTGATCCTTTGGATACTGAATATTCAGTGACACTACCTATTGCTTGGTATTTGGAACCATACTTTACCAGCAAATTAACTCCACTGATAAAATAATGCTGTGCAGAATAAGATAACATTTGTGACCAAAAATGTGCCATGTTTGTACTTTAGATGTATAAAATGATGTAACCAGAGAAACTCAATTCATGTCCTGCTTAAGATGCTTTTGTTGATATGACAAAAAAATAGACTCCAATCAACTTATTGATGGTTTTCAGTGAAAGCAGTGAATCCTTATAGGCCTGAACAACTTAGGTTGCTTTGTACAGTACTTTCTCCTAGAAAGCAATGCTGAAAATTACCATATGTCTATTTTGCAAACAGCCAGCTAACCTCAACCTTAATCTGCAGTTAATATTTTTTATTAAAGATTTCATATACTGTACATCTATTTTTTTTAATTAAAAGGAACTGTTGTATGATGTTCATAGCAGAGGTTAAGCTTAGAAAGCACTTAGCACATTTTGGATATTACTGCAGTGTAAATTAATAGTTGTTTTCATGTTTATGCATAAAATGCACATGCAAAAAAAGGGAACAAAATCCTGACTCTTTCTTCCCTTAATGGCTAGTCGGATAAAGAAATACACGTAAGATTGGATTTTGATCTCTTGTGCATTCCCACTGATCTGACCCTCCAGGTAGACCCCTTGGTTGTAGTGAGATTGTTTGTGTAGGCCAAAGTAGTACTTGCTGTTCATAGAGGTAGCAAAATCCAGCCCATAATATAAAACCCTAATGGTATTTTAGTAGTACTTTCAAACTGTTTTTACTCGTGTTCTTTAAAAGCAGAAAGGAACCAAAGAGATGGTTTGAATGGATCTATGAATTGACCATTTTGACAGTGCTGCCAGAATACAAGTTAGAAAAGCTCACAAGGAGGCCGTATTTTTTTTTTTTTTAGCGCTGGGCAATTTGATTTTTAGATACACAGTACGAGTGCCAGTTTGAGGTGGGAATAAAATACAGGAAAGATAGCTAGGTCTCCCTGTGTGCTGGGAGATTTGTTGAATGAGAGCGCGTATATGTTTTTAAAAGTTCTCAGAAATGGTTATGTTTTAATACTTTTAAGGGACACAACATTGTTTTTAAGGCTGTGCGCCATATTAGATCTGTGCTACAGCCGCCACTGATACAAGAGATTGGAAATAAAATTTGGAGTGAAAAGTCTCATGATGTTCTTAGTCTAAGAGAAGTATATTGCAAATTTGCATCCTTGTTTGTTTTCTGTTATGTAAAAACAGCGATTCCTCATGTTTTAAGAGGAGATAGAGGTCTGCAGTACTGTATTTAATTTTTATTGTAACTTCTAAAATCAAACATCCTTAACACAACAGTAAAACATCCCCTTTTTTGATACATTTGTTTTGAAGGGAAGTGCTACAAACCCACCTTAAATCCTTTAAAATAAATAAATAAATAGGCCAATAATAAATAATCTACCGTACAGCTCAGACGCTCTCCATGTAATAGAAGCTATCAGGCCCTGTACTACTTGGATATTTGTTCTCTTCTGCTAATTGTAGTAAGTGTATTGTAGGAAAAGGGTGTGTGTGTTAAAATGGGGAAAGATTTGATTCCCTCCCCCCCTGTACAAATTTGGAGACTCGTTTCCAGTTGTCCCAGGAACCCCAGGAGACGAGCCTCTCACCCTGTGGGTAAAATACAACCCTGTGCAACAGGTTCTGCAAACGAGCTGTGTACTACACAAATCCTGCTTATTCACAGTATCGTTACCACCAGGAGTAAGTAGAGCCTCAAGGCTCCAGCTCCATTCTGCTAGGCACAGTGCACTCATAATAAGGTATTTCTGGTTTCTGTCCTGAAGTGCTTACAATCCAAGTAAAAAGCAACAGAGATATGCACCACATACTCCGGGAGAAAAATGAAATGAGTGAAGCTGATGTGTCTTTAATTTACCCCTCCATTTCATGGCAGCTTCTGCTTTGGAAGAAATGGGGTGAAGTTGCAAACAGCTTTTTAATGAAAACACTGACCTAATTTTGATGATAAACTAAAGCTGGTGAATTTGGGCTCCAAGTCTAAGGCAAAGTATTAATCATATTACTGCAGTTTCTTAACTTTAAACTCAGTATGCTACAATAATAAAGATACTGTTCTGAGGATCTAATAGGATATCTTGGTTCACTTAATAGTATTAAAAATCCATGTGCTTGACAAGCTGTCTTCAAAGAGTTATTTACCCCATATACAAATTAATTCCCCTTCAAATAAATTACCGTGGAATACGAAGCATATAACAACATCAATATTTAATGGCATCTGCTAAAACCCTCCAGGGTTAGACTTTCAAAGTAGTGTGTGGGTGATACGCACGCAACTCAGATAAAGAGATAGTAGGATTTGTACGTGCACTTTCCACAAAAGGAGTTGATTACTTGCTTCTTAAAGGCTAAGTTGTGAGGTGACCTACATGCTCATGCAGGAGAAAGAGGAGACCCCTTACTGTCCTGGCTGGGCTCCCTGATTTGTGAGTTGGCGTGTGAAGTTAGGGCTGCCACCAAATGCCCGTTACTCCAGGGGACAGGGGAAAGGGATGAGTTTTAGATCCACCGCTCCCTAGCACACGTAACTGAGCCAATTTGCAGAGAAGGAAATAAGCTGGAAAAGGGCTGGTATAGCGGCTTTCTCTATGCAGGAAGGAGGAAGTGGGGACAGAATTGGGACACAATCACGCTTTGCTTCTTGCTCTGTACCTGGGGCAGTGCTGCTCCCAATTTATGGTACATTAGAAGGTGCCAATCCAGCTCTGAGATGTTTGCACTTAATATTTCACCTTCACTATAATTATGCTGTTATGAGTTTGTTACGCTGCAGATTGGTTTTGTAGAAAAGTGGATTGCAAGGGATTTACATATAGTTTACAGGCACTGCTTATTATAAGCAGACAGCTAGAGTTTAGAGACATTTGTCCTTATGAATTCATTATTTTTTGGAAAAGAATCAAACGTCTGTTAGACTTCCTCCCACGGTGCTGGTTGGAAAAGAGCAGCTATATATTTTGCCATTGTTTTTAGTACTTCACATATTTGTTATTGCCACAGTAGGAAAAAAACACAAGACAGTATGCTAATGATCAGCATTCTTGCTCTCCTGTGCATGAACTACATGCTTTGTTGTGATGGGTTTATGCCTAAATTTGAGTAAAACATTCAGAAAGGAGAAGCCAGGAACGTATAACTGTGAAGTTCCGTTTTTGGCATTGCATAAAAAATAAGACTTCTTACATCACAAAAGTGTTATGCATTTCTGTAGCCATGGTGGGGAAACTATGATTTAAATAATTTTTTTAGTTAAGAGTCACACTCAGGATAAATTATTTGGATAACTGTGCTCCATTCCATATGCTATAATTACTGATGGAATTAATCCACATTTTGATCAGCATGATCATAAAGCTATGTTGATTATTTTTAGGTCACAGGAATCTTTTAATAACATCAGCATTTTGTAGTCATCTTTGTGTGTTATGTAGGGGTTTTGTCATTGTCCCCTCCATTAGTCTGAAGTACAAAAAGCTGCTTTCCACTTGAGAAACTGTGGCACACTTTCAGAATGCTTCTTTGGTGCCTCAAAGGGGTTTTTTTTCCAGCCCATTACTACATTCAGATCACAGTACAAGCAGCTTGAGTTCTGAATGAAATGGTTCAGCGGATGAATTTGTGCAGAATATGAATTTGCTAGCGCTTCCAAACGTTAGCAAATATTAGCTATGTTTTCAGTTTTCTCAGCTCTTTTCCAAAGAGTTTTTAATACTTTATTGTCTCTTGTAGTTGTTGCTCAGCTTTGACGTCTGTGCTTTGAGAGCTTTGATTGAAACTGCTCTATATCCAAGGCTTAGTGAAGTCAGTGGGAGTCTTTCCTGTTGGAAAACTAACACTTTGGCCTGGCTCCTCACTGTGCCGTAGGTTTAGTTGTTATCACTTCAGTATCTACCCGATACATGGCGATTCTAATACTACTCTTTCAAAATATGCAGCACTTGTTAGTCGCTAATAAGGTGCCACTGTGCCCTACTTTCTTCCTGACTTCAGACTAACATGGCTAACCGTCTTTTTCCAAAATACGCAATCGTACAGTTTTCAATATATATCATGTCTCATCCCAAAAGATAATTTAAGATTCCTGTATATTTCAGCTGGGTAGGCTCACAGAAATGCTGTAGGTCAGTCTCCATACCGCTAGGTTTTAATGAGATTAGGTAATCAGCAATTTGGTTTGTACTTTGCTGTATTGGAGACATCTGCTGGCCATAAATTGGCATTTATACATGTGCATACATGGCATGAAGCAACAACTCTCCTTCTACTTAGTGTATTGAATCACAGCATAAAATTAAGAAAAAAAAATTAGATTCCATTGAGCAGTTTTGAAGGAGACTAGGCATATATAGGTTTAAAGGAAATAATGTTTTTGTAGTGTGACTGAATCAGTGATTTAATAGAAAGTTATCTGGGTGAGGAAAGTGCAAGTTTGTTCTTACTGCCTGTTGCATCAGCATTAGACTAAGCATTTTAAGATTTAAGAAGTCAGCTTTCTGCTCAAAATTGGGAAGCTTCCTTTCCTTTCCTTTTTTGTGTCCTTATGACAAGGTATTTAGCAGAATTTGCAGATTCGTTGGAATCTGACAGGGTCGCAGGGAGCTAATACAAGCCTATTGCTGTCTTTGAAGTCTAGGGGTGGGTCCATCTCTGCTTTCATTGTGATGAGAGTTTTGGCTAGCATTCAGTGCTTCTGAAAATCCCAGCCTAGCTGCAAGTGTATATGTGAGAGATCTGTGTGAGAGAAAAAGAGAGAAGTGATCACAACACATTCACAAGCTACAGGAGCATGTAACTGCTTGTATTACCTCGATGTCTGCTCTGAATTTATTTTACATTGAATAACCATCCTCCTTCACATTCGGTCTCTATAAAAATAGGGATATTGACTAATTTATTTTAGTAGAATGCTGTGAGACTAATAGTGGTACAAGTGTTTCGAGGGCATAAAATGTAGGGTGATAATAATTATTGTATATGCTACAATACAAAGCATTCACACGCATTCGTGGAATTTGAGAGGTATTTAGAGATTTGTTGAAGACAAAGCCAGCAATAGCAGACAAGCTGAATAATCCTTCTTGTGCAGCTGAACTTGCTTATCCTGAGTACTAACTAATATAAAGTGGCTGGGGAAAGGGTCTATTATTTAAAGTATTGAGGAATGCTGCACTCTGCTCAGTATGAAACATGGTTTTTCTGTGATATGAAGGTTCCCAAGTGTTGCTATGCTGGTTAAGTTTCACAGTTGGTTTGCTCCCATAAAGCATCTCGATTGTTCTGTTTTAATAGGGAAGAGGTGTTATAGGGAGCAAGGTTAAAGGGTTTGCAAAGTCAGCCAGTGCCTAAATGTAGTCAGCTTCCATTTTTTTAAGACAGAATTAATTTTAGTTTAACTTATGATTCAGGCATTAAACAGGGACTCGGGAAATCTTGCTGTGCCCTAGATGCCGTTTGTGACCTTGGGCAAGTTGCTTAATCCAGTTGTGTGTCAGCTTTCCTCCTTTTGTCTGTGTTTGTCTATTTACATTAATTTCTCTAATTTGCCAGGAAATTACTCTCTAAATCTTCAGACTTGTATGGACAGCCAGAGTATGAAAGTCTGCTTTGGCCTGTTTCATGGATCCTGTTTGGTGTGTGGGAAGCACATTTTCCTTGTCCTAAATTGTGGATGGAAAGTGACCTCTCCATATTCCTGTGTGAATTACTTAATTTGATCATAAAGGAGCTAGACATAAATGTGCTTCCTGTTTCCTTTTGACTGCTCAAAATTTCCTGTACATCTCAGAGGATCTCTGATATCATTAAGTGAGTAGATCAGATGGCTGAGTTGCATCGCAGCCCTGCTATCCCTACAGAAAATTGCTTCCTTTGTTAACATGAAATGTGCGTGGGAACTTTTTTGTGCTGTAGTGTGTGTGTGGTTTAATTGCTGCTTGGTAATTTGCCTCAGATTAAATTATTCATAGTCTCCATTTGAACAAATGCTTTTGTGTGCTTTTGGTGGGTCAGCATTTTGCACAGATATTTTACTACTTTTTTCCCCCCACCTACTGCATATTAATTTATTTTTGCTGGCATCTTGTTTCGGAGAGTTACAAGAGACTTCTCTTGTGAAAAATGTACTGTAGCTTCAGAGAAGAGATTAACCCAAAAATTATTGCTTAAGAAAAAATGTTAACTTTCTTCAACTTCAGACTTTCAGTGCAGTAAACAAGAAGTGAAGGACTAAATTCTGCTGTCATGTGTGTGTGGGTGCATTGAAAATGATGGAAGTTGTACCAAATGAATAGGGAGTTCTTTTGTTTTAAAGTAATTTGTATCAATGTAGTTTGTGCTGTTGATATTAAGCCTAATTTTGCAGTCCCTTCTGAGGTAGAAGATAATTGTTTTGGGGGTTGTAGAAACAGAGTGGAAATAAATAATTTTTTATAAAACAGGGGAGGATGTATTGTAATAAATTTGTGGCCTCCTAGTCTTCCAGGAGCAACTGCTAAGCTCGTATTCCAGGTGAAGACAGGTTTCTGGGCTGCAGAGAGCAGCAGGCTCCCCTACCCCCAGGTTGTTTTTTGATATGTTAATTATGTACTTGAATAAAGTAATGGGAGAGAACTTATGGTTAACATTTCCATTAATAAAGTATAACAGTGCCAACTCTTCATAGTTGTACACTGTGTCCACTCAGAACTTCACAGTGATTGATGACAAGAATAGGATCTGGAACCTCTTCTTCTAAAAGCACAGACCTCTGCCAATTGAGCTTTGGGAAAATCTCCATTACCTGCTGGCAGTATTCAGTTTGACGCACAGCATTTCTCATAACGTTCTAGAGAGGGTAGCGGTGCATATGTGCACTGGTCCATATCTAGCTATATTTTCATTATGCTGACAGTTTGGGTAGTCTCGCATCACAAATCATTTGGTGTTCTTTACAGAGGGTGAAATGCATTCCCAGAGTTAGGCCACAATGTGATGTCTTCTGTGTAGCTAGAAATACGTTACGAACCCTTTTTTTTAGTAGTTGTAGTAGAGCCAAGAGATTGCATTATGTTATGTTACATGGGGGATTGATGCACCATTGTGTTAATTATTGTAGAAAATAGTCCAAAGTTTCCAAAGTTCATGATCTAAGAAGATGAACCAGCCCAACAATGACAGTAAACAAAGAAAACAACTTGGTTGAGTTTTTTTCCTAAGATGTGAAAGGAATTTAGCCACTCAAGTTCCACTGAAATAAGATATGTATATCAAAATCCTATGACTGGCTTTGAAAAATTTTAATTCTTTTTGCTGATTTTAACCTGTGCTTGACCTCCTAACACATTTTATCTTATGTTTTTTATTTATATTGTCAATGCATTTTTTGCTTTCAAAATAGTGCAGATGAGTGGATAACAATAAAGTATGAAATATCTGCAGTTCATCGTTTCATAAGTCATTTTGTACACTTTCATTTAAGTTGAAAATACCTCTCAATTTGCAGATGCTTAAAATGTTGGGCAGCTGCAATTACTCTCTATCAAAAAGGACAACTCTTATCCTACTTACTGGGTTAGGTCTCCTGATTTACATGCTATATCTCTATTAAAGTGGTTTTGGAAGTTCATCTTCAAGTTAAGGGAGTTGCTCAAGGGTTAAATCTTGGACATAAAATTGAATAACTAGATTATAAGTACAGAGCATTTAAGTTCTATCCTGAAGAGAGTTTTTTTTTTTTTTTGAAGCTTCTATATGGAGGACTGGCTCCACTCTGTCAGCTGGTAATAGACTTGAATATACTTAATCTTGAGGAAAGGAAAAAAGAAAGAAAAGAAAATCGGCTTCAGGGAAGGAATTTTGCTTCTTGTTTAAACATCAGGGGAGATTTGTGGCTATGTAAGAAGAAAAACTTTTTATCTCTGACTGAGTGTATCATTTTGCATTAAAGCAATTTTCTAAATGCATTTTATGGTTCCAGGAGGAACTTTCAGACTGCTGTGCTAAGCAGAATTAGTTCAACTTTTATTTTATTATAATATTTTACAGTTATAAAGCATATTTCATCCCAGTCTACTGTATAAGCACCGGTTAAGCACACCCTTCATGCAGTAAAGCGTAGCAGCTAGTTCCCTGTCCATTTTACAACACTAGGAGGGGAAATTGAATCAGAGAGTCCAGGTTGTCAAACATCTGCTCTGTTTTATAAAAATAAAATGTTATGGGTTCTGTAATGTCTGGGCAGAACAGATAGCGTATTTACTTGAATAGAAGTTTACCCTGATTATAAGGTGACCCCCCCCCCCTAATAATTAGACTCTATATATGGAAAACTTATAAATTGGTTACAGTTTTCCAGGTACAGAATCTAATTATTGGAGGTTTACCTTCATAGACATTAGGGCTGGGAGGGATCGTTGGGTCCAGCCCCCTGCCCAAGGGACAGGAAGTCAGCTGGAGTAAAATGATCCCAGCAAGGTAGGCATCCAAGTATTTCTTGAAAGAGTCCAGAGTAGGTGCTTGCACCGCTTCTGGGGGGAGTTCATTCCAGGCCCTGGGGACTCAGATGGTAAAGAAGTTTTTTCTTATGTCCAGCCTAAAACGGTCTTGTCTTCCCTTAGGGTGGCCTGGGGAACGGATGTTCTCCCAGATCCTGATGCACACCCCTTATATTCTTATAGGCTTTCACCAAGTCACCGCTAAACCTGCGCTTTTCCAGGCTGAAGAGTCCCATGGCTCTCAGCCTCTCATCGTAAGGCCTGTTTTCTTGTCCTCTAATCAGGCACGTGGCTCTCTGGAGTCTCTCAACCTTCTCCACATCCTTTCTGAATTGCAGAGCCCAGAATTGGATGCAGTACTCTAGCTGCAGCCTCACAATGACCAAGTAAAGTGGGAGGATGACTTCCTGGGTCTTGCTTGAGATGCATTGGTAGATGCAAGTCAGGGTTTTGTTTGCTTTGCCGGCTGTGGCATTGCATTGGTGGCTTATGTTCATCTTGTGGTCAGTCATGACCTCCGAGTTTCAGCCGTGGTGCTAGTGAACGTAGCACTGTCAAGCCTGTAAGTATGATGTTGGGGTTTTTTTTGCCTGAGGTGGGGTACCTTGCATTCCTCCGTGTTGAATGTTATCAGGTTTTGATCCACCCACCTTGTGAGCCTGCCGAGGTCAACCTGGGTCGCCAGCTTATCCTCTAATATGACTGTACTTCCCCATAATTTGGTGTCGTCAGCGAATTTAGCCAGTCCGCTTCTGACAGAGTCCAGATAATTTTTAAATACATTAAAGAGTACAGGTCTGAGTACAGAGCCCTGGGGCACCCCACTGGTCACCATGGACCGTGTTGATTCGGTTCCATCGACTATTACTCTCTGAGTCTGACCACAAATTTGTCCCCTTCCCACTGCTATACTAGGGAAAATAAATCTGGGGGTCAGGTAGCCCTTTGCTCTCTCTTTTCCGCCTCTAACTTTTTCCCCTGGCAGCCCCTTCTTCCTCCCCTTACTATCAGACACTACTCTCCCAGTGCACGTGGAAGTGAGGAGCAAATCTGAAAACAATAACCTTGATATTAAACATGGCTGTAGCAATTTGCATATAGTATCCATAGACTCAATTCATCCAGAATTGATGCACTTTTAAAAAAAGTTTTAACACATGTATTTTATAAACACAATGCTGAGCAGAATTTTGGCTATCTAGTATAAACTATTTTATATATTTTGTTTCAAGGGGCAAATCAGTTCCAGATTCAATTGGGCAAAGCACCTTGTTGTGCATCCACAGATGCATCACAAGCACAGTTGGAGTACTGCGTCCAGTTCTGGGCGCCGCACTTCAAAAGGAATGTGGCTAGCATTGAGAGGGTCCAGAGGAGGGCCACTTGCATGGTCAAGGGACAGCAGGGCAGGCCCTACGAGGAGAGGCTAAAGGGCCTGAACCTATTCAGCCTCCACAAGAGAAGGCTGAGAAAGGGATCTGGTGGCCGTTTACAAACTCACCAGGGGGGATCAGCGAGAATTGGGGGAGGCTCTGTTCCCCCGGGCACCCCCCCAGGGTTACTAGGAATAATATCCACAAATTGTTAGAAGATTCAGGCTGGACATCAGGAGACATTACTTTACAGTTAGGGCTGCCAGGTTGTGGAATGGGCTCCCAAGTGAGGTGGTACTCTCTTCTACCTTGGGGGTCTTCGAAAGGAGGCTGGACAGATATTTGGCTAGGGTGCTATGACCCCAGCACCTGTCCCTGCTTGGGACAGGGGGTCAGACCTGATGATCTGTTTAGGTCCCTTCTGACCCTAAGCACTATGATACTATGAAGCTCAATAGTCAAGTTGCAAATTTTGACTGAGCAGAGCTCAGTCATCAAGTCTGTGTGGCTCTACTAGGCAAGTATCTCTTTTTCCCATACCCATCTGTCAAGGGCTTTAGATACTTTCTAGATCCAGGCAGACATCCTACATGCAAGTCCCAGGCCTATGGGCCTCAGGGTTCAGGCATCCCCAGCTTTGCTTGATCTTACTACAATCTTAGCCTTTTGGCTATCTCCTCTGCTGGGTAAATTACGCATGCTACTAGTCTAAAGCCATAAAGCTCATGATTTACCATATCATTTGCTGTGCTGGGCCCCACCAGAGTCAGCACATTTCAAGTCATGGTGAGTCACAACATAGCCTACCCAGAATCCCTCTGTTGCACCCTGTCTCAGCATGGCACATACAATGGAAGGCAGGACCACACTAATTATAACACCACAGCTCAGCAGAGCTCAATGTGTGTGTATACACCAAATATCTCCCCCCCCCCCCCCCTCCCCCCGCCACCCAGAGGGTCCACGTGCTAGTTAGCTCCCCACTCATGAGAACTGAGTGTTCTTGTCACAAGTCCTGGCATACTCCAAAATTTGTGTGTGAATGAGGTGTGGGGCAACCTGGTATGGCTTCACTCATGAGGGGTGGGGCCACACTAATCATATGCCCCAGGCTGATAGGAGGCAACAGAGAGAACAATGTTGTGGCTCACCATGACTTGAAAGAGTTGGCAGTGAAGGGGACTGCGCTTAATGGGCCCTACCATATATCTTGTTCACACGGGCTTCACTAAGGAAAACAAATAGTTATAGCAAACCTAGATTTAGAAAATGCACGTGACAAAGTGGATCATGATTACATATTTGAAGTACTAGTAAAAATGGGGTTCCCAGAGAAATACATATGTTGGATAAGAGTCTTGTATAGAGAAGCAGAGAGTCAATTCTCTGCGGGCCAACTCTGTAGCTTAAAAGATGGGGGAAACTGAGGAACAGAGGTCTGGGGCTTTGTTTTCCGAAGTTCCATTTTGACATTGGCTTCACATGGCAGCATGGGTGCTTAGTACCTCTGATAATTTATGTCCTAGGTGACTTGACTGAAATGGCACAGCTAGAAATCTCACCTCAGGAATTCAGACAGATTCTGGGCTCAGAGCACCCTTTCCTATTTGAAAAAAAATCTGACTTCAAGGAAGTTGAAAAATTGAACGTTGAAAATGTATTGGACCATTTAGATATTCTAAATGAGGAACCTAATCTGATATAACCAAGAGATTATCAAGGCAGGGTTTGAGCAGAATCCCAGTTTTCCCAACCCGTAATACCGTTTAAATTACTGCTCTTGTGCATCATTATATATCAACTGTCTCGAGTTACAATATTAGCTTAAGGTGCTAATTATTTCATATGTTCAGAAAGTTCTAAATATGTCAACAGATCTATTGTTTGTACTCTAGTTAGATGATCCATATGAGCAGAAGCATTGTATGGTTTGTTTTCAGTAATTAGTACATGTTTGCCCAAAGGGGAAAGCATGTGGGCCAAGATGTTTTGTAGATTAAGTTTTAACAGCTGGCATATGAAAGGAAGCTTCAGAGACTGAGGGAGGGGGGAGAGGATAAAAATTAGTTGACAATTTTAAAGATCTAGCCATGTACCATCTGATTTATTGGGAATTGGTGCTTCAGTTAGTTCAATTATGGAATAAAAGAATGGCTGGGCAGTGACTTGATCAAAGTGGAGAGCACTAACTTAAAAGAACATTGTTAAGTTAAAAATCTCATTAGAACCACAGTGTATATTTACCCGTATTACAGAGCACCGGGCTTTTGAGAGATGTAGTTTGGAATCTCATTTCTCTAGATGTCTGAGTTATTCTTTCACCAGCAGTACAATGAAAGGTGCCAGAATCTGGTCAGTCTTGGAGCACTTGTCTACCTTCATTCAGGAGTGAGCCCAGTGAGGTCCTTGTCATTGTTCCTCTGCTGCTCTGGACATTGTCAGCAGAGGCTGAAATTTGGTCCCTTTCCTGTTCCCTCAGGGTGGATGGAAGGTAGAGCATAGCACTTCTTTTTTTAAAGCTAGTTACATAATTCTCATTAACACTAATGAGAGATATACAGAAATTATACCTTTGGGCCCAGTAGGATTCAGCAGTAGCAGCCTCTGCTTAATTTCTGAATCTGAATGCAGCCGTCTGGATCCAAAGGGCCAGATTCTGTTTTCCATTATCCCAGTGCACCTCAGGAATAAATGTTTTGAAGTCGATAGAATTGCATTTGTATTAGTGAGAGGAGAGCTGGGCCCTCAATTTAAATAACTCAGCATTCAGGAAAAGATTAGTGCTGGTTGGGTTTTGATTTCTGGCTTTGGTTGAGGTTTTGCTTTATTTAAAAAAACAAACAAAAACAAAAATAATAAAAAACCCCCTTGAAAGACAACACATTATATACTGCACTTTTGAGTTGTAAGTTAAGCATTAGCATATTTAAAAAACAGTTCCATCCCATTCTGGGATTTTTTTGTGTAAATGTTACAAGCAACATTTTATGCTTGGAAAGGAATATTTGTTTCTGACTAGGCTGCTTACGACACATGGTTCTCATTGTGGTCAAGTCATTCAGTGCCCAAAACCTCAGTGCATATAAACTTATTTGAGGGAAATTAACTGCTGTTCCAATGTGGTGGACTATGAAAAATGTCCTTAGATGCTATGAAGGAAGTGTATTTGCTAAGGGTTACACTTTCATCTTTCTCTGGCAGTGTTTTTCTATGTAATTCTCATTAGTGCTATCTTCTCTTTGAATATTTACACACTGGACAGGAAAATGTCTCTTTGTTCACTGTGTCCAGATCCTGGATTTTACAGGCAATTATTTGTCCAAACAAGTCCACAAAAACATCTGCTCCAGCCCCCTGTGCACATCATGGGGTACAATTCCTGTGGTACATTGTTGGGTTTTTTTTAAGCAGGAAGAAGGTAAGAGACAAGGACATCAGTAATGCTTGAGCCACTTTAATGACAGGGATTTGTTAGTAAAATATGCCCAGCTGATCCTGATTTAAGGGCCACAAAGCTGCACTGAACTCCCTTTGAACTTGGTTCACCTATTGACTTCAGCAGGCGATGAATCCGGTCCATAACCTCTTAGTGCAGCCTTTTCAAGAAAATGTGCCCATTTCAGCAGAAATCTGGTAGCCCTCCCATGCTGATAATACCAAAGGGTAGAAACCACCATCCTCCTCCATTATCCCATACGTCAATATACGCACTCCCACCTGGACTCCTTAACCTGTTTGCTTCATAAGAAGCTCTTCTCTCTTGCAATCAGAAGCTTCACATCCATTTTTCTCACCAGCAAACAGATATCTTGCTGTCCAACTTCTTCTCTGACTCAGTCACCCTCACTTCACCAGTTTTCTCCTTTGTCTGATCTGTTTGCTTCCTCCTGCACGTCCACCCCCCAAATTCACTTCTCTTGGCTGTCTTGCATCACAGGAGGGTCTGATTTTAAAGGTACAGCAGCAATGGCCTCTTCCCCTCTCTTCCAGCTCTGCTTTAAGCCTTCTTCTGACAGTACCTGCCTCCCCTGTCTTCCTGTCAGATCTGTTTGCTTTGCTGCTTCACCTGGAGAGCCTGGGGGTTTTGCTTTACCCTCTCCCCAGCTTGAGGAAAAGGAAAATGCAGCTGAGCGTAAGGGGAAGAGAGAAGCGGGGTTGGCTGCAGGGTATTAGTATAGAAATGCTCTGGGGCTAATCTCACTTGGGCTGGGATGAGACAAGGAGAGACAGCCCATGAACAAAAAGCAAACAGGATTCAGCTGAGGATGCTGCACCTGCTCCCCCCCACCCCCATGTCGTCACTCGGCTTTGAGACAGTGGGTGGAGGTCCCCACATGGGCCCAGCAGTCTAGCAGCAGCAACACTAACTCAGATGCTGTCTGGCAGCTAGGCTCCCGCTGTGCTTTAAGGTTTTCTTTCCAGCAAAGGGAGCTAGAGACTTTTTAAAGAAACTTAGTTTCAGCAGCCATTGTCCGGCTTGTCCAGTGAAGCTTCCTCCTCACTCATTTAGAGGAATGGGATCTTGTGCTGCTGCCTTTAATAGGTGCTGGTTTGGGTCATGAATACAGCTGGTTGCACTGTGCTCCCAGTGACCTGTTAGATAGGCAGAAGTGTCCAGAGTCATAGATTGTAAAGCTGGAAGGGACCTCGGAAGATCATCGGGTCCAGCCCCTGCACCAAGCAACTGGAGTCAAGTGACCCCAGCAGGGTGACTGGGGTCTTGAAGATTTCCAGGGTAGGCAATTGCACCACCTCTGGAGGGAGCTTATTCCACAGTCTGGACACCTTGACTGTGAAGAAGTTTTTCCCAATGTTGAACCTGAAACGGTCTTCCAGGAGTTTGTGGCCATTACTCCTGGTTTTCCCCAAGGGTGCCCTGGTGAACAGCTGTTCACCGAGCCCTTGATATACTCCCCTAATGTAGTGGTAAGCTGCTACCAAGTTCCCTCAGCCTTCTCTTTTTCAGGTTGAAGAGTCCCAGGTCCCTCAGCCTTTCCTTGTCTGGCTTGCCATGCAAGTCTATGATCATATGGGTGTCTCTTCTCTGGAATCTCTCAAGCTTGTCCATGTCCTTGTTAAAGTGCGGCCCCCAGAACTGGACGCAGTACTCCAGCTGTGGTCTGACCAGTGCTGAGTATAGTGGAAGGATCGCTTCCTTGGTTTTGCTGGCGATGCATTGATTGATTCACGCCACTGTATTGTTTCCCTGCCGGCTCATATTCATACTGTGGTCTACTATTACTCCCAGCTTCCTTTCATTCGTGGTGCCGGTCAGTTTGGCGCCGCCAAGCCTGTAGGTGTGTTGGACGTTGTTCGTCCCCAGGTGGAGCACTTTACATTTCTCAACGTTGAACTTCATCTGGTTCTGATCTGCCCAACTTGCTAGCCTGTCTAGGTCCGCCTGTATCGGTAGCCTATCTTCAAGCATGACCATGCTCCCCCATAACTTGGTGGTGTCCACAAAGTTAGCCAGTGAGCTCTTCACCCCCATATGCAAATCATTGATAAAAGTTTTGAAAAGTACTGGACCAAGCACCAACCCCTGCAGGACACCGCTGGCCACTTCTTGCCAGGATGACACAGATCCATCCATTAGGACTCTCTGGGTCCTATCCCGCAGCCAGTTTCCCACCCACCTGACTGTCTCAGAGTCAAGCCCACAATCCTCCAATTTTCTTGCAAAGACATTGTGGGATACCAGATCAAAGGCTCTTTGGAAGTCAAGGTATACAGTGTTGACTTCCTCTCTCTTGTTCAGGTGGTGAGTTACCTGGTCATAAAAGGAGATGAGGTTGGTAAGGCAAGAGCTGCCCATGACAAAGCCATGTTAGCTGTTGTTCAGCTTGCATCCCACCTTCTGCAAGCTTTATCACAGATAGACTCCTTGGTGAACTTTTCCAGGTTTTTCCCTGGGATAGAAGTTAGGCTAATTGGCCTATAGTTATCTGGGTCTTCCCTTCTGCTCTTCTTGTGGATTGGCATAACATTGGGCCTCTTCTAGTACTCAGGGACTTCTCTAGAGCACCACAAGTTTTAGAAGAGTTTTGCCAGGGGTTCCACAATAACTTTGGCCAGCTCCTTCAGCACCTGCGGATGAAGTTCATCTGGTCCTGCTGACTTATATATGTCTAATTTTTTTAATTGATCACACCTCACTTCTATGGCAATAGTAGGAAGGTGGTCATTCCTACCCTGCTTATTCTGCACCCTACCTGGCATCATTTTTCCCTAGGCCCAGTGAAATACCGAGGCAAAGTAGTCATTCAGGAGTTCAGTTTTCTCCTGAGTGCTGGTAACCAGCTGCTCCCTCTGAAGAATCTTTCTACTGAAGCAGTCATGTTCTACAAGACTTTCCCAAGTGTCCCCTTTTGTTTCTCTCAAAAATAATAGAGATGTTAAGTGGAATAAGTAAATAAATGCCAGTTTAAGGAAGGCAAAGGTTTGTAGCTTGCTGTGTTGCATTGTGGCCCAGAGTGGTAGAGACTCCAGAGCCTGATACTATTTTAGGGTTTGGTGGTGCTAATTGCTTTGCCTAAAA
Organism: Alligator sinensis; assembly: GCF_000455745.1. Taxonomy (NCBI): domain Eukaryota; kingdom Metazoa; phylum Chordata; order Crocodylia; family Alligatoridae; genus Alligator; species Alligator sinensis. Next base: position 1,406,918 of record NW_005842102.1, on the reverse strand, counting down.
ATAGATTGAAAACTCTCCACCAGCATACAGAAATATCCAGCATCTAAATAATTGGATGCTGGCCCCACCTAGTTTTACTGTGGGATAGGGTTTGGTTTTTTTATTAGAAGTCTCAGTTTCAGTGTGCTCCATATGCATATTAAAGGTCTGATGGTGCTGTCATAAGAGCCTGACTTGCCTCAGCTTGCTGGCCATGAATTCCCCTTTGCTTTACTACAGCTGTCCTGCCTGCTGTGTGTTGGACTGTGATTTGCAAAGGCACATAGCATTTGTCAAATTGTACGCCCATTGAAGCCAGCGGTAAAACTCCCATTGACCACAAAAGGGAGCAAGGTTTGGCCAGGGATGAGTTCTCCCCACGGCACTTGAGACCAGCCCTGCTTCCTGATTGCTGTCAAGTTTATGTGGAGCAGCCTTTTGGCAGGGGCTAGTATACTGTTGAAAGCAAGAAGCCCCTCTTGCCTCATTAGGCCCCTCCATGGACTGGCATGCATTGTTTTTTATATCAGATACAACTGCTGTGGAAATAGAGATTTCATATTGCATTATAGCTCCAGCAGAGTGCTAGGAAAACAGGGATTGCTTCTTCTAAGTTTGATGCTGAAAGCATCAAACACAATTTGTGTGTTTATTTACAATGTTTACAAGGCTTACAAATTAATTTACAATGTTACAGGGGCAAGGAGAACAAGTAGAGGAGAGATTATCTAGTAACACAAAGCATGCCTCAATTTAAAAAAAGAACCATCTGCAACCTTTAATTCCTGGGAGGTCACAGAGATTCAAGATAGTTGTTTTTTGGTTTGAAATTTGCTCAGGTGCCCAGTGATATGACATTTTTTTTTCCTGTCCAGGTTAAGATTAACTTGGGCACATCTAGAATGATATAGAAATAAACAGCTGTTAGCCCTTGTGAAAACCAGTCTTGAGGGATGAGGATGAATTGAGGGTGTGTGTAGAAGTAGATCTGTTTCTGGGTTTTGTTGTTTAACTCGAACTGAAATGTTTAGTGCGTCAAGGTGAAATGTCAGGGAGGATGCACAAAATGAAACATCTCTCATGAATGGAAGGGCAGCAAGTAAAATATAAGGGATCAGAAACACCTCTGTCTGTGAGCCAGTAGGATTTACTCTGCTTTCGTCCCTTCCCGTGTCCCCATGAAACATCCGTTAATGCAACAGTAGTATCTGAATGGAAAGAATGCACTCCTTTTCTGCTAGGCAGTCCTGTAGTGCTATTTCTTCTTATCTACAGTGCATGAAGTAAAAGGATACAGTGTCTTAATATCCCATGTCATTCCAATATAATGGGGATTTGCTTAATTTTCATAACCTAAGAACTGTACTGACTTGAGACTTTTTATATAGGAAGTCAGTGTTTGTTAAGTCAGGCAAACTCAAGTGCTTCTTTATTTCTGCTCACCTGTATTTTCAGAACGGTTCTTGCAATATCACTCTACATTTAGTCTTTGATTATTCATGTGTTTTAAAACTGCTATTATGTTTGGACACTTGTTATAGGTGCCTGTGATGGATTTAAACCCGTGTTGTGTTCTGTTCACACCACAATGCCACGTGAATTTAATTGGGCCTAGGAGGCTTTCATCATCTTGTTAATTCTTTTTTTAATTTGCAGTTGTTAAAACACAGAATTAAAAAAAGAGAAAATGAATATGCTAATGACACAGGAAAGTGTTTGTTTGATCTTCACTTTTTTTTATTCCTTTTTGGGGTGGGGGGAAGAAGAGGGAAGTATTGGGATAGGGCAAAAAAGCATGCTAGGCAGAGGTGACAATGTTTTATACCCTATCATTATCAAGCCTTTGACTTTTGGGGGGGTTTGTTATTTTATTTTTAGCTAGTCTGGAAAACATGACTTTTTTGGGGGAAGGGAGAAGAAACCCCAGTGTGTTTAAAAATTTGCCCCTGAGAATTAGGAATGTCCTCAGCCATTTTGAACCTTGCCTGGCCACAGTTGTTTTATTCTGTTGCTGGTTGCTACAGGTGAAATGACAATACTGAACAGAGGCAGACAAAGTTCCTTGGGTGAATCTGATATCTTTTATTAGACCGACCCAAATAGTTGGAAAATAATTATTAAGCAAGCTTTTGGGTTCAAAAACCCTTCGTCAGGCTAAGGAAGTTTCAGCGGTTGGTGTGTGCTCTACCTTGATGGAATGAAAAGTAAAGAAGCCGGAGGCTGGGCTGGTATGCATACAAGACAGGTAGTCAGTGAAAATGTTGATTGAGGAGTCAATGGGTGAGAGACAGGCTGGGGGGAGGGGGCACAAGAGAGTTGTAGCAGGTAAAAGTGGAGAGGTACCTGAGGAGTCAGATGTCAGGAAGGGTGTAGTGTGTCATAAATCCAATGTCTATATTGAGTCCATGAGTTTCTGCATCTAGGAGGTTGATGAAGTGAAGTTCATGGGTCCATCTGTGAAAAATGGTTTGTAAATTCCCTCTGAGGATCAGGACTAAGATACTGGAGAAAGAGTGGTTCTCTTGTGAGAAATGTGCCCCCACAGGTAATTGGGTATTCTTGTCTTTGCTAGATTTCCAGTGTGCATTCATTCTGGTGTGCAGTTGTTGTTTGGTCTCTCTGAACAAAGATGGTTTAACTTCCCCTCCTTAGCACGTTAGTTTGCATTTGCAACACAGTACTAAGTCTGTCTCCACGCTGCCTGTGTCTAAACTAGCATTTTTTTCAGTGTCCCATGATTTTCTCTGTCACCAGAGAAAGCAGCTGTGGGAGCAAAGATGTAAATCAGCTGTTGGAGTATTAAATGTTGCTGTCTAAACCTTCTCCAAGCTTATTTGCATAGGAGACATAATGATGAATATTCAGCAGACACAGACATCCTCTCTTCCAACACCTAAAGTTGTATTAGCATTTAACAACAAACCAGGGGCAACAAATCAACCTCTTTTGGCATTGACTTGGTGAATTCAACCGAATTAAATCAGTAGAGAATTTGACTCTGTCACTAGCTCTTCTGTTTATTCAGAAAGACTAAGAAATGTGGCCAGTCAGCATGCAGTGCTGCCTGGTTGAGTCTGTAGACAGTCCAAAACAGTAACTACAAGAGAAATACCAACTGTTCCATTCATTTGAACGTGTATTAATGCTGAAGCCTGTTGATGACAAATTAAAGTCCCTTGTTCTGCAAGGGCTGTGAGTGGGCACTGTGATTTACTTTGATTTCTGTTCTTGGAAGAAAAAGAAGTGGTCTTCAGGTGGCTGCAAGTAGCACTTTAGTTTAGTATCGGGAATGAATGGAGCGTGAGTTGTAAGAATTTGGGAGCCATCCTAGCAGTAGATAGGGGACAATGCTGATAGAGACTGAACTATCCATAAGCTTCTGTTTTAATCCCCAAACCTGGACTGATGTTGAAACTCTCTCTTCCTTTTATTGTTCAATAACCAAAACACGCTACAATTTGTATTTTGTTTTCTTTGCCTCATTACTTCATTCTGGGCCTTTTTGGGCTTCTTTTCTTCCAAAGGTACTTTGTTGTGGATAGAGCTGTTTAAGAGTAGTGAACGTTTACAACTGAGAGTTAAAACAAAAGGAGGAAAAATAAGAAGGCATGACTTTTTCCGTATTGAACCTTGCCAGGGTAACAGCTGCAAAAAGAATGCAGGGATATTAGGAAGGTATTGGGGCTGTGGTAAAAATGCAGGGAAAGAATTAGTGGAAACAGAAATCAAGCTAGAAGCACCAGTTGCTTGAGGGGTGAGAGTCTCAAAGATTTTTGAAGATTTCAGATGACTGGTTACCATTTAAGTTAATGACTGATACTTTTCCCTTTCCTCTTTTGAACACTTACTGTTTAAATAGGGAATCAAGAATGTGCTAGGCAGTGATTCTCAACCAGGGTGCCTTGAGGCCTTTTTGAGGGTGCTGAACAGTACCAGACAATGTTAGCCATGTTAGGTATACAGACATGATTCACAAGATAAACTCAGAGATTTCAAACAGGAGTCTATAGTGTTAAAAACATTCTACACTGTTGGAGTCTGAAAGCACAGACGGAAGTGATAATTTTCTCCCCACTTGGCCTCTGAAAACATTGTACTGCCATGACCCAACACAAGTGCACAGCTGCATAGTGCTTTAAAAGGGCCCAATCCCACAACAGTCTGAGCCCTCATTGCATGAGGGTTCAGATGAAAATGCTCCAAAACAGAGCACTTTTATTAACATCTGTCTCTATGCGCCAGGAGCAGGGCTGGGCTGATGTGGACCAGACCTGCTCCTGGGACCGTCTTCAGAATGGGAGTTGGGAGGTGGGTGGGGAGGGAGCATAGGGAGTTCGGCCTGGGTTTTTTTAAGCTGTCGCTGGAAGGTGGGGTGGGTGCATTGGAGCCTCCCCAAGCATGGGTGACTGCATTGGAGCCTCCCCAAGCATGGGTGACTGCATTGGAGCCTCCCCAAGCATGGGTGACTGGTGCCTCCTGAGTTTGGGGGGATACAATTTGTGGGCAGGCCCGGGGGTGGGCCAAAAGCCCCATATCCTATACTTCTGTGCTGTGGCTTAGTGCCCGCCCTCCCCCCGCCCCATGCCGCCAGTCTGCACAACAAAAAAACGTGCCCCATCCTGAGAGGTGCGGAGTCGGGGGCCAATCTCAGGGGGGGGCATGTGCCCCTCTCCCCATGCCCCCCCTCCCCCAATCACCTGGGTGCAAATGTCTGTTGGGTCTGGAGGATCACTGTAACTCATGGCACTTCCTCTGAAGCATATGAGTTACAATGGGAAGCTGCACTTCTGTCTGCACCTTGAGATCTTTGCCACAGAGGAACTGCTGTATTTTTCTCTAGTTAAAAAATGAGTGAAAACTCAGAGCTGGCATTTTCCTGGGGTGGGGGGCGGCTATTGAAGGGTGCCTTGAGTCTAAAAAGATTGAGAGCTACTGCACTAGGGTCTATATGTGAGAGCAAGGGTCTGTCTTTGGGGATCAGGGTCTAATGTCAAGTGTGATGCAGTGAATGGGGCTCACTGGCAGTAGGGTGGAGTGGAATGAGCAAGACCAAGTGCTAGTGTAGTACAAGCAAAGATATGTAGATGTCCTCATTATTAATCAAAAGCTCTTCTTTTAATAAGGTGGTGTGGCTCACAGTAAGTCAGCTAGTAAAGAAGAAATGAGTCTGAAGGCAAGATTTGTATGAGGGGAAAGTTGCGATATGACAAATCGGAGACGGGGTAAATGTACAAAAATGGATGCGGGCTCTCCTGGGAGAGCCTTCAATACAGGTTTCCTCCCTAATCCAATGTCCAGCTAAAAATTGTATCTACATGCAAAGTAGCTCCTGATACAGAGGAAGGACACTAGAACTAACCTATAGAAAACATGGATGTGTTATTGTCATTGCAAAGACGTGAGTGGGAAGTGAATATTTTTTAATGTGGTCCTCCAATTTGGTGATTTTATCATGCATTATATTGCCTGCATTCTTCCTGATTAGCTTTGCTGCTTTGTACAAGGAACGTGAAAGACTTGTTGAATCTCCTTTGCTCTTGACACTGCTTCCAGTGGATAGTGGGGGGAGTTTCAGAGGCATCAAGAGGATTTGGAGATATATCTACACTAAAATCCAGAGGTGTGATTCTAGCTCAGTAAAACATACTTGAGAGCTTTAAACCAGCTAGCTCTTGTATTAGTAGCACTGTACTGCCAAAGGCAAGATCTTTAGGTGTGAAGTGGCCAGGACCCTAGGGCTTCTGTACTAGTTGTAGAGATATTTGAGCTATCTCTACATGTCCTCCAGGCTCATCCCTGGATTGCAGTGCTGATGTATTCTTATGTGAGAGGCAAGGATTTCTTAAGGTGATATTGTTTAGTGGACCAACTAGATAGTTGGGATAGGCAAGCTTTCAAATGCAGGCCATCCCTCTTCAGATCTCTGTACTCCTATGCACCCTACTCGCATTTGCTTTCTGCCTATCTGCCCATTCTACTTCTGAGTATCTCCCTCGGGGGTCTTTTCAAAGTGCACAAGGAGTTCCTTACAGACAAGGCTGGGTGCTTAAAGCTAAGTGTGTTACTGTGATATTTAGTTAACTGCTGGCATTACCATTGTGATGGTACCATTGTGATGGAGCAAGTCAGGAGGCCAGTTAGAAAAATGACTTCCCAATTTATTAAATGTCTGGCAGGAGCAGTGGGCTCCATCCTCAAAACTCTAGCATGTGTGGGATAGCCTACCAGGAAAGTGATGGAAGCTCTATTGTTTCAGATGTTTTTAAAACCAGGCTGAACAAAGCTATAAGAATCCTGTAGGGAGCAGTCTTGAAGTGTCTGGCAGATGGTCACAGTGAACCTGTCTGTCCTTTACCATGTCTGAGTCTAAGAAGTGATAACACAACAGCATGTGTGTGTTTTCCCCCCCACACCCCCGAAACGTCACAACAGAAATGCTAAATTGTCAGAGGCAGCTCTGATTGGTGAATTTGTCCTTAGGAAGTATGACACTACTGCTTTTGAAACTTGCCTCTTCTCAAGCTAAGTCTTTTAAAGCTAATGCATACAACACAGCTTTAAGGATTGCCTGCTTTTAAAAGCTGTAACTTGTGCTCTGATAAATTGCTTTTCTGTACCCAGGCCCCACCAGTCTTAACACATAACCACTTCTGAGCCTCAGCTTGTTGACTAGAGACACAAGACAATCCGAATGAAGGGCTTCTTAGAGCTTTTTCTGTCATTGCTCTGCTCTTCTTTGAACAGTTCAGTCTTCTCTGTTGCTGTTGATCCAATTAGGCTTGTTTTTGCCTGGCTCTGATTTTTTTTTCCCCTGCATCATGAAGAAACACAAAAAAAGAGAAATAAAAATGTACACGTCTAAAGGATTGCTTCTGGGACAGCTTCTTACTAGACAAGTTGAAGTTGGACCTCCCTTTCCCCGATCTCTGCCCATATTCATAGTTTCATAGTTTGTAGGGTTGGAAGGGACCTGAGCAGATCATCGAGTCCGACCCCCTGTCATGGCAGGAAAGAGTACTGGGGTCAAACGACCCCGGCGAGGTGTTCATCCAGCCTCCTCTTAAAGACCCCCAGGGTAGGAGCCAGCACCACTTCCCTTGGAAGTTGGTTCCAGGTCCTAGCCGCCCTGACTGTGAAGTAGTGCCTCCTGATGTCTAGCCTGAATCTACCCTCTGCCAGCTTGTTGCTTCTGGTAGTGCTCAGGGGAACAGGGACTCTCCCAATGCCTGCTGGTCCCCCCTGACTAGTTTGTAAAGAGCCACTAGATCCCCCCTCAGCCTTTCAAGTGACATTTAAGGATCAGCAGCTCTTATCTGCATATGAAGGCTTCAGGAAGCAGCCTGAGTTCATCTTGTCTTTGTTTCTGTTGGGGGAACTCAGTGCTCACAGTTGTTCTGGTCATAGTTCAAACCACTTACTTCTCTTCTGTGGGCTTTTGGTTGATAAAATTAGCATCCTCCCAACACCTGCATTATCTCTTACTTCCAGTACAGTATTTTAGCTTCTGCACTCCACACCTATGGAGTTTTCTTTGCCAAAATTAAACCGGGTCAAGCAGCGAACACAGCTGAGCAGACTGAACTGTGGAATAGTGGAGCAGACAGATTTACCCACGAGGGGCCATTATCAGGTTCTTGGTATTCTTGTCTAAACTGTCTTTTGAAAACTGGGTGTTTTGATGTGTTAATCAGATGCAAAGGTGGTATGGAGATGATTTTGCTCAGAGCAGTATAGGAGGGGTAGGTCGTAGGAGTGTTTGGCAAAGTGTGTAAAAGTCCAACAGTGGGCTATGTTCTGCTTTCTGTTACATCTGGGCAGTCGTGTTGACTTCAGTCGGGGGCAGATGGTTGAAACGCCGAGTCTAAGGCGGCCATTCGTGCTAGATCTACACCCCGGGGACTCCGTCATTTCTCTTTCTGGCTTGAATTGCCTCTGAGGAAAGAGGAGAGTCTTGGGCTTCCACCTATGTAATCATTGTATTCTCTGCAGCTGTCAAGGACTTGGATTAGATTGGGACTTGCAGCTTTTCAATTAAAACTCCTACTTTTTTTGGTGAATGCCCACATTTTTGTTTCATAACAGTGTATTTTAGTTAGTGTAAGTTTTTATTTAGGTTGGTTTAAACCTGTTCCTAATTGACTTTTTACATATTTATTAATTCTCTGGCTCCATAGGTTCTAGAAACACTTGGCTGCTTCCCCAACTTACTGCTAACCTTAACTGGCATCAGTTGGACTGTCAAAAATGTGGTTTAAACTACAGTAACAAAAGCTGTAGTACTTCAGCTTGGAGTTTAAATTCATTAAGTGAAATTTGAGTGCAGTCTGTGTGTAGACAAGCCCTAAGTGTTATAGCCATTACATTAGATGGGTCCTGCCCGTCATATTAACTTGCTTGTTCATAGAATTCTGTTAGCTGCCCTTCTTTAATCTGACTCCACTTTCTCCCCATCACAAAGTCTAACCAAAAATGGAGCCCTGAGGTTTTCAAGTAGCACAGCAGCTTCTGCTTGCAAGACTGCACTTACTGTACATGAGAGAGCTCTCTACTTAAGCCACCTTAATTTACACTTTTATCACATATATTGCACTGCACTAAGTGCAGTTTTCTTAGAAGCAACATAGGCATGCTGTAGACTTCGTGGTAGTTCTGTCAGTTTTCCTATTCTGTGAATCGAAGGAAATGGGTTATTTTTGTGCTATGTTTTCCTGATGTTCAGTGCTGTTTTTGTAAATCAGAAGTTGCTCAGGATTGGATCCTTAGCTGGTATAAATAAGTATAGCTTTAACTTCAGTGGAGCAGTGTTAATTTAGGACAGCTAAGCATCTCTAAAATGAGAGGCTTGTCTCCGATTCTGTACTGTGAATCTCATTTTCGGAAGGCCAGATTTAGGAAGCTTAGCCTTCTGTATCCTTTTAGATAGTGGGATGCAATTTGATAGAGTGACAGCATCATATCTGAAAGTTAGAAGTTGAAAAGCTAAGACAATTTTGCATTAGCTCTTTAGAGACTAGTAAGAACTTTGTATTGTAATGTTTTGGTAATTAATCTGAATTCAGCATTGTGTAATCCCTTTTGGCATCTGGAAAGCCCAACCTAACTTTTGGAATGCTCTTAGATATAGAAGAGTTTATTGAAAACACATGTGCAATTTTTAGGGCAGCACTGTTTTGAAGATGAAAGGAGCATGTGTATATATAAATGGATATATGCAAGAAGATTTCCTATAAACATAGCTAAAGTCATTTTTTGTTCTAGCATTTGTTTAGCTTGTTTTCTGTTTTATAAAACAGTGTGAGATTCTGTGGGAAGACAACTCTCGTCTGTAGAAAGATGTTCTATAAAAGGCATCTGCTTTGTCGGTAGAATATTTGTACACCTCTGCCTGAGCACTTCTTTGTTCTAGCAAACTGTTTTCCACGTGACAAATGCAACTTTCCCAGCCTGTGCGAAAATAATGTGTAAAGCAGCACTTTAAGAGTATTACAGTCCTGGCCCTGCACTGAACAAGACTTGGTTAGGTTGATAAAAACCTGGCTGCAAAAAAATATGCATAAGTGCACTCATGGAAAACATTAGCAATACTTTCTTTGCAGTAATGCATCCTTTTGAGCACTGTTGTTTTAAGTTATCTCCGACCTCAGTGAGACTAAACTATCTATTTGATTCACTGCAGGATCAGTTTGACAACTTAGAAAAACACACACAATGGGGAATTGATGTTCTGGAAAAATACATCAAGTTTGTAAAAGAAAGAACGGAGATTGAAATCAGCTATGCAAAGCAACTTAGGTAAGTGGACATTTTCATTTTAGAAGGATTTGAGTAATATGGTGGGGGCAGTTAGCCAGACTAATGAATGGTTTTGAATGGTATCTGTTTAACTTCTTTATACAGATCTAGTTTGCCCCTCTTCCTTAGGTGCTAATTTGTTAGGTTTATAAAAATCCAGTTTTGAAGGCAAAACCTTTGAGCCACTTTAACCATAGAAAGCCTAGGTTAATTTAAGACACTGTTCTTTTATTACCGCTGTTTGCAAAACATTAGGCTGTGTGCTTTGTAATAATCATGTGCTGCCTTGGTGACAAAGTAGTATCCCTTGTTTACTCATCACTTGTGGTCCACGTTTCAAGGATTTTGATGAGACGTTAACTGAAAGTAAAAATGGGTGAAGGAAAGGGTGTGCAAGCTTTGGGAGTTGAGCCTTTTTGCTATCATATTAGTTTGTATTACTGTTGTGCCTAGGATTCCCCTTAAGAGACTGGCTCTCTGGTATGCTAGGTGCTGTACAAACACAGACCACAACAATGATCCATGCTCAGAGTTTCAAAGTTAATCACTGAGACTTGAACCGAGGCTACTATTCGAGTTTGAGAGCTTTAAAACCTTGCTAGTTCTTCTCATGGCTTTTCATCTTAAAAGGTCAGAGGTATAAGCTTACCCTGAACGTGGAACTTTTGGAAATTCTTGTGAGATGTTCCCACTTTCTTGATCAGAATCTTATGAGAGACTGCCCTTGTCATTAAATATGCAGCTACACATGAGCTGGAACCAGAAAGTAAGGCTGGCTGTTTAAAGTCCATACTAAAACTGGGAGGTTCAGATTCAAACTCTTCCCCACCCTCCAAAATTCAATGGGATATATGTTGAGATTCTGGTTTTGGCCCCTTTCTACACCTCCAAACATGGTAAGGGCTTGCGGGGGTTGTGGTGTTTTTGCTGACTATTTGCATGTGACATATAGGAGGACCTGTCACTGTACAGCGAACTGACATCTTGGTAAAGCTCTGTGTTTGTGACTATCTTGTATTTCTGCTTTTGGAGAAGGATGTTTTCTCCCTTTTGAGATTCCCTATTGGGTTCTGTTATATAGATAAGCAAGAAATAAAGGATTAGGTATGCAGAGATGAACTATCAAGATCCTGAGGAGTTGAGAGACTTGATCAAACAGGCAGTGAGTTGGAAAATGAAAAGCCACTTTAATTAAAGAGCCCGCAGTGTCACGTGTATTCAGCATCCCATGCTTCAAAATGGCGGCGGGGGTGCTTTAACTAAAACTTGTTCAATGAGCTTTAGTTAAAGTGCTCTCGCCACCATTTTGAAACAGAGACGCTGAATATATGTGACGCGGAGGCTGCTGGAATACACTATTCGCACGCTTCAGCAGACTTGCGGCAGACTTGATTAATCAAGTCTGCTCCGATGTGTGCCAGTTAGCACGTTTCAGAGCAGAGGTATGTCACGTGTATAGGTACCCATTGAAATCAATCGTCAATTGAATTCCTTAGGGTGAAGGTTTAATCTGAAGATAATATTTAAGGAAAAGGAATAATAAGTGTTTAAAGATTGTAGATACACTCTGGGGGGTTCAGGGAATCTGAGTTCAATTTTTAACTCTACCATTACTTTCCAGCCAGACCTTAAGCAAAGCACTTAATTACTCTTGTTTTTCTGTTCCTCATTTATAAAATGGGGATAGTACTCGCTGCATTTCCCTGGGGCATTGTAAGGGGAAATGCAGTAACTGCTGGGGGAAATTCAGATACCCTGGTTCTGGGAGGCATATTAGAAGCTAGCTAGGTACAAAAGAAAAAATAATGAAACTAGTCTGTCAAAAGCTGAGATAATACAGCTCTGGCTGTTCTCACCTCTCCTCAGGCTGCATCTGCTTTTCGTAAACCAGAAGTTTGTGAGAAACCTTTCTCATTTGTACCGCATCCATTTAACGTGAAAGGGCAGCGGGATATCACTACGTGTCCTTTCTTATAGCTAGTTGCATGCTAACAGAGAGAATCTGGAGGTGGATTCCGACCAGTGGGTTTCCATTTTGCAAATGTGAGAAAAAAAATGCCCAACTGCTTCAGTTTCATGGGCGATAGCTGCATTTCCTGTCATGCCTCAGGACTTCTTTATTCGTAACACTCAACGCTGTTTTTACCACCTGAAGCTATTCTCCAAGCCTCAAACTGATCACCCGTATGAATGTAGTTAACTGTTGTTCAGATATATTTTTCTTTACTTCCTATTTATAATTCTTCAGATGTGTCTCTTGTTTGTCAAATGAGGTCAGCATCTTGAAGTGCCTTGTAGGCTACTTCAGTTGTGTCTGATTATACGCTGTGAAATATGCTCATGTGCAGAGTAGCAGGACAAGGTCTGTGCACTGTTTGCCTTGCTTAAGTGATGCATGGCTTAGAGACACTCTGGTATTTTCCATATAATCCTCCCTGATTTTTAGACTCATATTCTTGCCTGTCAAATTCCCTCTAATGCTTCTCTTGTTACTATAAGTTATTTCTACCTTAAATTTGTTAAACCAAGACTGTAGGAAAAAATATGTGAAAAAGAAATGATCCAACATCAGGTTTCATTCTGTATTGTGTTTTTACCTACATTTGGGCCCTGATAGGTTGAGTGGTTTGATCAGGGAATTCATACCTCTGCAGCCTGATTTTATTTAAGAAAGCACCAGGCTTGGAGCATGAAATAGCCAAGGTGTCCCAGTGCCAAAGAGATGAGCTTAGTTGAATACAAAATGGATAGATACCCCTGAGAGAAACAGATTTGAAAGAGCATCTAAGATGCTATAATTTGAGAATGAAAAGCAATAGATGGCTGATAGATCATGAGTTGGGAAACCATGAAATAAATGGAAATGGGAGAGTTAAGGAAGCAGTAGCCGAAGAGGCAGAGAAACAGGCAGGATGAAGAGATGCAAGATGATGAGCGATAAAACTAGACCATCAGTTGCACAGGTCCGCAGAGGAGCACATCTAAAGTTCATACTAAACGGAGACCTATCAGCTTTCACCAGTCTTAATATCTATTACCTGGTTGCATGTTTCATCACTGCTTGGAACCAGCGAGTCAAGGAAAGCTTCACACTTCACAGTGATGTGTATTTTTATGATGCAAATGGTAGTAGGGCTCAGTTCTGAAAAGTACTGGGCACTCTGGCCTCTGTCCAGCCCAGCATTTACATAAATACCTAACTTTGAAGTTCAGGAGGAGTGTTATTGACCCTAGCACAGGGATGGACAGGAAAAGTCTGGCCCGCTGGCCAGATCCAGTCAGTAGTGGACTCCATTTCTCAGCTGCCCCTGCACGTAGCTGGGGTTGGTCTTCATGGAGACCCCAGCTGCAGCTGCGCATGAAAGTGCAAGGCAGGGACCGCCATGGAGATGAGCTTCAACTGTGCTGGCAGGGCACACAGCAGAGCAGGGCAAGGGGCTACTCCGGAACCGCTGGGATCTTGTAATGGGGGCACCTTGCTTCAGTGCTAGGGCAGAGCAACGATCTGTAGCCTGCATGCTCCAGGCAGGGGTGTGCAGACAGGAGTTTGCAGATCTGTCCCAGCTCCTTGCACTGATGATAGCCTGGTCTGGAGCAGAGGCAGAGCTGCGATCTCCTGCCTGCACACCCCTGCCCAGAGTGTGCAGGCTACAGATTATGGCTCTGCCCTGGCTCTGGAGCTAGCTGCCCCATCGCAAGATCCCAGCGGCTCTGGAGCAGCCCCTTACCCTGCCCTGCTGTGTGACCTGCTGGCACAGTTGGGGCTGGTCTCCATGGCAACCCCAGCCTTGAGCTTTCACAGCCAGGTAGGGCTGGGGTCTCCATGGAGACCGGCCCCAGCCATGTGGGCAGGAGCTGCTGAGTCCGGCAGCTGGCTGGGTCAGCCATTTTGCCCACCCCTGCCCTAGCAAGAGCAGAAGTACTCAACTTCTTGCGGGGCATGACCTTAGGTGAGGAAGAATATCCTCATTGATTTTATTAGAGCCGTGGTTACAGTTCCATTGCAGGATGGCCCTCAAACTACCCTGCCTATACAGTACACGGTAAATAACAATGCACATTTATTTAATCCAAGTGCTAATCCTTGTCATATGCCTCTTAATCCTTTGTATGTGAAAACATGCTCTGCTCAGTGCTTTTCACACAGCCTTAAGGTTTTCTGCACAACCACAAGACAGTAATAACTGGAGATGTCAGGATTAATTAGCTAATGGGGGGTGGAGGGGAGGGTTGGCCTTTCTTGGAGACAGTGCATTTTTGTGCTTGTGAAAACTCTCTTTTAGTTCATTTAACCTTTTGTGCACATTTTTCATATTTTTTTTTCATTTGTGATGGAAGAATTGAAGCCATAAAGATGAGCAAGATGGCAGGGATTCTCACAGGATCCCAATGGCATCAGAAAAAGCACCTTTGACATGCCTACCAGCTTTCTGCATTTTTGCAGCAGTGATGAGCTCTGATTTAAACTGTCACCTTTTCATGAACAAGCTCACCTGGGGAGGGGTGGGGAGAGGGAGTTCACTGTTTCAGAGCACCCTGTGTTTGGGAAAATCATAGGACAGAATAGACTAGATGCTAATTATGAAACAGGTTTTGGATTGTTCCAGTGGGGAGGTGCAAGGGATAAGGAAGACCAGAAGATGCTCTGTCTCTTAATACATCCCTGTGCAAAGTCTGGCCAGAACCACATTTGGGAGCACAGTCCTTGCTCCCTCCTGCCACTCCTCAGTTGTTAGGTATCCAAAAGGGAAGGGGAGAGCAGGTTCATAGTTTTGCTTTTCCTCTGTGCCGGCAGGTGGAGAGCAGGCTTAGTATCAAGCAGACAGCAGGCTGAATCCTCTGAAAGTGTGTGAGTTATTGTTCCAGCATGTCTGCCCTGGGAGTCCTCAGGAAGAAATATAGGTGGCTCAATGCAGCATCTTCAGCCCCAAGGACAGGGGCATGGCCAGTGCCACTATCATATCATTTATAACCATTAAAACATAATCTTGCAAAGGTGGAAAATTTTCATCACCAGGCCTGCCATAAGATATACCAGTAGTCTTGTAATCGATATTCCTGTTGTAATTTGTTTTATCCTTCAGACATAGATATTGTCATTAAAGTGTAAAATGACCTTGCTCGTTCTTGAATTTCATTGTCCTGTGTGAACAAATAGTGCCTTGGTTGTCTTTCTGCCAGCAACAAGGTGTAAGCTGTGTGTGTCATTTGGATGTGGTGCCTTAGAGAGGAAAATTTGGCAGGGCAACTTCATGAGTGAGACTGGTTTAGAAAGAGCAATGAGTAATACAGAACCAGGATATTTCCTGAGGATCTCCTGAAACTCCTGGTAACTTCACTGGGAGCCTTTTTTTTGTATAGCTGTACTCCCAAAGCTTCTGATCAGAGCAGCCCGACACAGATCCTATGAGCTAGTTTTGAAACTGGAAGCAGGAACACAGCTGTGTTAGGAAGGGATTGCATTTGGGCAAATAAACACTGCTTCTCAGCAGGGCAGATAAGCCCAGGGGCAACACTACACTAAGATACCCTTGCATTTTTGGCCTTAACAGCATTATCAAAACAGTCAGGTGGAATGTCTTGAATATGATGTGCTAGCTCCCCAGGGGATAAGCAGGCTTGGATTTGCTGTCCATCCAAGCAGCAGACCTTTGAAATCAGCTGTAGAGAGGCAGCTGCTGATGTGATTTCTTCCAGATGAAGAGGAAGGGCGAAGAATTGTGGTTAATGGGGGATGTAGGTGAAAATGAGTGTTTAGCTCAGTACTTCTGTCTTTGAAGATGCACACATTCAGTTTGCCAAACTCTGCTCATAATTGCATCAGCATTGATACTTAGTAACCCCATTGGCTTTAATGGGTTGAGAGAGATGAGTGAGGGCAGAATTTGCCTCGCTGACCTTCTACTGTAAACTTTGTGTGTATAAAAGCTGCAGGACGAATAATAGAGGCAAATATTCTTGGCTTTAGCATTGCAAGCCAACTGAAATCAGGGCCATATCGGGCAATCACTTTTTAAGGGCTAACTATTTAAGTTACTGGAGGTTTCTGATTAACGCTGATGGCCTACCATGGATCAGAATTTGGTCCATTGTGCTGGAATTGAAGGCAATTTTCCATGAAGGATAAAGATGTCTCATCATAAAGTACAATACTGAAACCAGTGTCCTTCATCAAGCGACCTTTGCATACTGATGGTGAAAATTTATTCTGCACTTTTCTCCCTGGCTTAGGGGTTTTTCCTTTTATAAGTTTATAGAAGTTGAACAGATTCTGAGAAGTTTCCTTGGTTACAGCTCAACTCTGCCCTTAAATCAGTGTCAAGAAAAGAAAACATGGAGATGTACATTTTCATTCATTCAGGTTGAATGAAAATAATGAAATTTGCTGAAATAAGAAAGCTGCCTTTGCAAAAGGGGAAATGGGGAATGAGAAAATTAATAAGCAAGGAAATGAGTACCACGGAGAGTGCAAAATGGAGAGTTGTTTATTGCAGGAACCAAGGCTGCTCACCTTGGAATAATTGCTACATGAATGGTTCCTGCATAAACTAAATTTTGAGAATATACTTTGCCTACAATTCAGCATTGGGGCCCTTAGAAATATTGTGTAAAGTCACTTCAGCTATTCAGTGTGCATATTGAGAAGGTGCTCTGTGAGCCATGCCCTACAGTGAGAGGGGACAGATATCCTTGCTAGATGGAGAAGAGGATCACAGATCCAAGGGATAGGCACTGACAAGCTGCACTGAGTGTTTGGCATACAGTGCATGTTCATTAAATCCTAAATTTGCCAGTAGCGAGGGGTTAGTAGTTCCTGCTTTCAAAGTCAGAGCTGCAGTAGTAGCAGTCAGACATGTTCTAAATTACCTTTGGTTTCTCTGTTGCAAACACAAGCAGTTAAATAGCATAGCAAGGTTTGAGAAGATAGCAGATAATTTTGATAGCCAGTAAGAGTGTGTAGAATTGAAGCCACCTGTTGGGTATAGTCTTAAATGATAAACTGTTCAGGGGCACAGACTGCCTTGTTTGTAGACTGCAGTGCATGGTGGGGGCCTGGCTTTGGAGTGCAAGGCAGTACAAGGTATAGATCATCAACAACAATAATGTATCCAGTCTCTGAGCCTGGGGACTGGGGGGCATGTGGAGACTATCCAATGGTAATTGTTTACTTGCTTCATTTTTAATTTTTAGGAATCTTTCTAAGAAATATCAACCCAAAAAGAACTCCAAAGAAGAGGAAGAATACAAGTACGTACATTATCAACCTGTAGGTGGGGATTTGTCCAGGTGGAGGGGAAGAGAGGAATATGCTAATATTCTCAATGAGGACTGTGTATGTGTGAAGCAGCAAGTGATGTAGAAGCCCTGACAACAGAGAAGACTTGCATGTTGCATATAGCTAAATATTAAGGTTCAGCTTTTCAAAGGGATTTAAATCTGTCACTCCGCTTCTATTCGATGTTGTAGGTACTGGATGCCTGCTTCCTTTCATTTTCTTTGAAATCCCAGCCAAATTCCAGGATCCAGACAGTGTTTATGAAGCAGTGAGGGAGGTGGATCTGTTTTCTTGTAGGCCTGATTCAATTTAATGTATTCCATATTAATTCTGAATAAAGGTCAGATAGTTTGTCATGTCACCCAGAACCCCAGCAGAATGTCTATATATATGTGTGTAGATATATCTATATAGATCTGTACATTTTTAAATTTAATTTTCTAACATAAGGTCAGTAACTTTGAGTCTCCCTTATTGCTTCTGGAGTTATACGTTCTGGATGCAGTTCTGCTTGATAGTGACTGACAAATGTGGCTGTTTCTTCTGGGATATAATTTGATTTATTTTCTTGTGTTATTCACTTGTATCCTTTTGCTCCCTAATGTCCCTCACAATTACATTTGTGCCCCTCTGCTGTTGTTCCCTCCTTTTCTCCCACTCTCCTATTATATGCACTGGCACACACATACCCACCCACTCTCCTACTAACACATGCACATGCAAATACACATATGTGCCTTTCTTCATCTTGTCTCCACATCTCCTTCCTACCTTTTTCATTTTTTCCCTGTTCCTTTCCATTGCCTCGTTTCCCCTTTAAGTGCTGCTTTTAATGTAAGGGCGTGTAGCACTGAAGTTATTGCAATCTAACATTAGTAGGAATTGTAGTATAAAAGTGTATCTCTTTTTAACTGCTCTTCCTTTGATTAGATAGCACATCAAGCTGTTTTGGGGTATTTAAGTGCAGCTGTATGGGTTCAGTGAGGTAGGTGCATGCCAGCAGCATACTCTGCCTTCCTGAAATGAATCATCTGCAGGGCAGCTTGCTTTCCCTTTGTTGATAGTATCTGGAACATAGTATTACTAATGCTTTCACTCATGAAAAGGAAACCTTATAATGGTGCTAGAAGATGCTAACAGGATATGGAGGAAAGCCTCATGAAATGTGGGGGACTGTTCCCTTGCTAAAAGAGAACACATTGCTTCTCTTTAGAGGCACTATAGAGGAGTTATTTTTGAGTGCGAATCAAATAACAAAGAATTCCCTGCTGTAAGTGATTGGTCTGTATATATTGTATATGTCATGTTATCCAAATGCTGAGCATTTAGGCATTCTTAGTGTGTTGAATTGCAGGATTGGGTTCAAAATGGCAAGTGAAGCTGACAAAAAATTCTGATCCAGTTTTAGCCTGGGAAGGGCCTTTATACACGTGCTCCAGGAGGTGGGGGTGGGGTGGGGGGGTGGTTCAATTAGAGACGTTCCAAGAGGGTCATGTGTATCAGTGTTACACTTCAGAAATGACAGGGGCGCTTTAACTAAAGTTTATTGAACAAGCTTTAGTTTAAAGCACCCCTGCTGCCATTTTTCAGTGCAGGGACACTGATGCACAAAATGCTGGAGTCTGCTGGAGCTGGTAATTATCACGCACCAACAGACTCGATTAATTAAGGCGGCTCTGATGCACTGTAATTACAACGTGTTGGAGCAGCCTTGCTGCACATGTATAGGTGCCCATAAAGCCTAAGTGCTATACTAATGAAACACAGGGCACTTAAATATATGGGGTTTGTGAAACCCCAGTGCCTAACTGTACTTACAGTCAGTTCAGTTTCTCAGAGAATTTCCAGTTTATTGCTTTGGGCACCCATACAATGGACTCCTTCCTTCCAACAAACTTTTCCTAATGAACATCCTACCTCATCTAGCAATAGTAAATGTTAGCAGGGGAAAAATGCAAACTTGGAAACTGAGAGAATAAAAACACTGTATGTTTTTGTCCTTTGCAGGTACACATCATGTAAAGCCTTCTTAGCCACTTTAAATGAAATGAATGACTATGCTGGACAGCATGAGGTCATTTCCGAAAACATGACCTGTCAGATCACTGCAGAGTTAGCACGCTATGTGCAGGAGCTGAAACAAGAAAGGAAATCGGTAACTACTATGTGTATATATTTTTTACTTAGTGTTGTTCACGATAAATTGATATTTAAAATGGGTGACTAATGGCAGCTGAGTTCAATGGAGAGAAAATCCTTTATGGGAGTTTAACACACAGCTACTAAACACAATCAAGCTTGGCTGATGAACTAAGCATAAAAAAAAGTGGGTTACATGCTTGGGTCAAGTCACTGAACCATTTAAATCAAATATTATAGCATCAGACAGCGGTGCTTGCAGGAGAACGTTCACTAAAGGAGGTCATAAAACCCATATGTGCTTGAGGTACTTTCACCCAAAAACCATGGTCTGGGAAGAGAGTTCAGTAGCACAGTCTAAGCATGAAATAAACAGAAGTGCTTCATCCCGGAGACTAGAGGAAAGAATTCTTATTAGCTGCCTGGATTAAATTTCCCTACTTGTCTGCTAGCCCTGGTCAATTAAACTCTGTCAGGAATTGTTGCTAATGAAAAGTAGGTGCCTGTTTGATTGTTTAGGATGCCAGTCAGGGAATCCATTTTTTGATTTGGTTCTAGTCTCAGTCTGTTAGCTTTATCAGAGGTTTATGTTTTTATCTACTTTTGGCGGATAGCTCATGCGTTCATGCTCCTTATGCAGTATGTGTTCAGAGATGTTTATCTTGTGATGTG